>NC_064925.1:110981144-111295703 GCF_023897955.1 Schistocerca gregaria
TTACATGCTTGTACCACTTCATATCGCTCTGCAATGTTACGCCCAAATATTTAATCGACGTGACTGTGTCAAGCTCTACACTACTAATGGAGTATTCAAACATTGCGGGGTTATTTTTCCTATTCATCTGCATTAATTTACATTTATCTATATTTAGAGTTAGCTGACATTCTTTACACCAATCACGAATCCTGTCTAAGTCATCTTGTATCCTCCTACAGTCACTCAGCGATGACACCTTTCCGTACACTACAGCATCATCAGCAAACAGCCGCACACTGCTATCCACCATATCCAAAAGATCATTTATGTAGACAGAAAACTACAGCGGCCCTGCCACACTTCCCTGGGCACTCCAGATGACAACCTCACCTCCGATGAACACTCACCATCGAGCACAACGTACTGGGTTCTGTTACTTAAGAAGTCAATGCAATGATATCTTGTTGAAAATCAGACAACTCTTTAAGTCTATGAGACTACGCAATAGCAGCTTTCGCATGGTTATATAACATTAGAAAGACTACGTTATATTCACATCTTTTGTACCCTAAAATAGAAGTACAACACAAGAAATAAAACTGAACAGTCAAAAATGTTTTCAAATATTACTTGGAAAGTATATTGGTTTTCAAATCAAGATTCTGATAGGAATTCGGGAAATTTACATTCCGATTTTATGGCCAGGCTCAAAGTGTTGCAGTGGAATATGGACTTTTAACGGAAAAATTCAAAAAAATTATGTTGCTCAATGAGCAACAGATGAAGGAATGTTGGACCAATAAATACTTGTTTAAGGGAACAGATTGAATACAAAATCATAATTGTGAGGGTACTGAGAATAAAGCGTAAGTGTTGGGTATATACAGCTAGGCGTGAGTATAATACACGGGCCAACAAATTTGTATGCTGGATTAGAAAGAAATAAAATGCTCAGACGAAGACCTGCAGGATCAACATGGACGGCGGAAGATATTACTCACAATTCATTTCTGACCACAAGTGGATGATAACAAATAATTACGTGGCAATAAAAATCATCAAATCCCAACGCGACTTGCTGGCAGTATAAGTTATATATAATTTTTTCATTGTCTGTGTTTAATCCTTGCTACCTTCAGTATGTCAAAGAATGTATTACAGTCGATACTATCAAAAGCTTTCTCTAAATCAGCAAAAGTTAGTAGTTCTTCGCGTGTTCCTACTTTTGTTCGGAATGCAAACTGATTTTCCTCGACGTATTATTACATTCTTCTTAAAGACGAGGGTATATTGCCTGTGTCATAGGCTTTGCATACCAGGAGGAATTGTTTAGTTATGGGCAACTCTCCCAACGATATAAGTAGTTCAGAGGACAATTCTGGAGCCTGAGGTCAAGCTAGGATGGGTTTAAGCCATGGTCAATCCTAATTGGCAAAGCTACCTTTCCTCACACATTATATCGGTTATAAGGACGAGATTCGCCTACTAGTTTCGATAATTTTCCCTGGTTCGTGTCACACTAACCAATATTGAAGTAAGACACTATCCATGCAGAAATCAATGACAGATGAAGGGCAGTCACAAAAGATGAGTTACTCTTTCGCCTATTTTTCATAAAGGTTTTCTCACAATGAAACGCAACTTGAGCGAGGCTCTAGAGAGTTAACAGCCTGAGCAGGCGCTGATGGAGCATGGTAGGGCACTAAAATAATGAAGTATTTTTATGTTTCTTAGTTCATAGAAACGGCATGTTGGAAGTTGACAGCAAGTGGCTGTGGGCCCCTCCCTCAGTAAATCTTGTCAGACAGGCCCACAGCCTCATAGGGCAGACAGAGCACCTCCTAGTCGGGGCAGGTCTCCAGTAAGACAATGCCACTATACCTACACTGGCCCCAGCCAAAGTCTGGGCTGGGGGCGATGGACTGAAGGGACTCGTCTGCTCAGTGGAGTCACGGAATTAGCATTGTGTGCAGCGCCACACCTAATAAAAATTCAATAAGTTTTTGTGTTCGACGATACTAAAAATAGGCCTGTGACCCACTTCCATCGACCGCCCCGGTCGTATTAGAAACTCTGGCGTCTGTGAAACGTTTAGAGATACAATCTTTGACTCCTCATAGCTAGGACTAACATGCTCCAAGGCTCAGTCGATTTAGATAAAGATCTATAAGATTCAATATGTTCGCTTGCTATCACATCCACCACGTCTGCGACGCGACTTCGGAGAAAAACATCTTCTCCCACCGCGAAAACCTACAAAAAGCCAGAGACGCAGATTTCTTAACTCCTGCTCAGGTTCGACATGAGTTTGTGCTGTCGTGTAAGAAAGGGAGATTTAGCGCCACTAAAGTCCTGTGATTCTCTCGAGACGGGATGAAATCGATGTTTTTTGTGCACTTTGCGGAAAAAAATCATATTGTTTTTTATCTGGAAAGGTGCGAGACACTCGGGTTCTGGACTTCGCTAAGGAAGCAACTTCTGGTCGAATTTCTCGCATGTGTGGTTGGTACTTGGAAACTGTACTAAGACTGAAATCACTTGGGAGTAGCACGAGGGTGACGAACGCTAATATAATAGGTGCGGGTTCTGGACTTCGGTAAGGAAGCAACTTCTGGTCGAATTTCTCGCATGTGTGGTTGGTACTTGGAAACTGTACTAAGACTGAAATCACTTGGGAGTAGCACGAGGGTGACGAACGCTAATATAATAGGTGGGTAATTCCAGCAATTATCTCAAAAAATACTGAATAAAAAATTTTTCAGCTCCCTACTGTTTTATGATCCTATGAAATTTATTTCAAAGGAGGTAAAAAGTCAATGGCACAACATATCGAGAAATGACACCATTCATACAATGATTTTCGGTGACTTATACAAATAACTCTTTGGGCTAACGAGAACAATAACTGTTATGTTAAAATAGTGGCGTGGGAAAGTTAGTAACGTATGGTTATTTAAGCTTCTTGTAGACGTTTACGTTTTCTAGCCCCACGTTTAATATTCGGTTACCAGGGACACTGTCAACACTGCAATATCGCCCCACGCCTAAAGCCGTTGAGTAGCACCGTTCGTTCTTCGCGTTGTGTTGTTGAATAAGCGTCTAGCTTTAGTGAAAGTTATATTGGTTCCTGAAAAAGTGAGTGTACGGTACAAAAGCGGAGTTCTACTTTCTTGGGGTCAAAAAATTATTAGAAACGTCAAAAGAAAGCCGGAACACTTCGTCCAAAACAAGTTGTGCGATTAGTGATCTCGTCTATCCTCCATCACTATCAGGCAGATTCACAGAATCTCTTGGATATCCTTTATAATTGCGAGGGGCAGCCTACAGTAGGAGATGCTTCTGTTAACGTAATCTGCAGAGCGGAGCGGTTACTGATTTCATTTCAGATTCAGTCAAAATTTTGTTATACTGGTTACTTCAAAGCATCCCTCCAGCGCGATTTTCATAAAGAGGACACAAGTTGCGCGCAGCATTTATTGAGAAACAATCGTTTTAGGAAAAGCACAGTGGGCGTATCTGATATGTCCTACTTTGTATTTCTAATGTAGCATATTCTATCTGTAATTTTAGTGCCATCGTTTTACTTTTTGGTATGGCGGATATGTAATTACATTTAACTTCGGTGAAAAAGAATAATTTTAATCCAGGATCGCGTGTTGTAATATTTTTTTGTTTATTTCTCCAATGTCCGGTTTTGATAGAGTGTAGTTGTCATCTTCGGACAGCTAGGCTCTCTCGAAACCAGTAACTGGGCAAATCAAATCAAAAGAAATAACGTTGTACACACGATGTTGGTTGCGATATATTCTCATTCAGCAAATACCAGATAGCTGCCAGTGACATATGCAAACAATTAAAAAAATTATTCATAACATTGATAATGATACAGTGATATACTAGTACGTAAGTGATTTGTGGGTTCTACAATGTATAATTATTATTCTACGTGCAGCTAATCCCAAGCAGTACTATTACAGATTACATTATATTAGTACGTGTTCCATAGACCATGAATATGACACTTCGCAATGATGTGGAACGTGTCAGGTTAATATAAGGTGTCTATACAAGATATTACATTACACAAAATATTAGATGACACTTTGTTCTTTTGAGGGGGTTGGGGATATTACTCACTTACTATATCCAAATATTCATCTGATGACTAGAAGGAGTTGACATTAAGAACTTCTTTTAATTTCCTTTTAAATGCTACATGGCTATCCGTCAGACTTTTGATGCTATTAGGTAAGTGACCATCAATACAGTAATTCTAATGGGCATGCTACTTCTAGCATGTTATTGAGTCTACTGAAAGCATGTTTTACTGCTGAATTCTGCACTAGTACACTACCTACAGCGTTACAAATGTGCCAGTAATCTATAAACATACTATTCAGTCCGCGCACACCGAGTTAACCCCAGAGGACGTGTCCCTGGCACTGGTGTGGCCCTGGAAACTTTACCTTCGCTGATGATTCCAACTGACTATTCCTCCTTAAAGTAAACCAACTCTAACAGACTAGTGCAGTATTTTTAATCAGTTGTTGACGGACCTCCCCCCTGTTCTATGACGTGGCGGATTCGAACCGTAAAGGCGGTCTTCCAGTCCACGCCTCCGAGGTACAACGGTGCGAATATGCTTTGCCTTTCGTGTTCTGTTGTCCCAGATATTCCCTCAAAATCTTAGCTAATACCTCGTTCGCCATGTTGCTAAGAATTTCAAAGGTATTTTGGTGTCTAATCAGGTGGTAGGTGTCATAATTTGGTAATTATCGTCTCAGATCGGCTGCCACATTGTTATGTCTAGGGCACACATATACCATATGATCAGTGGTCCCCTCCGACGCTCCACGGTCACACGAGGTTGTAGCCCACTTCCCAAGCCGGCACATATATGTCGGATAGAGCCCACATCCTGTGAGAAAATGCAACAGACTTTTCCAGGGTTGAAAGTATTGTAGCTGCAATCTCTCCCTGATGCTCTTCAGAAGCTGGTATGTTCTTTGACTCATTTCATGAGTCTCCCAGGACTCCTTCCACACCTCCTCCCCTCGTATTTATTTGACCACGGTATCATCCCCTAACTGAAACCACCAGATCTCAGACGTCTTCTCAATTATACCCTTCTTCACCCAGTTCTACATCTACATCTACATTTATACTCCGCAAGCCACCCAACGGTGTGTGGCGGAGGGCACTTTACGTGCCACTGTCATTACCTCCATTTCCTATTCCAGTCGCGTATGGTTCGCGGGAAGAACGACTGTCTGAAAGCCTCAGTGCGCCCTCGAATCTCTCTAATTTTACATTCGTGATCTCCTCGGGAGGTATAAGTAGGGGGAAGCAATATATGCGATACCTCATCCAGAAACTCAGCCTCTCGAAACCTGGCGAGCAAGCTACTCCGCTATGCAAAGCGCCTCTCTTGTAGAGTCTGCCATTTGAGTTTGCTAACCTTCTCCTTAACGCTACCACGGTTACCACATAACCCTGTGACGAAACGCGCCGCTCTTCTTTGGATCTTCTCTATCTCCTCCATCAACCCGATCTGGTACGGATCCAACACTGATGAGCAATACTCAAGTATAGGTCGAACGAGTGTTTTGTAAGCCACCTCCTTTGTTGATGGACTACATTTTCTAAGGACTCTCCTAATGTATCTCAACCTGGCACCCGCCTTACCAACAACTAATTTTATATGATCATTCCACTTCAAATCGTTCCGCACGCATATTCCCAGATATTTTACAGACATAACTGCTACCGGTGTTTGTTCCGCTATCATTTAATCATACACTAAAGGATCCTTCTTTCTATGTATTCGCTATACATTACATTTGTCTATGTTAAGGGTCAGTTGCCACTCCCTGCACCAAGTGCCCATCCGCTGCAGATCTTCCTGCATTTCGCTACAATGTTCTAATGCTGCAACTTCTCTGTATTCTACAGCATCATCCGCGAAAAGCCGCATGGAACTTCCGACACTATCTACTAAGTCATTCATCTATATTGTGAAAAGCAATGGTCCCATAACACTCCCCTGTGGCACGCCAGAGGTTACTTTAACATCTGTAGACGTCTCTCCATTGATAACAACATGCTGTGTTCTGTTTGCTAAAAACTCTTCAATCCAGCCACACAGCTGGTCTGATATTCCGTAGGCTCTTACTTTGTTCATCAGGCGACAGTGCGGAACTGTATCGAACGCCTTCCGGAAGTCAAGAAAAATAGCATCAACCTGGGAGCCTGTGTCTAATATTTTCTGGGTCTCATGAAAAAATAAAGCGAGTTGGGTCTCAGACGATCGCTGTTTCCGGAATCCATGCTGATTCCTACAGAGTAGATTCCGGGTTTCCAAAAACGACATGATACTCGGGCAAAAAACATGTTCTAAAATTCTACAACAGATCGACGTCAGAGATATAGGTCTATAGCTTTGCGCATATGCTCGACGACCCTTCTTGAAGATTGGGACTACCTATGCTCTTTTCCAATCGTTTGGAACCTCCCGTTCCTCTAGACACTTGTTCCAGGCTGCTTTCTCCTTTATTTTGATGTCAAAGGGGAAAAGCCCAATTGACACCAGCAAGGCCTCTCCCAAACTATTCCTATAACCGCAAATGAACTTAGTAACATGTTCCTGTTTCGCTGCACTCCTCACATTGTCTTCGTAGGCGTGGCACTCTTAAGGCTGTGAGTCCGAACTTAAGAGACCTAATCAACTATGGAAATGAGCGTACTGTTATGACATATATTTAATTAGATTTTCTGGGAGGTGGAACTTCATATTCTGCGATTCAGATAAAATTATTGAGCACTTTCTGCGATCTCTGGGTCACAGTATCGATGTGTGTGGCACTGACCACTTCCAGATATCGGGCCTCATGAAGCTGAAGAACCGGTGAGCCATCGATCCTTACAGTCGGATTTCTGAATAGTTGTCCTTCAATAGTAGGTACCTTGATTTACTAGGGGATTTTTCATTTTAGATTTTGACGTCATTTTGATAACGCATTGATTGCCCGTTTTGCTTTAGGCTCTATATCCCCGCTGCTTCGGTCTCCAACCAGCAAAGAAGGTGTTTTCCGTAGGTTATCATACCTAGAACATCGTCGTTTCGTTGTAGACTGTCGAGTAATTATTCCATATTGATAACCCAAGATAATTGCCCCAAGACAGATCTTCTGTGGAAACCACATAGTTATCTTATTGCTAACGCTCCCGTTGGGTGACGATAATCAGACACCTTTCCCTTACAACAGCTTCTCAGACAACCATAGAGCCACCCGGTACGCTCTTTCTAGTGCAAACAGGTGAGGAGTGACAGCCACTACAGTGGTCAGAGATTCCACTGATGTCCACCATGGTGCTGATATTTGCTAGTAGGTCAAAAATGGCTGTGAGCACTAAGGGACTTGACACCAGAGGTCATCAGTCCCCTACAACTTAGAACTACTTAAACCCAGCTAACCTAAGGTCATCACACTCATCCATGCCCGAGACGGGATTCGAACTTGCGACCGTAGCAGACTCGCGGATCCGGATTGAAGCGACTAGAACGGCTCAGCCACTGCTGCCAGCATTTGCTAGTGCAGAGCTGAGCCACAGACCTCAGCTGCCAGGGCAATAGCGACAGACGCTGAGTGTCCCAGCCGAAAGCCAGATCGCCTGTCACTTATCCCGCACAGCATTGTGGGTACTGCAAGTCTGTCAGTGACCTGCCGCTCAAGATGCAGCTCCCCTTGCACCACGAACCCTTTGCTTTCGCCATGAGTTGGTTGGGGGGAGGGGGGGGGAGGACTTTATCATCGTCCCACACAAGGGAGAAATCAGCGCCAAACATCTCAGTCGGTACCTCCAGGGGTTTGCTGCTCTTTTGTGGGTTTGTGCTCAGCTACCACAGGGACACAGCCTTTGCAGCATCCTTTCCCTTCCATGTTACATGTCTGTTCTCTTCCTGTTCTATCTCCACTATCTTGGGAAACAAGTCTGGGCGGTTTTCGGTAATGTATTCAGCACTTTCGGAAGTGAACATCGGAACACTCTCCAATGTTCTTCGTTCCTTCTTCTTTCTTCGGTCACCCTCTCCAATCGTTTCTCTGCTTCGGGATTTGAGGTTCCTCTTTCTCTTCTTCCTCCCTATGCAAGCCTGAACGATGACCCACATTTCTGACGTGTTACATGTCACAGGGTAACGCGTAATTGCAAACCTCAGGTTGACAGGTAGGCTTCGCTTATAGTCCCTGGTACATGCCAAGCTAGAGAGGTGTGATTGCCTGAGCTGCTACCTTTCCAAATTGCCGATTAGTCCCTCGATCAGGTGTTTCGGAGGTGTGATCTGAGTTGTGAAGAATCACCTAAGGCGATTGCTTCCCCTTCTGAAGGGCCCCCCAGTTGGAAGCAGCAAACCATCGGAAACGATGGTATTCACAGGGGATTTTCTAACAACGAGCCATTCATCTTCACCGTCAACGGCTATGAAATGTAAACGGAATTAGGCTAGTGATTCAAAGACCCTTGAGCTGCTCCACGGTTCCACATATTTTCATGTACTATAGATGGTCAGTGCTTCGCTATGGTAAACACGTTTATTATTCAGAAAGGTGTTGATGCAATTGCAGGCCCTGAGAAATCCTGCTTTCCTTTATGCAATGGCACTTTACTTTTGAAGACTACTTCCGATTCTCAAGCGCAACAACTGCCCGCATATTTGTTCTTCTGTGGCTACCCTGTTCTTGTTGAGGCCTATAGAATGCTGAATTCTTTCCTTGGTGTAATTTATACTAGGCTGCTAAATGGTCTGACGAGGCCGAAATCCACATGTACCTCTCTCATCAGTCTGTCATAGCAGTCCACCATGTGATGAAAAAACTGGATGCCTCCCTAGTGCCCACACTGCACTCTCTTTCACACTTTTGATAGAGTGTTTCTTCCTTCGATGATCAAAGTTATGAAGTTATCACAGCCAGACAGTATATTCTGAACCTGATGCGCTACTACCAGTGTCATTGTTACAGTCACACTCGTGAGTCCTGTCGACAGCCAGCGCTCCCTAGAGAAACTGTACGCCTCCTTCTCCCTGTTGCATCAACTGAAATGGCGATCATGCTGCCTTCTCCCACGACTGTCCCGTGTTACTCGATGAGTGGGCTGTCCAGGTGATTTGGGTGAAGGGAAAAGTGCCTTACCGGGCGCTCGCAAGTTGTTGGCTAGTTGGAAACACTGAATACTACCATCTGGCACCTACAGTGCCTCCTTGCAACATCTCGCTCCAGAAAGTTCATTGCCAGTCAGGCATCGTCGTTGTAAAATAGCCCAGCATCATGGTAGCCTCCCTGTCTCCTCCACCCATTGTGCAACACACCACCAACTATAGCTTGATGTGATGTAGTCACCAGCTACACAACCAGCAGGTCAGAAAGGACTGAAGACTCCTGTGAAGACTTCCTACGATTCTCCCGCCGACCATCATCTGAGTCTTCCTCTGCCAACCGGAAAGACTCCAAGAAATTAAACAAACGCAAACGGTTTTCTCTTTCGCTTTCTCGGATATCTTCTTCGACGGTGTCGCCACGTGACACCCTTGCTAAGTAGACATCCGTGTCACCAGTGCACATCACCAACCAATTTTCTGCTCTCGACTCCGCAGGCTGGCAGAAAGAGAATGCGGATGCTTCTGTAGATCTCATGGAGCTGGATCCTTCTGAATCTGTGCCCTTTGGGAGCGAGTCATCGAAGGCAGGCACTCGTCAGTTGCCAAGGTGAGGTTTTTCCCTTGTCATGAATCTCCTCCAATGGAACTTAGCAGTCTTTGATCCTGCAAAGGGGATTTATGGCTACTCTTAGAATCCCAGAATTCACTTGTTCTCTGCCTTCAAGGAACAGAATTGCGTACTTATGACTGCTTTGAGCTCTTGCTTTTCATGCCAATCTATTTTTACGTTCCCCCCAAGGACGGGACTCCATCTCATGGGGGAGTCAAGCTGCTTACACGGGATGACATTCATACTCAACGCATCTCCCAGAGTTCAAACCTTGCGTCTGTTGTGTACTGTTTACGTGTTTCCCTCATATAATATCACCAGGGTAGACAACCTTCAGCTTATTGTGCAACTATCTCACCCCTTTGTGATGATGCTCAGTGACTTTAATGTGCTCCATACCCGTGGGGTTCTACGAGAACCAGTCCGAGAGGAGCTCTCTTGGCTGACCTTCTCAATGATCTTAACGTCTGCTGCCTCAGCACAGGAGCACCCACAATCGTTTCAGATTCCACACACACCTATTCCAATTAGGACCTATCATTCTGCACTGCCCAGCTTGCCCATCGTTTCCAGTGGCCCGTTCTCTGTGACACATACATAAGTGATCATTTTCTGTGTGCTATCCGATTGCTGACTCCTACCCCACCTACGTGCACAGCCAAATGGCAGCTTACTAAAACCGACTGGAAGCTTTACTCTTCCCCAGTTGAGATGACCAGGTAGAATATCTCACAGGCGTTATCCTTACTGCCGCAGAACGTTCCATTCCTCGCACTTCCTCTTTACGATGCCGTGTCCTGGTCCCTTGGCGGATTGAGGCGTGTTGCGACTCAATTCGAGTGCAGAGACATGATCTTCTCGTGTTTAATCGAAGTCCTACGATGGTAAATTGCATTCGTTATAATCAGTTGCGTGCGTAGTGTCGTCGTATTCTTCGGGATAGCCAAAAAGCTAGCTGGATTTGACTCACTGTTTCTTTTAACAGCTCCTCTCCCTCTTGCGTCATGTGGGCCAACGTCCGACGGCTCTCTGGGACCAAGAGCCAGTCCCCTATTTCCGGCATGGCAGTAGCAGATGATGCCATCGTGGACCGTACTGCTGTCTCCAATACTTTAGGCCACCATTTTTTGGAGATTTTGTGCTCCTCCGACTATCACCCTGCTTCCTTCATCGTAAAGGGGCGGAGAAGGCTCGGGAGTTACCCTTCTCTTCTCTAAATTGTGAGTGCTACAATGCCACCTATACTATGAGGGAGCAAGATCATGCTCTCACTTCTTCCCGATCCTTCGCCCCAGGGCCAGACACTGTGCACATTCAGATGTTGCCGCACCTTTCTCTTGGGGGCAAACACTTTGTGTGTAATACGCACAACTGCATCCGGGCAGAGGCCACGTTTCCCAGGCACTTGCGTAAAGCCCATACCTAAGCCCGGTCAGAATAAACAGTTTCCTTCTATCTACAACCCCATTCCCCTCACCAGCTGTTTTTCCAAGGTGATGGAATGTATGATTCATGCCTGGCTGGTGTGGCAGCTCGAGTCTCGCTGTTTACCAACCTCTGTGCAGTGTGGACTTCGAGCGCGGCGTTTTGCAGTTGATCATCTAGTCCCTTAGTCCCCACTTGTCACGAATTGTTTTCTGTAGAAATCCCATACCGTGGCCTTTTTTCCTATTTGGAGAAAGCCTATGATATCTGTTGGAGGACTGGAATCCTCCACACTTTCTATACGTGGGGCTTCTGTGATTGTCTGTCCCGCTCCATCGTACTTTGAAACAAATTGTCTTTATTAAATTTCCGATTTGAAGTGCCATGGAGATGCCTTCTTTAAATTTGCCGTAAGATACTTTTGGAAACCTTGTTATTAAGTGCAAGAAGCAGTCATCCTCTTTTGGATGTGCTTTAGTGAACCTCATTAAATAAAAAAGGCTGATAAAATAATCAGTTGGTTTATTTATTATATTATCTGAACTGCGCAGATTTTTTTGTCAGTTGCCTTACAATGCCAGCCTTTTGCTGAGCTGTCCCATTCGCAATTGTAACACGACATTTGAGCATCCACGTTGTTGACCATTAACGTGCCAACTACTTTCAAATATGTACATAATGGTATTCGTAGTTCACGTATTTCAATATAGCGTGACAAATTCGTTTTATATAAAACTATAGGTTACAAATAAAACAGCTAATTTGAACCATTCCTGGCGTTAAAAAAGTTTAACAAAACTTGAGTACCACAATAAAAACTATTTGGTCTTCTCTTTTAACGAATTTAATCCATTACTTTGTTATGTTGCTGTACCACGAGAATGACACTCACGTAATGTAAGATGTATAGCTCTTAGTCTTGACCTAAGAATTGCGGCGGCATTTTTTCTAAGAGTCAAGTCAGAAGTTAAAGAGGTTAGTTAGTTTTGAATAAATATTTGGAATGCAGAATTTTCTTCCTGCCTATAATCATCACCACCGTTGCATTCATATTCAAAGCTGCTGTCGTTTTTGCAAACATTCACGAGCAGCAAGGGGAACAGGGGTAGAGGTAGGTTCACTATATGTAAATGGACGCAACGCCGAAATACCGTTGGGTTATTTTACAGCCGTCTCACATTTTCCGTTGGACATCGCTGTCAACCATACTGATATAATAACAATGGGCACGATCCTGCAGCTCCTTCGAAACTACGGAATTGCAACACCCATTGATTTCTTCTTCCCATATTTCGAAAGTGTCAGTCCCTCAGTACAAATAACGTCATACGATGTGCAGTGCAGTCATCGTCTTTATCACCGAACCTTGCAGTAAGGCATGTGAAGCAGAAATCTTTCACGAAAATTCTAATGTTGTGTCTTTCGTTACCAATTGCGCTACTACCAACAACACAACAGAACACATTTGGGGTATAAAATAATTTCAGGGAACTCAGATCTAGTGAACTGCAAAACTACGAAATGGTGGGTAAAGTACTGCCTGAATTTTTTATGTGAAAACTTATCACGGTATTTTAAATAATACAAATATTATTAATATCATACACCTTTACTTTTCATGGGTAAGTATTCATTTCTCAACATATTCAACCTGGCGACAACACGCATCTTCCAGCTAGAGACCACTTCGTTGATACCGTCGCTGTTGGATGTTTGTTCACCTTTAGAATGTTTGATTCTATTTCACAGAGCTATAACTTCACATGTGCTAATAACGCTTCATCGCTGTCAAAATGAAGTCTTCGAAGGTATCCTTTAAGTTATGGAAGCAGGTAAGAATCAGATGAGACCAGGTCGGGACTGTACAGACAATGATCGATGACAGTGAAACCAAGGTGATGCATTGTCGCAGACGTTGTCGCGCCGCCGCAAGCCAACAGTAAGCTGTACTGCCACATATTACTAGCCTCATTAACGTCGTTAGCATGGTTCACGTACACAGTGGCAGATGTGGTGTGGTATTGCCTGTGGAACCTACTTCCGTATAACCTGTCATGTAACATGATATTGTAGTTAACGAAATATGGAGCAAATGGAGCAGTTATGTGACTTCCATTATAACTGTCGGTAGTTTATAAAATCGAATATCATATAAGCAAACAAAAAGTTAATAATTTCAGCTAACGACTTTTTAACGTCTAGAACGGAATTTATTACAACGACAGACAAAAGTCAGTGCTACAATAATGTGTCGCGAAATGACATTTTGGATGTAGTGGCGCTTTGCAATTTATGCTGTTCCAAACAATCCTTTCAGCTTAAGAGTACAACAATAACAACTATTATCCTAGGAGTGGCTATGTGGGAAAGACAGTAATTTATGGTATCTTTAAAAATTTGTTGCAGGTTGACGCTATCTGTGCTACTGTTTAACAATCGGTCGCCGGGGAGATTGTCGACAATGCAATATCGCCCGAAGCGGCGAATGCCGTTACGTAGCAACGTTCGTTCTTTGCACTCTATCGTTGAAGGAGCGTCTATATTTCGTGGGCGTTGATTTGCTGGTGAAGTGAGTCTACTGTAAAAAAGGCGTTACAGATTCTTTGGTCATCTAAGAAGAAGTGTCAAGAGAGAGGCGGAACACTTCGTACAAAAACAGGTATGTGATGTGTGACCCCGTCTGTTCTCGATCGCTATTAGACACGTTTTGCCATTAACATAATTCCCTCTCTAACGCCGGTGGCAGCTAACAGTTTCAGCTACATGATTTACGTAATCTGCAGAGCGCAGCGATTATTGATTCCTTTTAAAATTCAGTAAACGTTTTGTTAAACTGGTGACATTACTTGAAAATTAACTGTCCGTGTGATTTTCTTGGTATACTTCTGTCGTTTTGGGTGCAGGACTTACAATTACATTAGTACGACAGAAATATTTTCAATATACACTCCTGGAAATTGAAATAAGAACACCGTGAATTCATTGTCCCAGGAAGGGGAAACTTGATTGACACATTCCTGGGGTCAGATACATCACATGATCAAACTGACAGAACCACAGGCACATAGACACAGGAAACAGAGCATGCACAATGTCGGCACTAGTACAGTGTATATCCACATTTCGCAGCAATACAGACTGCTATTCGCCCATGGAGACGATCGTAGACATGCTGGATGTGGTCCTGTGGAACGGCTTGCCATGCCATTTCCCCCTGGCGCCTCAGTTGGACAAGCGTTCGTGCTGGACGTGCAGACCGCGTGAGACGACGCTTCATCCAGTCCCAAACATGCTCAATGGGGGAGAGATCCGGAGATCTTGCGGGCCAGGGTAGTTGACTTACACATTCTAGAGCACATTGGGTGGCACGAGATACATGCGGACGTGCATTGTCCTGTTGGGACAGCAAGTTCCCTTGCCAGTCTAGGAATGGTAGAATGATGGGTTCGATGACGGTTTGGATGTACTGTCCACTATTCAGTGTCCCCTCGACGATCACCAGAGGTGTACGGCCAGTGTAGGAGATCGCTCCCCACACCATGATGCCGGGTGTTGGCCCTGTATGCCTCGGTCGTATGCAGTCCTGATTGTGGCGCTCACCTGCACGGCGCCAAACACGCATACGACCATCATTGGCACCAAGGCAGAAGCGACTCTCATCGCTGAAGACGACACGTCTCCATTCGTCCCTCCATTCACACCTGTCGCGACACCACTGGAGGTGGGCTGCACGATGTTGGGGCGTGAGCGGAAGACAGCCTAACGGTGTGCAGGACCGTAGCCCAGCTTCATGGAGACGGTTGCGAATGGTCCTCGCCGATACCCCAGGAGCAACAGTGTCCCTAATTTGCTGGGAAGTGGCGGTGCGGTCCCCTACGGCACTGCGTAGGATCCTACGGTCTTGGCGTGCATCCGTGCGTCGCTGCGGTCCGGTCCCAGGTCGACGGGCACGTGCACCTTCCGCTGACCACTGGCGACAACATCGATGTACTGTGGAGACCTCACGCCCCACGTGTTGAGCAATTCGGCGGTACGTCCACCCGGCCTCCTGCATGCCCACTGTACGCCCTCGCTCAAAGTCCGTCAACTGCACATACGGTTCACGTCCAGGCTGTCGCGGCATGCTACCAGTGTTAAAGACTGCGGTGGAGCTCCGTATGCCACGGCAAACTGGCTGACACTGACGGCGGCGGTGCACAAATGCTGCGCAGCTAGCGCCATTCGACGGCCAACATTGCGGTTCCTGGTGTGTCTGCTGTGCTGTGCGTGTGATCATTGCTTGTAGAGCCCTCTCGCAGTGTCCGGAGCAAGTATGGTGGGTCTGACACACCCATGTCAATGTGTTCTTTTTTCCATTTCCAGGAGTGTATTATATACTGCACATGCGTTGTGTATTACTCACATTCCGAATGTAGCCTTCATGTAGAACGGCTTATTCTCGGTACTGTGTACGCTTAAGATTTATAAATACGTATTGAACCAAGACTTGAACTTTCTCGTGAGAAATAACTATCCATCTGAAACCTAAGTGGCACTGCTAGCGACCACACGCAAGGCTTCTACACGCCAACACATCTCTGCCACATTACGGAGAACCCATCCTGGCAAAGTATCTCAAGATGTAGTTCGTCGTCTTTCCGCCTTCACCATTCTCCAGAGACGCTTTAAATGCTGAAGAGCATGTCCTGCCGGGTTCCCGGGTTCGATTCCCGGCGGGGTCAAAGATTTTCTCTGCCTCGTGATGACTGGGTGTTGTATGATGTCCTTAGGATAGTTAGGTTTAAGTAGTTCTACGTTCTTGGGTACTGATGACCATAGCTGTTAAGTCCCATAGTGCTCAGAGCCATTTGTAACATTTTTTAACCATGTCCTGAGTTTTGGAAAGCTTCCTTCACGTCTGAGACACCCCTGCCTGTGCGCTGGAAACACTCAGTTCATTTAGATAGATCCAAGTGTGTGTCACGACTCAGTGTATTATTCCCTGACTAATAAGTTCATACTATGTGGCAGTTCAAGGTTTTGTCAATGTAACTTTTAGCCTGCGACTAATGATCAGTTTTTCGATGTGCAATACAAAACTGCGAAAAATTTGCTAGAAGTGTCAACGTCGTCGATACATACTCGCTATATGTCATTACGAACATGACAAGACATAGACGTTGAAGATTACAGATTTGTCTGTGACTCTTGGAAGGAGAATCGAATATGGTCTGGTGTTCCAATAAACTGGCATTACTGACTATAACTGAGATCGTATGGAATCAAGGGGGCTAGATACATTCGAGGAAAAATTTATTCTAATTTCTGTCCAGGAAACATCAGAAGTGATTGACCGAACACGTTGACGAACAACATGTTGACCAACCATATCTCAGCCGACGTCGATAGCCTGTAATGCAAGCCAACATGTAGGCGAAAGAAAAGGTGGTATTCGTCGGTCACCAAGAAGGCTTTGTACGCTTATAGCTACATGAGCTTTTCACATTGTTGCCAGTATGTAGGCATGCCGACTTCCAATCGTGCAAAATTCTTCTCCAGTCCCGCCTCCTTAGACACTCCTGGAAATTGAAATAAGAACACCGTGAATTCATTGTCCCAGGAAGGGGAAACTTTATTGACACATTCCTGGGGTCAGATACATTACATGATCACACTGACAGAACCACAGGTACATAGACACAGGCAACAGAGCATGCACAATGTCGGCACTAGTACAGTGTATATCCACCTTTCGCAGCAATGAAGGCTGCTATTCTCCCATGGAGACGATCGTAGAGATGCTGGATGTAGTCCTGTGGAACGGCTTGCCATGCCATTTCCACCTGGCGCCTCAGTTGGACCAGCGTTCGTGCTGGACGTGCAGACCGCGTGAGACGACGCTTCATCCAGTCCCAAACATGCTCAATGGGGGACAGATTCGGAGATCTTGCTGGCCAGGGTAGTTGACTTACACCTTCTAGAGCACGTTGGGTGGCACGGGATACATGCGGACGTGCATTGTCCTGTTGGAACAACAAGTTCCCTTGCCGGTCTAGGAATGGTAGAACGATGGGTTCGATGACGGTTTGGATGTACCGTGCACTATTCAGTGTCCCCTCGACGATCACCAGAGGTGTACGGCCAGTGTAGGAGATCGCTCCCCACACCATGATGCCGGGTGTTGGCCCTGTGTGCCTCGGTCGTATGCAGTCCTGATTGTGGCGCTCACCTGCACGGCGCCAAACACGCATACGACCATCATTGGCACCAAGGCAGAAGCGACTCTCATCGCTGAAGACGACACGTCTCCATTCGTCCCTCCATTCACGCCTGTCGCGACACCACTGGAGGCGGGCTGCACGATGTTGGGGCGTGAGCGGAAGACGGCCTAACGGTGTGCGGGACCGTAGCCCAGCTTCATGGAGACGGTTGCGAATGGTCCTCGCCGATACCCCAGGAACAACAGTGTCCCTAATTTGCTGGGAAGTGTCGGTGCGGTCCCCTACGGCACTGCGTAGGATCCTACGGTCTTGGCGTGCATCCGTGCGTCGCTGCGGTCCGGTCCCAGGTCGACGGGCACGTGCACCTTCCGCCGACCACTGGCGACAACATCGATGTACTGTGGAGACCTCACGCCCCACGTGTTGAGCAATTCGGCGGTACGTCCACCAGGCCTCCCGCATGCCCACTAAACGCCCTCGCTCAAAGTCCGTCAACTGCACATACGGTTCACGTCCACGCTGTCGCGGCATGCTACCAGTGTTAAACACTGCGATGGAGCTCCGTATGCCACGGCAAACTGGCTAACACTGACGGCGGCGGTGCACCAATGCTGCGCAGCTAGCGCCATTCGACGGCCAACACCGCGGTTCCTGGTGTGTCCGCTGTGCCGTGCGTGTAATCATTGCTTGTACTGCCCTCTCGCAGTGTCCGGAGCAAGTATGGTGGGTCTGACACACCGGTGTCAATGTGTTCTTTTTTCCATTTCCAGGAGTGTATTTTATAATAGTTTAATTATCGTCTTTTATCCATCACTTGAATCGACTGTGACCTGCCCACCTCCATATTAAACTCTGGAACCGTAATATATACTTACAAATAGAATATTTCATCGGCAGACAGGACGAATCAATAGTACTCATTCGACACCTACAGTCTTCGAGTGTCTTGACACACTTTGTTCTGTACAGTTGATGAGGAATTACAATGGGCGGGCATTGTCACATGATTCATTTTTATTTCCCGAAACATAGCCCCATGACAGCTGCGAAGTTAGTGTGGCAAAAGAAATGCTGCGCAGTTTCGTGATGTTACAGTTTTCTGTATGATGTATTTAAAATTACTTTTGACAACAAGTCTATCGATTTACACGAAATAGTACACATTCATGTAAAACATGTATGAGGGAACCAAAATAAGAAATTAATAAATGAGCTATATCTCAGTAATGCTCGAACGTAACTTTCAAAGAATACGAATCCAGGTGAAAGCACTCACTGAACTCGCTGTAGTTTGAGGCAAGCTGTCGAACTGAAGGTAACGGAAGATAAGGCAAAATTTAGCGACAGAATGCTGATTAGATTTCCTTGGCGATTCTCGGAGCGCTCAGCTAGATCTTTACGGTCGAATTGCACTACATATAAACCAGTAATCGGGGAAAGAGCTAAAACATGCCCTTGGCCGACAGAATTCAAGGTGACCTAATCAGCGTGCACTGGAAATCGTCTAATTCGTGGACACTCTTCAGGGACAACGCTATAGCGTACCTTTGGAATCAATTGCTGTGGAGAAACGTGGTCCTCGAAGATGACACCCTATACAAAGACAACGCATCAGAACGCACCACGGATCACACTGCTTATAGTATACTGTCCAGATGTAGTAATACTACAGATCGCCGGGATCTTTATGCCGTCTGAGCTTCTATTCATGATTACATCATCATCAATACTCCGCTAACCACTGTGCAGTACATGGCAGAAGTAACTGTTCCGCAGGTTACAATGTATTCCTGCTCTGTTCCGATATGAATCGTCGCAAGAATAACTGCCTAAAGGCCACTGTGCGCGCTGGGATCAGTCTAATCCTGACTTCATAGGGGTGGAGCTATGGTGCCACATTCTTCAGTTTTTTACTGCTTCTTGAGAACTTTGTGTGTAGATTTTCGTGGAGTAATTGACGCACATGGTTTAATTTATTTATTAAATCTTTTGTTGTACTATAAATAAAAATTTCTAAGGATTTATAAAGGTTGCATAGCTTAACGGTCACCAGTATATCCTTCAATTATTAACACTAAAAAAGGAACATTTAATAATAAAATATTACGATAAAAATACTGATTATAGCAGTGGAAATTTTGTATTTTCAGAAATGTATTAAGAGTGAATTAACTGCAGTTATTTCTTCTTGTAAGGTATTTAATTATATGGCCTCATATTTTACATTACTTCATGAAGTGCTCAAGTACATGTATTGTTGTTGAAACTGTACTAGTATGGTTCATATACACTGAAGAGCCAAAGAAAGTGTTACACATACATGATATTATATAGGCCCCCGCGGGGCTCGCAAAACTGCCGAAACACGAAGTTCCATGGACTCGAATAATGTCTGAAGTAGTGCTGGAGGTAACTGACATTATGAATCCTGCACGGCTGTCCATAAATCCGTAGGAGTACGAGAGGTTGGAGATCATTACGGAACAGCACGTTGCAAGGCATCCCCGATATGCTCAATAATGTTGATATCTGGGGCGTTTGGCGGTCAGTGGGAGTTTTTAAACTCAGAAGAGTGTTTCTAGAGCCACTCTGTAGCAATTCTGGACGTGTGTGGTGTCGCATTGTTCTGATAGAATTGCACAAGGCTATAGGAATGTACAATGGTCATTAACGTATACAGGTGGTCAGACAGGATCCTTACTTGCGTGTCACCTGTCAGAGTCGCATCTAGACGTACCAGGGGTCCCATTTTACTCGAACTGCTAATACCCCACACCATTTCAGAGTCTACACCAGCTTGAATAGTCCCCTGCTGACTCGCCGGTTCAGTTGATTCGTGAGGTTGTCTCCATACTCGTACATGTCCAGCAGCTCGATACAATTTAAAACGAGACTTATCTGAGCAGGTAACATGTTTCTAGTCATCTACAGTCCAGTGTCAGTGTTAACGGGGACATGCGAGGTGTAAAGTTTTGTGCCGTGCAGTGATCAATGATACACGAGTGAGTGTTCGGCTACGAAAACCCATATCGATGATCTTTCGTTCACTGTTTCGTACGCTGAAACGTGTTAATGGACCATCATTGAAATCTGCAGCAATTTCAAGCAGCGGTGCACTTCTATCTCGCTAAACGATCCTCTTTTGTTGCCGTTGCTCCCGTTCTTAAAGGATTTCTTTTTTTTACGTTCGCTGAATTGTCGCAGATTTAATGTGTTACAGGATTCCCAATATTCACATTACACTTGTGAAGTGATCGTACGGGAAAATTCGCACTTCATCGGTACCTCGGAAATGCTGTATCCCATCGCTCGCACGTCGACTTTAACGGCACGTTCAACTCACATAAATCTTGATAACCTGCCATAGTTAGGGGCAGTGACCAATGTAACTGTGCCGGATACTTGTCTTACATTGGCGTTGCCAACCGCAGCGTTGTATTGTGCCTGTTAACATATCTCTGTATGGAAATTCACATCCCTATATCACTTTCTTTGGTGCATCACTGTATATCGTTTAAACTTTTCTTCCATAAAAATTTTAAAAATTAAACAGAAGAACTGCAACTACTGCTACAGAGTGCGACTTTTTCTCTGAAGTAAAACTTAACGTGTATTACAAAAAACGTACAAGCGATACTTAGTCTTAACGCTTACGCGGTTACTAAATGATCCTGTGACGAAGCGCGCTGCTCTCCGTTGGATCTTCTCTATCTCTTCTATCAACCCTATCTGGTACGGATCCCACACTGCTGAGCGGTATTCAAGCAGTGGGGGGACAAGCGTACTTTAAACTACTTCCTACTTTCCTACTTAGTCTAATGATATGAATGACTAGCTCAGGTTTTTTGTATGTGAATGTGATGTCTCCAATTTTTGTTCATTAAATACATTAAATGAGATATAGGCCTATGGAATTAGACATAAGTTGCAGAGCGAATCGCGTCCTTCTCTTAAACTTCAATTACTAATAATAATAATAATAATAGTAATAATAATATTTCGTTCTGGATCGATATATATCTGCCTAATTCAATCTGGTGGTAAAATATTTCGAAGATTGTTGTGGTATGATTCCTGTACTCTACCAGAATGTCTTGCTTGTATACTTTAGGAATATTGTAATGTAATGATGATGTGGATTTCTCAACCCGAATCGCCCGTCGGTAGATACACGGTTTGGCAGTGTTTAGGATAGCCCGTATGGACAAAACTGCACCTCCATACACGTGGCCACGCCATGAGAAGTATTTACCTCGCATAGTTCGCAGGTGTGGCTTGTAGTGGATGCAGATGACCGAGCTTGGATAATAGATAAGTACTACTATGGTGTGATACTGTATTCTTCCTATACTTCGGGATTTACACTCTTTCATGTTGTTTTCATTGTTTGAACCTTCTCCTGTCAGCAGAGTTCTAATATGTGAGGGGGCCTTGTCGAGGCGATCACTTCAAAGTGTTTTTTTTTTTTTTTGTGTGTGTGAAATGTAAGCAACTATGGATGCAGCCGATATGGAGAACCAGGTTGCAGGTATATGGCATCTTTGTTGATTCTGCCTGCAGTGGACGTTATTTATTCCCTTAGTATGTCTTCTGTAAACATATGTTCTTGCTCATGATTTAAAATTAGAGTGAGGTCATCTGCGTACGCGCTTGAGGCAATCTTAGTTCCGTTTATACAGAATCCCGTCAAAGCGGCCTATAATCTTAGGAGAAGAGCTGATCCCATTATCCCAGACGATCAACTGAACAGGTACTTCACATTATCTACAACTTAATCACAAACGAAACAGGGACTCATTGATTACATGATGAGGTAAACGATTGTAACCACGATAAATTCTGTCTAAATTTTATTACTTGCAACACAGTCCTAAAAGCAATGATGCGTATCAGATCACAACCTATTTTACATGGTGGCATGATAGTCGAAATGAGGAAGCTTGTTACTGACCCATTACTGCCCACTAAAAGGTATCTTCAACTATCCTTAACCTGAAGTCCTTTTCCTGATGCCTGGAGGCAGGGACAAGTTAAGTCATTGTCTAAACAGGACGCTGCCGTAGTACACTCTAATTACCGACCTGACTGCAATCTTCTGCACTGCCCAAACCCTCAGTGTACATAGTCCACGACCAGCTAACAGACTACCTAACTACAAACGACCTAATGGACGAATACCAATCAGGCTTCCGTAAACATCACAGTACAACATCTGCCTTACTAAAGGTATGAGAGGACCTGGAGCTTGCCATAGATGCACAAGAGGAAACTTTCATGTGCTTGTTAGATTTCAGCAAATCCTTTGAAACCGTGTGCGATGACATTTTACTTCCCAAAATTAACAGCCTAAATTTATCGCCTGGTGCACTGCAGTAGTTTCGCTCATACCTATCATCTCGCCAGAAATGGGTCACGTCCGGTACCATGAAGTCACAAAGAATGCAGGTAGTACCAGACGTCCCCGAGGCTCCGGTATTAGATCCTATACTGTTTACATCGTAGGTAAATAATGTGTGTCGTATTCCAAATACCGCATGTACGCTGAAGACCTCTAGTTGGATCTAAGTGTCAAATCTATAAAGCGGAAGACAGATATCTAGAATCTCAGAACCTACCTGTGTCCACAATCAAAATGTGCCCAGGATATAAGGTTAAAGCTCAACCCATCCAAAACACAAGCTTAGTCATTCTAGGGTCATTAGACCGAAATACAGCGAATTAACTCTTTCAGCGACCAGTCTAGGAGCAATAATAGATGAACACGTTACTGTGATGTGCAAGAAGGAATCAGCATCTCTCCGTGCCTTACAAATAAAGTAAAAGCTCTTCCCTCTTGACCTGAAAAATAGCCTTGTACAAACACTAATACTTCCAATTACTCCTCAAGGTCTTTCTCAGGAAAACTCACGGAGCCTGGAACTGGTTATGAGTGCCTGTGTTCGTTCTATTTGTGACTTTCGACTTTTTGGTCGCATTTCACCATCACCTGCCAAGCTACCCTTTTTGCGTGCAGACATTTTCACATAATATGTCTTCTCTACAGTCCTACCAATGAACAATGTGGCTCATATCTCTGCTCGACGTTAATGCTCTTGTCTGAACAACACGGCAGGAACAGCCGTTGCCATCCAATAAATTCCTTTCCGTGCTACTCCATCGTTCAGCCACGTGCTCGAACTCCTTCTCAGTAGCAGGAATCCGATTCTGGAAGAACCTCCTACGTTATATTATGGAACTAAATAACATATCCAGCTTCAGAAGTCAGGAAATAGATTATGATTGTCCCTGAATGCACTATTTAGCTTTGCCTATTCTTCGTTCCAACAAGATATTCGATATTTCCCAGTATTATTAGCCGATGTAGTCTCATAGAATTTCCATTTCCCAAAATTCGCTGCATCAGAAAATATATATTTTTAGACCTGCAAATTCTTCTTTTATCACCATTTTCCTTATACTTATTCACGTCAAATTACCATTATTATTATTATAATTATTATTTCTTTCTTGTCTCAGAGGTTATATCTAGTCTAAAGTAGAAAGTGACGCGGACCTTGATCAAGTGTGACTTCCTTTTAACTGTACGGTATATATTATATTGCATTTAGGAACTTTCGGGTAATTGAATATGTATCAATAATTACGGATTTCCGTAGTTGTATATATAAGTTTGGATGTAGCTGTATTGCATTGATGTACTGGTGGATGTTGTGTGGTATGAATCCTATAGTTGATAGTGTAATTGGTATAATGTCAACTTTATCCTGATGCCACATATCCTTGACTTCCTCAGCCAGTTGGATGAATTTTTCAATTTTTCTCCTGCTTTCTTTTGTATATTTGTTGTATTGGGTATGGATATTTCGATTAATTGTGTTAATTTCTTCTTTTTGATTGATTATTATTATTATTATTATTATTATTAGGTTATTATTAATAATATTTTTGGCGTTATCATATTAGTGACTGCAGCTGCAGTAGAACAAGTAATGCCAATATTAACTCCCTTAGTTCATAAACAGTAAAATTTACTCACACAGCCACTGCAGACAAGCAAATTGTTTTAATATTTTTTTCAAACAAAAATTTTTATTTTCTTTTGTAACTATGATGTTAAATTAACCCCATGTGTGACATCCTTTCCAAAGGTAAGAAAGGGCCATAATCAGATCAGATAGGTAAATATTACTGGAAATTATCTTAGTCGATGAATCGATTCTGTTCTCGCTGATAGTCGCAAGGATATGACTATGGTGCACACTTCTAATGTGGATTTTATTCCGTAATATCCATCCAGCTGAAATTGCGACCGTGGTGATTACACATTCGTTGAACTTTTGCTGCACTGCTGTCAGGGAATAATTCTGTGTTTCCCTGTATTGTGTTACCATACCGGCACTGGTCACGATGGTGGCCCATTCCCCACTATGCTTGCTTGCCATCCTGTCACATATGCGTGTCGTGCTCAGTCTGAGGATGAGAAGGATTACTCATGGCGAGTGTGGCCAAGGCTTTCTTCATTGGTACATAAGAGTCAGTTACAGTCACGCCTTCAACAGACTGTCTGCAGTACTGACTGTCCCTGTTCGGGCTAGTTTAGACCCTTAGGTGTTTAACAATCCATTGGTGGGAAGCGGTATCTTACAGCAGTTGCTTCGGTCCCCTTGTAATTGTGTTCCCCGTCTGGGTGCAGTTCCTCTCCCACTCATCTGATTCCGTCGTGTGGGACGTCTTCACTGTACAGATCTGACGCTTTCACCACCTTGTGTGCACATGATGTACCTGTCTTGAGATTTTTCATTGTCCGTGCATGCTTGAGGCGATGATCTGGATGCCAAGCCTGGATCTATGTGTGTATTTTATGAGAAGTGTTAACTCCGCCGGTTCTGTTTGGTCTCCTGTTCCTACTCCAGCGGCAGTGGTTGTTGGTTGATGTTGTGTTGCATTCGCCTTTCTACGAAATTAGTTATCATCTGCGGTACAGGTCCTTTCGCAGGGACGGTGACCCAAACGAACGCATTCCATGATTTGGCACGGCATTGAACGAGGAATTTACGGAGGGCTAGAAAAAGTAAATAACTCATTTTCTCGTTTTCCCTTGAAGTCTTACTACTGAAGTTCATCGAGACCGTGCCACCGCTGCGTATATGTTGTCGAGGTTGTAGATAATATGTCTTCGCTCACGCTCACTCTCTGAGAGTCACAGTGTACTCAAATGCAGTAGTATAATATACCGTCATCTATTGGTAGATCGCTCAGGTTGATGTCCGACCTGTAGCGACAAGTACTGCACTGTGAAATAGCCGCAGCGAAACACTATTCAGCAGTTTGCTTTTATTTCTTGCACACTTACATCGTGTGCTGCCAATACAGCTTCTTAGTGCCGTTTTTAAATTGTGAATAGTATTCAACATGTGTAGTTCGACAAAGAAACAAACAGTGCAACAGATGTATAATAGAGAATTTTAAAATCTGTGGAATGAGAAGTATGGCTCAATTAACAAAAGCAATAAAACTGTGATCATTTAAAATTCTAGGACTGCGGTATGTAAAACATCGCCGGTCAAGCGGCGCTATGAAACAAATTACAAATCTCTTTCTCTAAAAAAGGCGAGGACAAGCAAAAGGGATTCACTGCATGTGCTATTAAAGACAGGAATAGGCAGTCGCCATCTATGATTAAATATATTCTCAAGGACTGTTATACCAAGTTACCCGGTTGCAAATACCATTGCCCAACATGAAAAGCCCTATTGCGGCAGGGGTCACTGAAGGAAGCTTGTGCCCCATCACTTTCTCAAGATTCTGAAATTAAAATTAAGATAATTGTGCGTATCAAACGTACTTATGTAGAACACAATAAAAGGAAGAATGTTAAAACTGGCGGAGAATGTAAAAGAACAACAACAATAAAAATGACATTAAGTCCTCTTCTTATATTTCGCTGTATATTGACGTAGTATAAATCCAACAAAATATGCCTCTCTTGTTGCATTTGCTCCTTATTGTGTTGTAAATGACATTAAAGAACAATTGACTGCGATAATATTGTTGCCAGCAACTAGTAAGGACACACATATTTCTAAGGCTGTTAAAAATTAGTATTCTGCTAAAGAAGCACACTGAAGCAAAGTTCTTTCGATAACAACTGATGGTGCTTTCAAAACGATGGACAAAACAAATGGTCTCATTAGGTTTTTCCACACACACACACATACACACTGGATATCCTTTCCTTCAACCTCATTGCATGGTACATCAACAAGACTTGTATGCAACTTCGCTTTATCTTCGTTTGATATTGGAGATAGTGGCAAACTTCTAATAAAAGGATGCTCTAAAGGTTGTTACACGTACTAAGCACAGTGTACGCTGGCTTACAGAGGTATAACAATTTTCCCTAGTTGACCTACGGCAGCCTACGTCAGAATTTTGGGAATTATTTGGAAGAAATCGGTCTTTTTTACAAAATGAGTTGAAAATTGTTTATTGGTTACGAACTTACTACAGCATTTCAATGGTTTCAGCGTAACGCAAAATAGCTATAACAGATGTTAATCACGCTTTCGAGGTTAAACTGTAACTTTTCAATAACGATATTGTTTCCATGTAACTCCAACATTTGAAAAACTTGACATCGATTTGAAATTCCACGAAAAGACAGACCAAGAGAAGCCAGTGAGAAGTTTTTCTCGCTAAAACACTCGAAGAATTTTCATCTAGATTTTCTGAGCTCAAAGAGTTGTCGGAAACAGTAATAATTGTTTTATATCCTGAAGTGACTTCACTGGATAAACTGAGCTTACTTAAATTTGATTGATTGGAAACTGAAAAAATTTAAATACTTGTGACGGATTTCTAGTTTAGTTCAGATCGGACTGCAAAATTTACCGAAACAAGAAAAGAATTAGAAGGAAACGAACTAGAAAGGGTATGAAGCAATACGAACAGAAATGACGACATTAAAATCGCGGAAACAAGAAATTCAATTCAGACACAAATAGGTGTCGGAAGAAGCTGGCGTTTTCTGTTATTTCCATCCCCCTAAGCGTATTAATCGCTATTTAATGAAATGAATAACATTAATCACTCGATATGTAGCCGGTTGCCCGATAATTGGCGTTCACCTTGCATTCTGGTAAGAGTTGGGAAGTATAAACCTAATACAAATTACTTGGCATCGAATTCACAACAGCATGTGTCACATAAGTTTAACTTTCACATGGATAAAATAACTATTTTTATTTTCATCTCTACTGTATGCCAACTCTATTCGGAAAATACGAGTGCGTTCGTTGGCTATCATAAGTATAAAACTGCACAAAATAAGCAGAAAAAAGGATAATATGCGGTATCAATTTATTTATACGATTTGTTTGATGATACAACGTTGCCATATTAAACATTCCTTGGGAAAAAATGCGACGTAGATGCACACAGGTTCGCTATCCCTGCGCTGTGTTCTCGCATTGTAGACGGAAGTGCCCTATGTGACCGCAAAGCGCGTTGGTGTGTGGCAGCCTGGAGTGTAAAACGTGATTCTCCTGACATAGAATATCAAGCCAGGAGAGGATGAGGCTGCGAAGTCCATATGCCCCGCTGTCACACCATTGTTTACATTAGAAAATCTATTCCACAGTTATTTCTCATTAGCAATCTATGGGACTGACCGATATTGTTCTACTGACTTTTGTGGCATTTCGTTAAGAATTTCAAAACAAAGTTCATAATTTCGAATGCTACGGCAGCAGAGACCAATGTGGGCAAACGTAAATTTAATGTTTCGCCAGAGTCGCTGCTGAATTCCATCGCCCTGATGAATTCAGAGAGTTTAGTACGGCATGCCTCTGTTGTCTTTAATTTAATTGAAGGAAACATAATCGATTTGGGTTTTCGGAGCTGAAGGCCCACTCGTGTAACCTTGATGACCGCAAAACACTAAGCTTTACACGTCGCCTGGGCCCATGAACACCGCCATTTGACGGTTGATGACTGGAAACAAGTTTTCTGGTCGGTCGAGTGTAGTTTAAAATTATATCGAGTGGATTGACAGGTACAGGTACGGAGACAGCTTCATGTATCCATGCAGCCTGCATGTCAGGTGGAGACTGTTCAAGCGTGTGGAGACTCTGTAATTGTGAGGGGTGAGTGCAGTTGGAGTCATATAAGATACCTGATACATCTACTTGAGACTCTGACAGTGGATACGCACTCAAGCATACTTTTGAATCATCTTCTTCCGTTCATGTCCATTGTGCAATCCTATGGACTGGGGCAATTCCAGAAGGAAAATATGACACTCCACCCTTCCAGAAACACTACAGAGTGGTTCAGGAACACTCTTCTCAGCTTAAACACTTCGTTCGGCCACCACACTCCTCAGAAATCAACATTATTGAGCATATCAGTGATGCCGTGCAATGTGCGATTCAGAAGAGATTTCCATCCCCTCGTACTCTTACGTATCTATGGACAGCTAGAAGGATTCATGGTGTCAATTCTCTCCAACACTCCTTCAGACATTAGCCAAGTCCATACCAAGTCATGATGCGGCAATTCTGCGTGTTTCCGAGGAGGGGGGGGGGGAGGGGAGGGTTATAACATGTTGGGCATGTGTGCCAGTTTCTTTGGACCTTCAGCGTATATTCGAGTTGAAATGAGAGTTATCTAACCTGCAAAACATTATTTTGTAATATAATTTTTTACTTACTACATTAGTAGTTCTACTTTGCCTAAGCCACATGGTCTCCAATGACTCAGTGCAATGTGATCTATTTGCAACTATTGCATGACTCGTGCATCGTCCCTCATGAACCATATTATAAGAGTTTGTATTCTTTGCACTGGAACTGTGAGACATTGCTACTACGTCGCTATCACACGGGAGGTGGGGACAGTTCTAAATGTGATCCCTCTGTGCAGAGATGTTGCGGTTTTTCCGCTGTCTGCTGCTGTGCTGCGGGGTCCGCATGGAGGCGGAGCCAGAGGGGGAGGCCGTCAGCGCTGACTCACCGCCCGGCAGCACTAAGGTGAGTGACGCCGCCGCATGTGGTTCCTGGCAGGTAGAGCACAGCAGCCAGGCTTCCCAGCAGCAGCCGGGATGATATCAGCAAGGCCTGCTAGTGTTATGTCACATGGACGATTTACTGTAAATGGTCTCTTGACCTTCTCAATCCTACATAGCGAAACTCAGTTGCAGCCAAGAGAGCTGTAACTGCTACTTCCTTATCAATACCTTTACAAAGTATATGTCTCTATCAGTATTATCAGCTTCAGTTAGCGAAGTATCACTAGAGATATATGTCTGATTCCTTATGTTTTTACAGGGCGGTGCAAAAAGAATGCATTAATTTCAAACTGATCATATGACTGATCACTTATAAAATATGTTTACTCTAATCCAGTATGTAAGTTACTCTATTTCAAATTTGCAGTTATTTTTCAAATATAACATCGGAAACATGTCGTCCTTCTTCCTGCGTTTACATTAAAAGTGTTTTTCCACAGTTCTGCATAATTTTTGTGACAGTTTCTGAAACAATAGCATTTTCTTCACGTATTGCAACCATCATATCGATAAGTGAATGAGGTCTGGCAACAATAAGCTTTGCATTTCAAATGGCACCACAATAAGAAGAAGAAAAGCGACGTATATGGCGAGTGTATACCCAGTGAATATGGGAGAAGCGTGAGATCAAGCACTGAGGAAACATTTCTTGAATAACTGCCATGGTTTCATCACTTGTGTGGGATGTGGTTCCATCTTGTTGCAACGAATTTTCTGTCAAATTAATCCCTCATACTGTGGCCGCAAAAAATTGTGCACGATTGCAACATAAGCTTCATAATTTACTGTCACACAAGCGCCGCCTTCTTCAAAAATAAATTTCACAAACGACCATTGCAGTGCCTTCTTACCACACTGGCATTTCAGCGCTATACAATGGATTATGATGCAGTTATTTTTGGATGTAGACAAGATATATGCACATTAGGCTTAAGATGAATACACTATCCTTCTTCGTAATTGAGAAAGCACAACTACTAGATGCATCCAAGGTCATCTGTCTGGCTACGGTCACAGATTTGAATCCTGCCTCGAGCATGGATGTGTGTGATGTCCTTAGACTAGTTAGGCTTAAGTAGTTCTAAGGTTTAGGGGAGTAATAACATCAGATGTTAAGTCCCATAGCGCTCAGAGCCATTTTAACCATTTTCCTCTGTCTGAAGCCGTGAAGTCGAATACGTAGAAAAGTCTTGTTTTAGTGCCAATACCCATACAGTCTGAAATTGGTGGCTGTGGCACGATGGAGCTTTCGTTTCGATTGCTCTACAGAGCAACTCGTTCATCACCACCCAACTACGTCAAAACGTTACAGCAATAACCAATATGACAGAGCACAATCAGAGAAATCTAATTCTGAAAATACAATTAGATGAGATATCTGTTAAGGTACAGAGACTACGAAAACTACACGAAAGGACAGGTTTACTTACTGCAATTTAAAATGGAATCAGCCACTCAGCCACTGGATATTTGATGTAATATGTTGTATATATGTCCTGGGTCACATACGAAGATTTTTAAAGACACTGTCACAATTTATAACACCTTCCACAGACGACAATAGGACCATTGTTGCAGCGGTCTGCCCCCTTCTGAAGGGACGAGATCGTTTCTACTGCCGTGTGAGGCGGAGCTATGGAGACGCATTGAACTCGTGTTCGGAGAACTACGGTTCCAGTTGTTCGTCTGGATATTCATATTTGTGCTTCACTTGAGCCCCCAAAATCGCCTATATGTTAATGCTCGCATAGTTTCTTAGAAATGGCATGGCAGATTTTCTTTCCTATCCTCACCGTTCCGAGACTCTGGTCCGTCTCTAATGGCCTGACGGTGGGTGGGATATTAAGCCCTCATCTTCCTTCTTTCCTTGTTACCTTTCGTTTTAGTGAGATGTAGCGTGATGTTGCTCAGTAGGATAGATCCTGCAGTCTTACGCAAGCGTTCCCTCTAGAAGGAATAAAAGGATTTGGGAATAGTGAACGCTCATTAGGACAGCTATCCTCTAAACAAGGGTGAGTCCTGGCAGAGCCCTGGACTAAATCACTCGCACCTGGCTACCCCTCACTTCCAGTACATGATCCTAGTGCGGGTTCAGAAGCCTTCTAATTAGGCGAATTGGCATGACATTATTTCACTCTAGGTATGAATGAGTAACACCGTCGGTGGAGTATCTAGCACCTGCTACGTCTCAGCCGCACTCTTTGTCTTGTAGCACTGAGCAGGACAATTCAGCGTGTTCCTAGATTTCTCGTTTATTAGTGGTTAGTAGGTAAGCTTCAATGTGATGGTTGACGTTGGTCTTCATATGTAGGCCAGTGTAGTCTACATGACATTTTGGAGACGCTCTGTCGTAAGCCAGAGAAACCATTGACCATTTTTGTGCCCTGTGTGGCAGCAGTATATTTGGATGGGTCGCACGAATGGCTTTTAGCAAATCTCTTTGGAAGACTGATAGCATTTTCCCCGTATCCTTCGAATGAAGAAACGTCTCAATCTGCCTTACCTACGCTTGAGCATATCTTGCTATGTCACATTTATACTGACTGATACACCAGACTACTTGTATAAGTGGATACATTACAATATTGACTCGTTGGCATTGTACTCTATAGCAGTTGTGTTCTTTCGTAATGTACCCAACGTAGAGAATATTCCATCGCCTTTCGGGCGTGCATCGGGGGTACTGTTATCTCTAATTCCGATATATGGGCGATTACGCAACAGCGATAGTCAAGATGAGTCGCTTGCAGAATATAAACCAATTGTACAACAATACTGTGCAGTGAACGCTCGCGGATCAGACGCAATGGTCGTTTACTCCACATCATTGTGTGAAGTTGTTTAAACTGTTCCAGGGACTGACCTGGAAGATGGCCTTTCGATAATCGGCACAAATATCGGAAAAACATCTAATATTGTCCAGAATGCACGTCAGAAAGATGACGGAATACATTGTTTAGCTTTTTGAAGTGCTCCATTTTTACTTCTGAACAGTTATAACAAGTTTCCAGTATATACATCGCTTTTGCAGACAACTGCATCATCTCCAGAAAGTCTGACGTTCTTGTAACTAAATTCTGCCAGGTAATTGCTAGGCTGCGTAGACAGGAAGGGGACCTAAACATAGCCCGGTGCTACCATTGATTTACCTAAAGTACATCAGTCAATGACACACCAGCCAAAGTAACACGCTGTGTCCTCCTCACCAATAAAACCTCAATACATTTACCAATTGCGTTCGACATCCCTTACGATTTTATTTTCTATAATACGCATATGTATGGTGATGAGACAGTAGCCATACAGAAGTCAAGAAATACACCGACTCCGTAACTCTCTTCATCCATAACTTTCAGATGGTCATAAGTGGAAAATTGCGAAAGGAGGCTCATATGAGCAACGTTAATAAAATCCATGTTAGTTGGCATCGTTACGATTTATCCCGGAATACACCATCTGCTACGCGTCTGATTTCATTCCTTGCGTATGAGCTATGTCAGCACAGTCACTATAGTGGCACCTTCAACGATCAATTGTAAACACTGTTCGTGCTTATCTCAATGGGCGGCATTACGTAGTAGCACTGCGACAGTAAAGTGACAAGAATGTTATGTCACAAGTTGCGATGGAACTAAACCGCTAAAAATCAGGTGCTGAAGACACTCTTCAAAAATTGTGAAAACTGGTCTCACACTATGTAGGCAGTGTGGACCATTTCTGTAGTAATTGATTCTTGTATTTTATAGTTTGTAGACTAGATATGTCCTCATAATTGCAAAATGTATAGTGACAGTGTCTTTATAGCTATTTCACTGATAGCAAAGGTAGAAACTGTTGCCTCATAGAGCTATTTCACCCAACGGCGAATCACGTCAACAAAAATCTCTCGTTTACACCATAAGTACTAATGTAAAGTAAATTCTCTTAATTTCCTAATGTCCCCTTTCTAGCACAAATGGCATATCTTCCTATTCCAATAAATGATTTATATGTAAACACCGACGGATCATTAGACCTGTGTAGTATTAATAGGTAAACTCTAGACTATGTATCATTTTGCCGACAGGTGGAGAAGGGAGATGAGGAGATCTTGATCACATATATCGACGATGGTCGTCAGTCTGTCAAGACCACATGGCTTCTGGGAGAGGTGAGTTTCACAGATACAGTGCTAAAGCAGTATCCCACACGAGTTAAGCCTTTCACATTTGTTTCAGAATAACAACCCTAAGTTACTTTGATATACAGGTAGTGCCATTCATGGACCATTGATAATTCGCTCCCTCCCCTTTTTATCATGTTTCCGTGTAACGTACAATAGATTTGTCGACAAGTTTCTAATTTTCCCAAATGCAGTGAGTTACATAGATTCCCCATATCCTACCACAACTAAAGTTCGAGCCTCCGAGTGGTCATTTAGAACTGTAGCTATTTATATCACTTATTTATTTCAAGCTCTGTCTTTAAATTATCGTTGGCTGTAGTGTGTAGCTAAACTCAGAAATTCTTATCATTTTGCCGACAGGTGGAGAGGAAAACTGACGTCATGACAGCCGCTTATATGGAGGATACTGAGAAGCGTCGTGAGTCTATCAAGGGTACAGATTGTTCGTCAGAGGTGAGTTTCGAAGCCACAGTAACTTTGGTTCAGAGTAATAACCCGTATACTGTAGTTTAAACGAATCATTAACAGGTTCATCTTAGCTTCATGCTTCTGTTAGTTGTTATCGAATAACAGGCTTCTATGAGGATGACAGATTTTATAGTCGATACCTGTAGTTTCATTCAGCAACCACTGAGGATTTGTCCCTCCTCTTTCTGTTACCTTTCTTAGTAAAGTAGATGGTCAGGGACAGATTCCCCAAAACTCCGGCAGCAGTAGTCGAGACTGAATCATGTCATTTAGAAATGTATACTAGAAGTAAATGTCATAGATACATACAGCTAACTGAAAAATTTGCTTTTATAATGTCACCTGCATTCATTATCGGAAAGAAGTGTGTCACCTATTTCCAATCCTTGTTATTTCACTCAAGCATATCGTCCCAGCGACAGACACTCGTTCACACCACACGTATAATGTGAAGCGACATACTGTATTCATAATTTCTATATGTAATTTTTAGAGATATCATGATACGTGTTACAATGTGTTTTATGTGTAAACATAGACCCACCATTAAAATTGAGTAATGCGAAGGCAAATTAAATTTTTTTATCATTCTGCCAACAGGTGGAGGAAGAAGATGAAGGGATGTCAACCACTGCTGTGGAGGATACGGAGAAGAGTATGGATTCGGTGGAGGCTACAATCGGTTCAGAACAGGTAAGTTTCACGGGTATAGTTACATTGGTTCAAAGCAATAGCCCGAATATTGTAGTTTTACACCATTGTCAGCTATTTTGTAACAACAACACTCAAGAACAATGATGAACGTTTCACTCCTTACTGGTACCATCCTTCAGCAATCGCTGACGAACGGCCCCTATTTCTTCCGTTACATTTCACAGTCACTTATGGGGGTGCAATGGTTAGCTATTTTCCCATATGTAATGTGTTCAATAGATTCCTGAAAATCACGTGCAGTAAGGGACCAAATTTGAGTGATGTCAGTTCGAAATTCAGCCTAAATACATATAGATAATTGAAAAACATCTAGTGATAACGTCATCTCCACTAATAATCGCCAAATAAGTATGGCAACTATAACCAAGCCTCACTGTTTCACTGAACTGCGTCATCACAGCGACACATACCTCTCGTTTACACAACACATACAACGTGAAGCAACCTTTACGTAATTTTATCATGTCTTGTTGGGACTTTTCATATTTGTTACAATGGTGTTACTTGTGAACATACATGCATCATTAAACTTAGGTAATAAATAAGGAAAACTCAAGACGTTTTATCATTCTGCCGGCAGGTAGAAGACGAAGCTGATGTGACACCAGTCACTGTCACGGAAGATATGGAGATGTGTCTGGAATTGGTCAAGACTACAGTTTGCTCAGCAGAGGTGAGTTACGCAGACATAGTAACTTTGCTTTAAAGCAGTGCCATGTATGTTGTAGTTTAAACTGACCCTTACCAGGTTGGTCGTTGTTTCAAGACTCTGTCACTTGTTGCAGGACAGCAGGCCTGAATAAGTGTGATAAACGGTTCAGTCCACATTGATAGCTTCATTCAGCAACTATTAAGAACTGGTTCACTACTCTTCCTGTTGTGTTTGTGAGAAACGTAAATGAGCCGTCCAATTTCTAATCAGCAAGATATTTATGTGTAATTTGTTGGATATATTCTCCAAATCTTCGTCCAGCAAGAGATCGATCCTAAGCGATGTCATTTAGAAATGTAGCTCTATGCCTGCAGATTAAATCTGGTTGTGTATCTTGTGAAGTGTATTATCTAATACAAACACCACAGTGGCATCTGCCTGTCTAAGGACGTCACGATGCCTCTGCAGCTGTACGATTGCCACCCTTACAGCATTTATTCAAATCGTGATCACATTCAGTACACCTAGTGTGTCCCGAGGACTTTTTCTGAATTTCAAATACACTTCCACTGACACACGGTGATTTTCCAACTAGTATTCATATGTTTATTATCTTTGGTTCTTCACAGTCTATAAGTTAGGTTCATAATCATTCCGTCTCAGTGAAATAATATATATAGTGATTGTACCTTCAAGTGGCATCCAGTATGGCGGACGATCGGCCCTCTGACCTGTTACATCTAGCAGCCAAAACGTACTCACACTTATCTCTCCCCCGCATCGACAACCCCCTCCCACCCACGCCAATAGCGGTTCGTGTTGGACGTGTCTGCTTTACTACCTCGATCTACTTTCTGATTTTTTTGTTTGTGCTGTGCATCTGCCTAGCTCAATGAATATCTTGTATGGACCCGACACACTTGCCTTCGTGTTTAGTAGAGGAGGTCTCTCGTTATTTTGTTGTTGCTACAGTATCTGTCTCCAAAGTGATGCTAAATTGAAAGCTACATCATTTCGATAAACATGTAGAACTATAGGTACTTACCTCTTATGGGCAAATGCTTTTGCATTGTTACCAATTATTCCAATGGGTCACAGATCGTATTCCCGAGACTGACCGAGTAAAGTTAAGAGCTTGCTATTCTGGATATCAAATGTTAGGTGCAGGTATCTGCGTTGAGTGTTAGACCGATAGGAGCTGAGAACCACGTAGCACCCAGTGGTCTTTTCAACCACTGTACAGACTTTGTTTTACTATCCTCTTCCACATATTACCACCACAGTACGAAAGTGTGTTGGGACGAAAACCTATGGAATTAGACGAACTTTTATCCGTTTTAGGCTTTGGATACTTGATCTTGCACCACATGCAGTTACGTTCTCTAACTAAAGTAGTTTAGGCAGACGTCAACAGGTTACATATCATGAGGTAATGAATATTTTCTTCTCTTGATAAGGTGTTGGTGTTTGATTTTATAGCAGAACAAGACCTACTTGTATGGCTCGATGACTCACAGTTTAGGTGCCAGATTACGAAACTAAAGGCTTGATGTTTGATATCAGGTCAGTGCGAAGGGTTTTATTCGTCACAGGTCACTTCTATCATCTCTGTAAATGTTTGATAATATGAAAAAATGCTGTGTACTTCCATGGTTCAGGCTCTTGGTAAATTACAAGTAGCCGTGTTAAATTAGAAGTAGCCTTATATCTGCCTGGGTGTAGGTCGGTCAATGTTTGGAGGAATGCGCTTGCACAGCATCTCCAGTAGGATGATGCCTGGTACACCATAATTTTGTTTAAATAAGTGTTTTCACTGACGATAGCTTTATCTTTAAACCCCTTCAGTTGTAAATAGCTGCAGAAGAAAGTGGTCTCTAAGGTCTTCTGGGTAGGGATGACAGCTGAAAGCGCGATTTCGTCACAGGTATCCATTTACCAGATAGTGTCATTGTTCCTGTTCCGTAAGATTTTGTCTTTACGTCGTATGTCACACTAACCAGGCGGTTACAGCACTCAAATCAATTTATTATCCTCTCTTATTTCAGTATTATCTTAGGCGCGTTATGGTTTGTAGGCCAGTTCTTTTCCGGTATCCCGTAAATTTGTGGTGGCCAAATTTCAAATTTGTTTGAGATATAAACCACATTGCTCTTAGAGCTTGTTAGCAACCGTTTCTTTCTCTATTGGTGTTCGAGGAAATGCATAAATAGGTAAAAAACAACTCCAGAAATCTGTATTGGAAAGAATTCCTGTCGAAGCACTGTTTAACGTCTGTCATACGGAGTTCTGTTATGAATGAAGCTCGCCGAATGGGTTTCTTAATTCAGAACATTCTCAAAGTCTTACTTGTATCAGAATGGTGACACGTAATCTTGTATAAAACTTGTGTAATTTTTATCACAAGAAATACATTTTCCTATTGATTAGCTGCAGCTGTTATTTCTCTTACTGGCAGATGGCAGCACCAGACGGTGCGGCTTCGCTGGACGTGGACCCTGATGCGGCGCCCAGCACAGCCGCCCACACCTGTGCTCGACTGCCGCCGCACTTGGGGAGGGGGCTGATCATTGTTACTGGCCCGCCCAGGATACGGCCATTCACAAGAAGCCCATAAAGCCAGTTCTTGTTTACGTTAAAAACGTTGCTGTTTGTGTTTAGTTTGCGTTCTGTTTGTTAAAATGTTAAAAAGCTTGTTCAGTTTGTTTTCTTGTTGTTAGCTTTCAAAAGTTTGAATTAATTAAATAATTTTGTTCATCTACTTTGGTCTTTTACTGCCTTTGTTTGTATGTATATATTTTGATCGTAAAGATACAACTACATCAGAAACGTATTACCATGCAGATTACTGGTTGGTCAGTTTTTCTTCGCTAGTAACAGTGAAGGCTCTGATGTTGTCGAATTGTTTTCTGAACTGAAAAGCTGTGATTGTTCTAGAAAAGTGCAAAGGACAGGATCTCCTTTAAAACTTAGTAAAGAACGTGGAAGAACATTTCTTACTTTAATACGAATGCGAGTGCCACAGATACCACTGACGTACTACGAAGAGTACTCGTTTATTACCATCCGATTTGTTACGACATGGAATCAACAATGACAGTCAAAAATATATTTGCAACAGTTAGCTACGTCTTCCAGCTACTTCTCTGTGTAGTCGCAGTTCCGACTTGTTGAAACACCTGTGATGTATTTTCGGTGAGCTCTACTACACAGAATACAAAGGGAGATGCTATGAACTTTCTGGAAGAATTAGAAACATATACACATATGAAAAATCATCCAAACGATATTCTCAATGAAAAATGTGGGTCTTTAACAAAAAATTGTCGAGAAATTTTTACTGAGTTTTGAAACTCGAGAACTAATAGAAACACACAGCTAACGAGAAAGAATAATAGCCATAGACATATATCGTATCCAATTATGCAGTAGAATATCCCTTCCTGTAGACAAACAGGTACAAAAGATTAAGATATTTAGTAATCAGAAGTCAGTTGCAAATGCAAGGATAATTACAACAACATCCAGAGATGAACAGTTACTTAGCGTAGGCACTAAGGCAACTGATCCCCAAGTACACAATAAAAGTGTAAAAAAATATGTTTATTGCTACATATGACATTATTAGATATCATTAATGCTTTAATTATAACGACATTAAGCATTATCACAGAAACGAGAAATATACAACTGTTGAAAAAAAAAGCAAGTTAGAGCAGCACTTGTAACATAAAATCTTATCTAAACGAGATTAACTCAGACACATAGAAATAAGACTAATCAAATATTTTCCAAGTGTGAATACTTGCAGACTAATATTCGGTTGCGCTACTTTAGACATGTCAAAATGACATACCACAGTGAGAGTGAGAGAAAAGAAAACCACACCTCATGAGTCATGTACAATTTATAAAACTGTACTACTCAAGAGTAATTCCACTAATGCTACACACAATTCCTCATGACTTTGTCTTCATCAGATGGTTCAAATGGCTCTGAGAAATATGGGACTTAACTTCTGAGGTCATCAGTTCCCTAGAACCGAGAACTACTTAAACATAACTAACCTAAGAACATCACACTCATCCGTGCCCGAGGCAGGATTCGAATCTGCGACCGTAGTGATCACGTGGTTCCAGACTGTAGGGCCTAGAACCGCTGGGCCACCCTGGCCGGCTCCTCTTTATCTGTTCAGATTAAATACAATATGTGTTGATTTCTACTAAGTAACAATTTTCTGTTCGCTATCGTCAACATCTTCATTCCTTGTTTGATTGTAATTACTGAAGATATCAGTTAGTTAAAAATTGATGAGAAGCAAAATGTCTGAAGCAGTATAACGTACACATTACTACACAAACAGCTCGTGACAGTTAAGTAATACAATAAATACAATACTATTTTCTTGAAGAAAATATCATTTTGAATGAAGCTGTTGCGTTGAATGGCGATGTTTCTCTAATATTTCTGTTTATTTTTACTCACTTCCATATCAGATCTTTGTCTTGATCCTTCACATTGTTTCATTGAGAGGATGTAGTAAAATTAGTAACAGCAACACTCTGCATGTTCATAATACTAAAAATGATCGGCTGAAAATCCACATGAGGGTCTTATTTTAACCCTAAAAGAGACCTCAAAACTGCATCACTAACAACGTTGTTACTACCTGAAATGCAAACTATCTTGAAGTCTAGTTCTTGAAGATATAATGCAAACCCGGCAAAATGACATCTGAGCAACAAGCCATAGTCAAATTTGGAAGAAACGTCTAGGCAAGAACCAGTTTGTATTTTCAATTTTTGTGCCTCTTGATCCCATCTCAAGTAGTTTTCTTACCTGACAACGTGCACAAGAGTGCCACGACCAAGATAGTCAAATTTATAAATATTTTGCAGAACGTGATGAATCGTAATTAGCACAATTCTGTTCCCTTGTCTTGGGTGCTGGGAAGCCACTAATGGAGTCTATTTTTTCTTGCTTGACCAAATTCTGTGATGCCATAACAACGTGGTCAACAAACCTTACCTGCTTCAATGCAGATTATCAGTTTCTGAAGTCATTGGTGATCCCCTATCCTTTAATAACACCCATCAGACCACCCAACCCCCAACAATTTCCTGCAGTTAAAAATTAATTAACGTACGTTGTGAACCACTTCTTCAGATCCAACGAAAATCCGCTATGATAGCTTCCAAAAAACACTACCAAACTAATATGCAAGGTGATGGGTAACTTAGCAGCAACCAAGGCATTAGAATATTGTACACTTTCTGCGTTAGTGATGCAACCCTATCAGATGTGTGTAGGACCTTAACAACCGAAATAACTCTGCTAGTGTCATTGTTAATTATTGGTAATGAGTACAGCTTAAAAAAGAACTTTAACCTAATATGAAAATCCCTCAGTAGTACTTGGATATTCCGAGGATACCAAAAAGTGAAGGCATAGAACCTCATACGAATTTATTTTCACTAATTTGTCGGCTTCTTCTGTGTATTCAGTACAGCTTAAAAAAGAACTTTAACCTAATATGAAAATACCTCAGTAGTACTTGGATATTCAGAGGATACCAAAAAGTGAAGGCATAGAACCTCATACGAATTTATTTTCACTAATTCGTTGGCGTCTTCTGTGTATTCAACCTTATTCTGGTAATCTTGTCCGACACTAATACCCTTGTTTTAGACTCTTAATAGAAAGGCACTAAATGTAATCTCTCTTTAAGAACAGATTTCCACTCAAAAGATATGCATGACTGCATGAAAATTTCAAGGTAGTTACATTCTTTTTTTCTAATAACTCATTCAAGAAAACTAACTTAAGTGTCAATCCATTACAAAATGACTCTGAGCACTATGGTACTTAACATCTGTGGTCATCAGTCCCCTAGAACTTGGAACTACCTAAACCTAACTAATCTAAGGACATCACACACACCCATGCCCAAGGCAGGATTCGAATTTGCGACCGTAGCGGTCACGCGGTTCCAGATTCAAGCACCTAGAACCGCACGGCCACAACGGCCAGCCAATCCATTACACTCCAACGAACACTTCATCATGACTGAAGTCCATTACAGACTGTTATGTGAGCAAGAAGCATACACCTAACATTCAATCAACTTCTTGGTTTGTCACATTCACGAAATTTGCAAGAAACCTTTTGCCCTGACACAAAAATTTGACACAAACCAGTTATGTTACATAAAGACTCTTTTCTGGAGTTGCCCCTTTCACTGAAAAGCAAGGGTCAACCAAAAAACCTAACATGTTACACATTTGAAACGCAGGTTCACTTAGCACAGTCACCACGTCAAGTATGCAAGTTAAAGAATCCCATTGATGTCTAGCTAAGGCATGCATCTAATCAAATAAAATCTCAGTCATATACTCAATATTTTCTTCACATCTTAGTTATTGCTTGTTTGATTGGGAGCACTGAACGAGGCTGCATAACTCAATTGTCAACCAACTGGTGTCATACTCGTCATCTGCGTGTTATTTCAAGGATCAGCTTGTCTGATCTTCACAATTTCGGGACCTGGATTTGTTTCAAATCTCCATTAACACGATTAATGAGACATCTCCGAAATTTATTCCTATTCCACATATACCCATTATTTCCTGAATATCCATTATTTACTAACCTCCATTTATACACTCCTGGATATTGAAATACGAACACCGTGAATTCATTGTCCCAGGAAGGGGAAACTTTATTGACACATTCCTGGGGTCAGATACATCACATGATCACACTGGCAGAGCCACAGGCACATAGACACAGGCAACAGAGCATGCACAATGTCGGCACTAGTACAGTGTATATGCACCTTTCGCAGCAATGCAGGCTGCTATTCTCCCATGGAGACGATCGTAGAGATGCTGGATGTAGTCCTGTGGAACGGCTTGCCATGCCATTTCCACCTGGCGCCTCAGTTGGACCAGCGTTCGTGCTGGACGAGCAGACCGCGTGAGACGACGCTTCATCCAGTCCCAAACATACTCAATGGGGGAAAGATCCGGAGATCTTGCTGGCCAGGGTAGTTGACTTACACCTTCTAGAGCACGTTGGGTGGCACGGGATACATGCGGACGTGCATTGTCCTGTTGGAACAGCAAGTTCCCTTGCCGGTCTAGGAATGGTAGAACGATGGCTTCGATGACGGTTTGGATGTACCGTGCACTATTCAGTGTCCCCTCGACGATCACCAGAGGTGTACGGCCAGTGTAGGAGATCGCTCCCCACACTATGCTGCCGGGCCCCTGTGTGCCTCGGTCGTATGCAGTCCTGATTGTGGCGCTCACCTGCACGGCGCCAAACACGCATACGACCATCATTGGCACCAAGGAAGAAGCGACTCTCATCGCTGAAGACGACACGTCTCCATTCATCCCTCCATTCACGCCTGTCGCGACACCACTAGAGGCGGGCTGCACGATGTTGGGGCGTGAGCGGAAGACGGCCTAACGGTGTGCGGGACCGTAGCCCAGCTTCATAGAGATGGTTGCGAATGGTCCTCGCCGATACCCCAGGAGCAACAGTGTCCCTAATTTGCTGGGAAGTGGCGGTGCGGTCCCCTACGGCACTGCGTAGGATCCTACGGTCTTGGCGTGCATCCGTGCGTCGCTGCGGTCCGGTCCCAGGTCGACGGGCACGTGCACCTTCCGCCGACCACTGGCGACAACATCGATGTACTGTGGAGAACTCACGCCCCTCGTGTTGACCAATTCGGCGGTACGTCCACCCGGCCTCCCACATGCCCACTATACGCCCTCGCTCAAAGTCCGTCAACTGCACATACGGTTCACGTCCACGCTGTCGCGGCATGCTACCAGTGTTAAAGACTGCGATGGAACTCCGTATGCCACGGCAAACTGGCTGACACTGACGGCGGCGGTGCACAAATGCTGCGCAGCTAGCACCATTCGACGGCCAACACCGCGGTTCCTGGTGTGTCCGCTGTGCCGTGCGTGTGATCATTGCTTGTACAGCCCTCTCGCAGTGTCCGGAACAAGTATGGTGGGTCTGACACACCGGTGTCAATGTGTTCTTTTTTCATTTCCAGGAGTGTAGTTCCCATATTTGACACATCATGAATCATTTTCCTTAATGTCATAACTTCTTCCTTGATGAAACCTGAAATTTAGATATTCAACTTCATTGACATGTCTAGTCAAGAAATTTGGCTCCTCGGTGTCATATTTAAATACCTGTAAAACTTCTGAAAACTTACTATATCATCCTTAACACGCCTAGCAAGAATGATCTCTGGTAAACACTGAGATAAATTCGGAAGAGAGAAGCGAATTAAGTCAGTAGTACCAAAAGGATTACGCAGAAATTCAATCTTTTGTAATATGGTTTCAAAGAACTGAACAGGACTCCTTAAAGCAGAGTAATTGTAAAAAAAATTTCATCATCAGAATACAATATTTAACTCTGTCTTGCGCTGTATTAGACCAAAATGCAGACAAGAATATTTTGTCTAATCTCTTCATATGACTGACTACCCTTATTTAGCTTACAGATTGACACTGCTCGTGCATTTTATAGGTAACGAAACATATTTTCAACCTTGAGACTATGTTCCAAAGTTGTTGGACGTGAGTAATAAAATTTTTGCAACGAAGATCGAGGATAAACGCTGTTGGGTGTCCTTCTAAAATCTTGAAACTTTCTCACAGGTAAAAAGTTTTTGTAATGAAAAGAAGGTATTTTCTCACTATGTGCGTTATCTCCTTAAGGATTTCCACTACTCTGCTGTAATCTGTTACTTTCACAATGACAGCTAGAATTAGGCACACTTATTACCCGTTTAGTTTACAATTATCGTTTTAGCTGAGTATGCTGCTCACCGATGACGTGTACTGCTATTGGCTGTTTCGGATGACACACGGACTGTATAACTGCGCTCGATGAAAATGTAGCATCAGGTAAAACAAATGTACATTCTGATAACACACTCTTGACAGAAAAACAATTGGAATTTAAAATAACAATATAACACTGTTGTTTTACGGTTGAACAGTGTCATTGCGCATGCTGTTAGAGGACAACACATTCACCTTTAACATATTCCTCAACAGGAAAACGTAGGAAATAAAACCTGCTGCATTCCGATCTAATAACTGAAGAGAACGCTTAATAAATTCGCTGTTAACACATTCTACAGAGAATCGTGTGAGATTAAAGTAAAGCTTTTATGTTTGTATCTAATTATTTGAGTTGAGCGTGCAGAAGATAAAAACACATTTGCTCTTCATATATAATTCTACAGGAAAGCAAAAGAAATGAAAATGAAATAGAAATTTTGGCGTACGATAAAATAACTATGAAAGAGAGGTCATCATTGGGGGACTGGGTGTTTGTTTTTTGAAACCATGTGGTGTACGACAGTGTTCCGTTTCTGAGAAATGGACAAAAAAACGGGATTCTTCGAGAGAATCTATACCATTTTTTATTTAAAAAAGATGAGGCCTTACTGGCAGCAGAAGTAGTTGTGTGAACAACACGTCTGCCTACTGTGTGAGAGGCAGTGGGTTCAACTCTTGTCAGATGGTGTAACATTTTTTCCCAAATATGTATCGAAATGAGTTTTATCACTATATTAATAAATCTTGTTGCAAAAATTACTTTTCTGACCGCACCGCACAACCAATAGAAAAATATTATTCTAATTTTGTTATTTAATCAATACATCAGCATTTTAATACATTTAAATGTTATGATGGATAAATAAAAATAATTAAAATCACATACATAAGGATTCCAAATAAAAAAGAAAGTCAGGAACATATTATGTGACCTAGTGAAAAAAGTTAATACAATACTTTCAACAACGTTTGATCCATATGTAAGGTCTGAACACCTTGCTCTTCTGCACATAATTCTGCATCATTTGCTGACTCGGTAAAACTGTTGCTGATGTCCGAATAGCTGCCTCTGTGGAGACTGAATCTGCCTCGTCCGATATATTCTCAGAAACACGAGACGAAATTTCACTGGTTGAAATTGAATAATTACCCCCATACTGGCGACGTCCACCGGCGGGTGGCAGTATTTGTGTACAACAGTTTTCACTTTACCACACGCCTTCTTCCAGTTGCCTTTCGTAACGGTCCGTACTGCAGCCGAAATCATTTGTTAGAGTTGGTAAAGGGTAATGCTGCTGACGTTGTTCAATGAAACTTCCTGTTTCATTAAAGTATTGAGAAGTTCGATGAGGCTCAAATCATAGTTGTAGCGTGGAAGGCGTGACATTGGAAATCCTTTCCCGGATACTGTTAGTACTCTATCCAATGTATGCTCTGGCTCCAGTTTGTAACGCTTCACAACTCCCAAGAGCTCGTTGCTTATTAAATCCGCACCGAACGAAATTTTATGCGTAATAGGCCATGATTGTACATTTGCCTTACTAGAAGATGTGTTAGGCACTTTTTTGTCCTGAACACAATGGTAAACTGCATTGTCTACTACCACAATGCCCCAACCTGGAATGTTTGGTATTAGCCGCTCTTGCAACCACTGTATGTAATTGACTCAGTTCATTTCGTTGTGTAATCTTCAGATGTTGTCCTCGAATCATAAATGAGCTCTGTCCACTCATTGAACCTCATTTCTGCTCCCGCTTGAAGCACGATTGATCTTTGTCTAGAACTTTTATTATCCCCCACACCTTGTACAATACTGTGATGCCAACATTTACTGACAGTATAGTGTGTATGCACCCATGTTTCATCAGTATACACGACGGATTTCTTCACACCTTTGTTTTCTCTCAAAGGTCTAAGAAAGAATGCACACCACGCAACAATGTCCTCCCTCTCAACCAGAAATGTTCGTCTACTTTTACATTTTCTAAAACGAACCCCATATTCTTCCTATTTTTCGATAAAGTGGCTCGTTTCCCCGTGAAATTGATGTCTGTGTCTTCCTTCACCCAATTGTAACGCTTTCGAAAAATGGCAATTTCTATTTTGACGTTGTAATCTTCGAAGGACTTGTTTTTCAGTAAACACTTATCCTAGTCGTCGAGACAAATCGTTTTCGTCCTCAGCCTCTTCTTCCTTCGCGCTACAATTTTTTGACCACTCCGTTTGGCTTTCTTAACGTCGTTCACAACATTACGTACTGTCTTAACATTTATTTCTTCTGCTGCTTCATCTGTCTCCAGAGCTCTTGTAACGGCATTATCAAACCTTTCCGTTTTTCTTCTCGACAGAAATGAACTACATTATTAATCAAGACTTTTCCGTCTAAGAGTACTGTTCGATAACGTATATTTGTGCGATCACAATCAATTTCAGTAAAAAAAAAAAAATGCCTCTGAGCACTATGGGACTCAACTGCTGTGGTCATTAGTCCCCTAGAACTTAGAACTACTTAAACCTAACTAACCTAAGGACATCACACACATCCATGCCCGAGGCAGGATTCGAATCTGCCTCCGTAGCAGTCGCACGGTTCCGGACTGCGCGCCTAGAACCGCGAGACCACCGCGGCCGGCAATTTCAGTAGACAATAACAATGCACAGCAATGTATTAAGACACTATGAGAATAACGTTACTGTACAATTCCGAGCAAAGTTCTTCATTCGTGTACTCTAGAGTATTGTCCGACACTTTCGGCCACGTTAGTATGTAAACAACGCGTAATTTCGCGTTATGCCGTCGGCAGTTGTAAAATTAACAGGTAATACATAGCATGTATTCGCGTCACCAACAGATATTTGACCTCAACTATTTCCTAACTTTCCACTAACACCTTTACCAAGCTTTATACAATTTTTAGAGTCTGCCATTTAATTCCTTTACTGACTTCAACTCCTCTTACCGATTTTCATTTGCTCATCTCTGAATTTCAGTAACGATTTTATTTCCTTCAGATCACTCTTCCTGGCTGTGACAGTACTACTAGAACACTGATCTGAATTAATCACAGATTGAGCACCTAATTGACATAGTTCATCTATGTTTACCTTTACTTGCCATCTCTTCTTTTCAGTGATAAGCTTTAATTCCTTGAAGTTCCCTTCTAATCCTAGTGTTTATTTGGAAATACTCAAACTTCTCCCTCGTTTGAATGACAGCCTGTTGACCTGGAATCATTTTTTATGATAACTCTAATTTAGTTTTCTGACATGGCTCTCTTGTATCTCTGAAATTATTTTGCAAAAGTTCCTGTTCCTAAATAGCTACTTGGATTGTTTTAGGAATTCTTCAGTAGTATCAAGCTCATTCTTAGCACTAGAAATTCTACAATCTAGCTCCTCTTGAAGCTCTTCCCGAGAAGGCAAATTCATTTCGTTATGTAAATGTTTGCCCACATTCTCCCTTATGGATTCATAATTTGTTGTTGGTTATTAATTTATTTTTGTAAAGTGTCAATGTTAGTGCTTAGTTTCTTAGTCAAGTCCCCATCAATGGCCTTAACTTTCTCTTCTAATTTCTCATCAGTCCTCTTCACACTATTTTCCCTTTCTCTGAAAGGTGCTTCCTACAAGTCCCTGATAGCGTTTCAAATTCTTCTGCCAAGAGTCTACTTTTCTACCTGCGCATTGTTTCATTTGCCTGTAATTGTTCTGTATAATATTCTCGTGTTTGTTTCAAATTTACTGCGATAAAGCTTCATTCTTGCATTAGTTGCTCTATAATCCTCCCTCAAGCTCAGTAATAATTCACATAAATTGACTGATCATAACACTTTTGTAGCTGCGCTAACACTCCATTCTTGAAACTATGGACTACAAACCACTGAAGCTGAGGAATGATCTCCATTGGCATCACGTTTATTGCAAAATTCCAGTGGCTGAACCACATCACCACTGCATAGAATTTCATGTACTTGTATACTACCGATACCGTGACTTTCACTAGCAGAACCACTAACCGTAACTGTTATTATCCTTCACTAATTACATTAATGAAATAAAATGAAAAAACCCTCAGAATCAAAGTCATATGTATCCCTTTGCCTTCTTCCTTCCTACCTTCTTGTAAGTGGATACTCTTGATCTCATTCCGATCAGCTATTAAATTTTTTGTCTTAAATTGACTAAAAATTCCATAAATAAAGCAAACAAGTAACAATCTCAGAATTACCTCACATACACCTAACTTATGTAATAACTATGAGCCAACATCTTTCTAAATATATAAACAAAACAGAAAAAGCAGTTTTCAGCAAAACTGGCAACAAAGTAAATTAAAACATAGCGCAAAAGAAATAGAGAACGCCACACAACATTGGCTGGATTAAAGTCGTGGAGGATAGGATCTCCAGATGTAGGGTGTCTGAAAATGGACATATGTACTCTTCTTGCAATCGTATCATTGTGTATGACACTGTGTCCAAGCACATTTAAACAGACACTGATAGACATACACGCATTGGTACAAGCTATTATCACTCTGAAGATATTCTAGTGTGGCTTAATCAATAAACAAGTTCCTTATACAACTACAACATTTACAAACTGATCCTATCATGTTAGAATGACTCCGCATACTCATGTTACTCAGAGAGAAATAAGTTAAAAATCGGAATATGCTTTAATCAGAGAGGCATCAGATAGAAGTCTCACTATGGTAATAAAAAAGGGGAAATTCAAATAAACTAGGATGTAGTAGAATAATTACCATGACGAACCCCCACACACATTAGTGGAACACAAACCATCTGCTGCATATAAAACAGTCACGTTATGTAAGATTCCTAAATCGCCAGTATTAAAAATATAGATAAAGGAAATAAAATAAGAACCCAGTTATATTACCGAACTGTTCAGTGAATGAAGCAACGACTTACTAACTCCTGATCACTGGTTAAATATGGGAAGCAAACGTAGTCAAAAATCTGTATCTTGATCTCTGTCTGTCACTCTGATACACAGTTCGTAGCAAAAACTGGTTAGTCACACTTCCTGCTAACAAGACAACAAAGCGTGAGAAAAACGCACGTTACTTCGTATCACTGAGTTGTATATAAAGGAGAAGCGAAAATCAGTTCACTAAATATTGTTCGCTACCTAAAGATATAATATTGTAACCACTCTCATTATCAGTTCCAATATTACGCACTTCTTCTCTTCAACTGAGTGGCAGCAGAAGTTCGAGAGCACAATTTGTGTGATACAAGCAACTTTCTAATGACATGCTCCTTTGAGGCACAGCCTGACCCAACGAACTCACAATAACAAGCACATCATAAGTAAAACTTCTCAGCAACGATTAATGATAACACGCGCTACACCTCCTCCCTCACCTCCCCACCTTCCTGAACCATGGACCTTGCCGTTGGTGGGGAGGCTTGCGTGCCTCAGCGATACAGATGGCTTTACCGTAGTGCAACCACAGCAGAGGGGTATCTGTTATGAGGCAAGCAAATGTATGGTTCCTGAAGAGGGGCAGCTTCTTTTTCAGTAATTGCAGGGGCAACAGTCTGGATGATTGACTGATCTGACTTCTAACACTAACCAAAATGGCCATCCTGTGCTGGTACTGCGAACGGGTGAAAGCAAAGGGAAACTACAGCTGTAACTTTTCCCGAGGGCATGCAGCTTTACTGTTTGGTTAATAGATGATGGCGTCTTCTTGGGTAAAATATTCCGGAGGTGAAACAGCCCCCTATTCGGATCTCCTTGCGGGGACTACTCAAGAGGACGTCGTCAAAAGGAGACAGAAAACTGGCGTTCTACTTATCAGAGTGTGGAATGTCAGATCCATTAATCGGGCAGGTAGGTTAAAAAAATTTTAAAGGGAAATGGATAGGTTAAAGTTATATATAGTGGAAATTAGTGAAGTTCGGCGGCAGGAGGAACACAACTTTCGGTCAGGTGAATACGGGTTTATAAATACAAAATCAAATAGGGGTAGTGCAGGAGTAGGTTTAATAATGATAAAAAAACAGGAGCGCGGGTAAGCTACTACAAACAGCATAGTTAATGCATTATTGTGGCCAATATAGACACGAAGCCCACGCCTACTACAGTAGTACAAGTTTATATGCCGTCTAGCTCTGTATATGATGAAGAAATAGATGAAATGTAAGATGAGATAAAAGGAATTATTCAGGTAGTGAAGGGAGACAAAAATTTTATCGTCATGGGTGACTCGAATTCGAGAGTAGGAAAAGGGAGAGAAGGAAAAGTAGTAGGTCAGTATGGATTAGGGGTAAGAAATAAATGAGGAAGCCGTCTGGTAGTATTTTGCACAGAGCATAACTTCATGATAGCTAACACTTGGTTCAAGAATCATAAAAGAAGGTTGTATACATCGATGATGGTCGAAGTTGAAAGGATATAAAATGTAGACAGGCAATGGCAAGGAAAGCGTTTCTGAAGAAGAGAAATTTGTTAACATCGAGTATAGATTTAAGTGTCAGGAAGTCGTTTCTGAAAGTATTTGTATGGAGTGTAGCCATGTATGGAAGTGAAACATGGAGGATAAATAGTTTAGACAAAAAGAGAATAGAAGCTTTCGAAATGTGGTGCTATAGAAGAATGCTGAAGATTAGATGGTTAGATCACGTAACTAATGCGGAGATATTGAATAGAATTAGGGGAAGAGGAGTTTGTAGCACGACTTGACAAGGAGATGGGACGGTTTGGTAGGACATGTTCTGAGGCATCAAGGGATCACAAATTTAGCATTGGAGGGCAGCGTGGATGGTAAAAATTGTAGAGGAAGACCAAGAGATGAATACAATAAGCAGATTCAGTAGGATGTAGGTTACAGTAGGTACTACAAGATAAAAAAGCTTGCACAGGACAGAGTAGCATGGAGAGCTGCATCAAACCAGTCTCAGGACTGAAGATCACAATAACAACAACAACAACGTTATATGGCGAGATCACTTAATACTGCCCAAGGGCATCAAGGGATCACAAATTTAGCATTGGAGGGCAGCGTGGATGGTAAAAATTGTAGAGGAAGACCAAGAGATGAATACAATAAGCAGATTCAGTAGGATGTAGGTTACAGTAGGTACTACAAGATAAAAAAGCTTGCACAGGACAGAGTAGCATGGAGACCTGCATCAAACCAGTCTCAGGACTGAAGATCACAATAACAACAACAACAACGTTATATGGCGAGATCACTTAATACTGCCCAGTGTCTGACCACAGCGGAGGACTGATCCCATGTAACTGTGTCTCCTCCTTCCTTTTAGATTATACACTCTTACAGGGAGGGACCATGCTATGAAAACCCATTGACCAGGCCACTCGCTCCAAAGACCACGAGTACAACTTGAGTACTTATGTACCTCAGATCAACATAGTAATCGATCAATGTGCGATGATAAAATAAAAGCAAAGTACTCTTTCGTAATTAATGCGAAAACTGTGTTAATCGAAATGAAAGGTCGTTCAATCAACAGACACCGTTGAAGCCGAACTGACGAAGATAAATGGGAAAAGCTTATTCATACGTTTCAAAGAATGAGAGACCTGACTTTTTTTTACACCTCATGACCTACTGCTCAGAAATTAAGCTTTATACTAACCATAATTGTTGCTTATTCTTTTCATTTGAAAATAATTCTTTGTTTTTTAGAAATAAATTACATTACACCTGCAAGGAAAGAAAATGGGCTTCAAATTCAAACAAATTCTAAACACAGCACTGCTACTTTCCTTAACATGTTAGTATATTAAATCACCCGTTTTCAGGCGCTTAATTGAAGATTTTCGGTACACATCAGTTGGAGAATTTTTCAATATATGTCGCTGAATCTATGAGAATGACGTAATTTTTGGTGTTTTATCTATCGTGGCAGCAGTGAGATTTCTCAAAATAACCTGTTGCAAGAATACAGTGAAATATAGTCACAATGTTCATACATTTGCCCTGGATTTTATACTGGTCTGTAGGAGCAATAGTTATAGTTTTTTTAACTGTAGTTACGTGGTTTTCTTTGTTTGAGTATGAGCTACAAGTCCTTTCAGTATTGTGGTTACAGGTTTTGCTTCCTCTGAATGTTAGTCTTCGGTTTTCACAATATTATGAAAATTTGGTTTTGGCCAGATCAGTCCCTGAGTAGCTTTCTGCAGCGGCACAGGATCTTCTTCACCCTGGAATTAGGCCTTTATTGTGGTTACAAGTTTTGCTTCCTCTGAATGTTAGTCTTCGGTTTTCACAATATTATGAAAATTTGGTTTTGGCCAGATCAGTCCCTGAGTAGCTTTCTGCAGCGGCACAGGATCTTCTTAACCCTGGAATTAGGCCTTTATCGGAGAAAAAATTCTTCCTAAAACCCGCAGCGGTATTAGTTTCGTCTGGATACATAGCTTGTAGTACAGGCTGGACATCGAGTGTGCAGGACGTCTGGACGACATGAAGACTTGAAATACTGAAGAATGGGGTACAACTCATCGACTTTGACCAATGAATTCACACGTTACCAGAGATGACGCATTGTAAGATTCAAATCGTGGACCAATGTTGATAAACATACAATTATAGTCAAGAAAAGACAGTTCGTTGACATACATCACTTACATCCATATTTCGAACGTGGTGTTAGGTATATCACGTTTTCACAGTAGGAAAGCCCAGTGTCCTGATCTTTAGTTGATCGGTATAGCTCAGCAGGAGGTTCGGATATTAGCGCCAATGGCGTGGAGTACCTCAGTCGCCATATATACAAATTTTACTAATGTCGACTTTTTCCCCTTCGCTGTATAGATAAATTGAAGAATGGGATACTAATCCTAGAGAAGGCGAAAAAAGTGACAATCGGAAAATTGTTTATCCTGTGCGTCAGTATACCGATATAGTTCAATGAAGGAAACGATGCTTGTACCAGCAAAGGAGGAAAAGGCGACAAATGTAAAATTTGTATTCTGTATTGCATTTCACCGCTATAGATCAACTGAAGAATGGGATACTAACACTAGCGAAGGAAAAAAGGGAGAAATTTAAAATTTGTATCCTCTACTTGAACTGACGTTTATAGGTCAACTGAAGAACAGGAAGAACCAGCGAAATGCGAAAAAAACGGCAAACGTAAAATTTGTATCCTGTACTTCAGCTGATCCGTATAGGTCGAATGAAGAATAGAACACAAATGTTGTAGTTCAACTGAGGATCAGGATGCCAGTGTTAGGTACGTCGCTTTTCTTGCTCTCACTAGTACTGCTATCCTATTCTTCAGTTGACCTACATATCACACGACACGAATCAGTTACAGAGGTAACGACAATTGGAGCGATTCACTATGAGACGAAGCCTTAATTCAAAGCATGTGCAGTAATGATTTAAAATTATCACAAGCACTAAAAAGCTCATCCAATGTCTGCCTCGTACTAACATATTTGTCTACTTCTGTTTGCGATTATGATTCTTCGACACAGAAGATAATCAATTTACTATCTATACCTCGAAAATAAATAATGTAATATCCATTAATAAAATATATCGTCATTGGTCAAAGCCGACGAGCTGTATCCCATTCATCAGATGACCTGAAAGACTGAGTGGCAGGAGGCGCTTACGAGAGGAAAGTGGGTCTGCTTATAGATGTGGCTTATTGTGATGTACGTGCTATGGATCATACAACAAACAATGGCAGTTCAGTTAGAACAAATACAGTTTGACCACTTTGGAACACACAAACGCTTGTTTACGGTAGTTGCTCAAAACCAATGACTCAGTAACAGGTAACACAAATGAAATTAGTAACTGCATCATACATGACAAGCGCAAAAGTGCAAATCATACTGCCAAAGTTATTATTAGAAGCTTACATTTCGACAAGCCATGTCTAGTTTATTAAAAAAAAAAAAGGTCTATGCAGTACTACTCACAAATTGATACTGTGTGGAATTTCGATTGCCACTAGGAACGCAGACAGTCCGAAGCACTTCCATATCGCAATCATTTACACTACAGAGATGTGAGTCCACAACTCGCCTCTCGCAGTCATTTTCTGCCTCAGTTCAACAGCGTCTCGATGAATACGGATTGACCAACCTGAGATAAAGACAGCACACAGCACTATTAGTCACGCTGTTGGATTTCATCATCTGCACAGCTTGGTGGAAACGCTTGTACAAATTATATGGCCGGTCATCCACTAGCCTCTAGAGTGTACGCATGTTCACGGCAACGAGTGTACTTCCCGAGAGTTTGCAATAGTCAACCCTCACACGGAAAACTAATGCTTCCCAATAAGACAAGGTGCATTCACTTCAAACTGCCTGGAAAATTAACGTATGCCCGTGGAAATCTACATCTACATTTACGTGGATATCTTGCAAATCACGCTCAAGTGCCTAGCCAGAGGTTTCATCGAACCAGCTTCTCAATAATTCACTGTCACTCAGTGACACTCTCTTCCCCATTTCGGGATAATACAAAATGTGCTGCCCTTCATTGATCTTGATCCGTTAATCCTATCTGCTAAGAATCCCAAACCACACAGAAGTACTCCAAAACAGGGTGGCAAGCGTAGTGTAGGCAATGTCTTCGGCAGTATACTGGGAACTACGGACGATGTGCAACAGGCAGCTTCCATATTTCTAGATTTTCGGAAAGCATTTGACACGGTGCCCCAATGCCGGCTGTAAACGAAGGTACGAGATTATGGAATAAGTTCACAGATGTGTGGGTGTCTCGAAGACTCCTTAAATAACAGATCCCAGTATGCTGTCTTCGACGGCGAGTGTTCGTCAGAGACAGGGTTACAGTCAGGAGTGTACAATGGAAGAGTGATAGGACCATTGTTGTTCTCTATATACATAATTGATTTGGCGGACAGTGTGGGCAACAATCTACGTTTGTTTACTGATGATGCCGTGGTGTACGGTAAGGAGTCGAAATTGAGTGACTGAATGAAGATACAAGACGAAGTCAACTAAATTGCCAGTTGGTGTGATGAATGGCAGCTAGCCCTAAATGTGGAAAAATATCAGTTGAAGAGGATGAGTAGGAAGATCAAACCAGTAATGTTCGGATAAAATACTACTAGTGTCCAGCGTGACACAGTCAAGTCGTTTAAATATCTGGGAGTAAGGTTGCAAAGCGAAACTAGATGGAACAAGCATGTGAAAACCATGCTAGGTTTTTTGGGGGAATTTTAGGAAAGAGTGGTTCACCTGTAAAGGAGACCGCATTAGGATGCCAGTGTTAGGTACGACCTATTATTGAGTATTGCTCGAGTGTTTGGAATCAGTACCTAGACTGACAAGGTGTTTCAAATTGATTACATGGTTCTAGATTTCCATAAGGCTTTGTACCACGCAAGCAGCTTGTAGTCAAATTCGGTTCTAGGCGCTTCAGGATGTTAAGTCCCATAGTGCTCAGAGCCATTTTTTTTTTAAATTTGTAGTGAATTTACGTGCTTATTGAGTATCGTCTGTTATGTGACTGGATTCGGATTTCCTGTCAGGAAGACCACAGTTCGCAGTAATTGACGGAAAGTCGTCGTGTAAAACGGAAGTGACATCTGACGTTCCCCAAGGTACTTTTTGTTACTGGCCCTCTGCACTTTGATTGATGGAATACGATCAATTCAGAGAAGGGCTGCTAGATTTGTTACCAGTTGGTTCGAACAAAACGTTTATTGTTATGGAGATGCTTCGGGAAGCAAAATGGAAAGTTGGCGCTCTTTGCGGGAAACACTATTAAGAAAATTCAGAGAACTGTCATTGAATCTGAACGCGGAACGTGTCTGCTCCCGACAACATTCATCGTGAATAAGGACCCCGAAGATAAAATAATAGAAGTTAGGGCCAATTCGGAGGCCTACACAATGTCCTTCTGCCCTCGCTCTATATGCAAGTGGAACAGGGGGTAAACGATAAATAGTGGTACAGGCTTCCCTCACCAAGCACCTTACGGTGGGTACTGCTAGAGACCACCAGAGAACACCAGTCTTTATGACAGTCCGTCCTGATGTACAGTAAAACCACGAAACTACAGAAGAGATCAGACACTCCTTAACGTTTGTAAACTAAACTTAATAACAATAACTGACATTTCAAATGTTTTGGGACAACTAGTTTTGTTCAGTAATCCTTAGGTATCAATTAAATATTTGAGACAGTATATGTATTTATAAAGTTTTATGGCAATTGGAAACAAGTTATTTGCTGTCTAAAAGGTTTACCCAACACATGATGAACGTCGTTCAACGTTCAACGGGGAGTGGATTCGCATCAACTTTATGTAATACTAAGCAGCTAAAAGAAAACGTGATTAACGGCAGCAAACACTCTACGGAAATCCCAACATTAACAGCGAATCACAAGTAATATCATTGTTCACATTACTCATCAACAGTTACTTGTACACGAAGTTCTACTTTAAATGACATGTCCAACGTCTTCGTTCTCGATCTGGATGCAAACCCAGAAGGTAAAGCCACTGTAAACCAAGGAAAGTTTTGTGCTTTATCGAGACTCGATCACTATGCAGAAAGAGACGTCAAATATTGAAGTTTGCACCAGTATCAGTTATCAATTCTCAACTTGAACGTAAATGACGATAATGTTTGCACGAAAGCAGGAACCCTAACATAACAATTACCTTCATGGTAATTAACCTCGAAAGACGTTGTATAGTGTTGCACTGTCAAGGAATAAAGGATGCACATGTTTAGAATTGAAATGCCATCATGTAGTGCTGGGGACAAGGATGCGAACCCAGAACTTAATCGGATTGTTCAATAAGTACGTAAAATCAGAATTTACATGTCACAGTTTGTCACCAGTAGTGGGGTTGGAACCGTAAATGACGACTGAAGTTGTATTGTCTGACCGGGATTCAAACCTGGCGCCTACCGCCGTTGTTGTCTAACCAGGAACAGACGAGAAATGTACAATGTTGGTCCACCATCACCGAGATGTGATCACGTTTAACTAGAAATAAGATGACGAAAGAGTCTATGCTGACAGACTATCATTGAGATGTAAATGAAGTGCCTCAGCAGAAAGTAATTTCCGTGGTGCACCACGTATTGTTTGAGATACACTGAGTACATGTTATAAGTGCACAAAACGTGTATTATATACTAAGTATATACTATTATTTGGAGAAACTGCCATCAAAGCTGTTTACTTTTACATTCCACTTACTTGTGGTTGAATACAGGTTTTCTTAAGGCTACATCTAATGCACAGCGCTTACAAGAAAGTATAGTTTCCTGCGTCATGCTATTGCTAGCTAGGTGAAATATTTTGTGGTAGCTATGTTTAAAATGAATGTATTTTTGAAAGTATTTTTCGTCAAATATTTGAATAAATCGTCAACTGTAGGTGTGCCTGCACATGTTATAGCATAACAGCTGTAGCTGCGTTAGTTTGTACTACAGACTTGGGTAGGTTAGGTGTAACTTTTGATCCTTCAACGGGTGATCGTGGCCATGCGGCCCGGGTCTGTACTAGCCGCGGCTCGCGAGTTACGTGCCAGCCAGGCTGGCCGAGGTGAGACGCAAGTGAACGAGCTGGCGGTGGCGTTGGTGGGCCAACAGCCCGGGTCGAGCCAGCACGGCTGCGCCGCATGCCTCTGCCTCTGCCGCTCCGTTTTACGTAAATATGTTTACCTCCTCTCCTGGAATCAGTATAAGAGCGGCAAGCAGAAATACACATCAGGCTGTCTGCCGTAATGGAAGTCTTAACAACACTAAAAGAAACCTTACGAAAACCCTGCACTGTATTGTAAGAAATGAAATAAAACTACCCACGATACCCTTACGAAGAAGTAAGTCCTTTTTAACAAAACTGAGTATCTGTAAACAAGCGTGCCTCTAACTGCACGAATTAGTAAGATACTACTCACTTAGATTTCGATTGGGTCTGTGTTTAAATGGTTCGCTGTGTCATACTCAACAGGTATGCAAATGTGGCATTTCATAAATAAAGATACGTATTCCTAGAAATCCAAAATTTGCTTGTCAGCAACGGAAATAGACGTTACCTGTTGTGCAGCATTGTAAACGTTTCACCATTGCACTTTGAGCTTAAAGTATTTTCTTGCGATTTGCTATTTAATATATTTCCTTCATACTTATCACCCTGGCATGGGAGTCTCAAGCGAAGAACATTGAAGAAATTCGAATCGACCGTCAACGATACGAAATTCAATAGAGACGCTTGTATTGTATAGCAGCTTGGCAGTCAGAAAGTCGACATCTGCGACCGTTAACACAAGTTACTGAGTCGAGCTGCCAGGAGGATTTGATGTGTAAAGGTTTTCTTCTGATTTTGTTACAGAATTTTTTTTTGCGAATTCGCAGCTCCATGAAATAATACACAAAAGAAAGCTCGCACGCGCTGTCCCTACCACGGTTAGAACTGACGATTTTCTGAACCTTTGGAACACGAGACACTGGTGGTATCATGGGTCTAGGGACACACTGCTGCCAGCACGCCACTCTCGTCATGGTATCTGTCGCTCAGCCACATAACGCATCTTGAAAGATATTAAAAATTGTCACTTATCTGAAGAATGGCATTTCGTTAGCCGAAATATTGAAATTTCTGACTCAGTGTCTTAGTTTACGTGAGGATTATATACTACGAGTCATTCAAATTGAAAGGGAATATCAAGTGAATTTAGCGAGTCAGTTGAGTACCATACGCGGAAGTGATTGCACTGTCGCACTGTTGCCAAATGTTTGTGACGATGTTGCCAATTCTCAGCTGTGCTAGGAACAGCTCTGTAGCGTTACAGGAGGAGAATCCTGTGCTCGTGTCATGGGAAGACATGGAGAGGAGGCGCGGGGTTTGGTTATTATGCAGCGTTTTCTCCTACCAGCTGTGTCAAACATTCAGGTGTGTAATCTTCCATCACGATTACAGTTTCCCACAAAATACATACAAATAAAACACTTACCTTGTAACTTTGTTACAAAAGATTATTTCAGTATAATAAAAAGTCTTGGGATATCAACTGTGCCAACCTGTCACGAAAAGTAACATAACAAACACTTTGCACCTCGAAATCGATTGCATCTGTGTGCAGTCTTGTGATCATACAAGTAGAATTTCATGAATTGCACGAGAATGTAGAGAAATATTTGTGCGAATAGAAGCTGTAAGAAACTTAATTACCTAATTAATCTGTACCACGTAATAATCAATTCATCTGATCATTCAGAAGAGAAGAAACTAGAAATTATTCCCATTAAGATAGAAAATAAAGTGCAGATGCGGGCACTGCGCAGATCTGCGCTTTTTCATCTTCAGATCTATACAAATAATATGTACTAAACAGCGTATTCATTGCTTTCGTAATATTTTCCTCTTGTTTAGTCGTCTTATGATGAACTGGATACACACCAATGAGTCTGATTTTTTCTTTGTATCCTTCCATCTACTATCTTTGTGTGTTATTGTTCGGTGTTCAAAATGCAAAATATTATGCCTGCTCCCATGAGGTATTAAAATGAAGTCTAGAAAAGGCTAACGAACTATAATCAAAATACAGTGAGACGCCAGTTTGTCTGTCGTCATGGTGTTAAGTGGACAGAAATAGTTGGGTGTTATTGTCGTCTTTTCTTATTGAGATCTTCATATTACCGTGACACAAGAGGCCGAGAAGTTTATTCGTAAGCTTTCTCACTTTCAGTGGGGTGAAACCTATCACAGAAGCAAGCAAAACACAAATATTTCATGCGCAAGACATAAACGAAATCTCACTGCACTGACGTGTTATCCGATATATTGCTCCGAAAACATATCTGATTCATATTGCTAAATACAGCTCTTTCAGATATCACTTTGGTAGCGTACCAAGTGTATAAAATTATATTTTGAAATACGCAGAAAGGCCCATAGAGATATTCGACTGAAACATAGCCATGACCAAAATCGTAACTGGGGTCGACAGCATCGTCGTCTACCACCTTGACAACTCGAACGGTGACAGTTCTCGGCCGGTTACTTACGTTTACTGGTGTCAAAGCTACGGCATGAAAACACAAAAATGTTAATAACCCGAAGATAATTACTTTTGGAACCCATAGAAAGTAAAGCAGTCATCAGTCGCAAGAGTGGTTTGAACACCACAGTGCTTTATTAGGCACGTTATTGTTGGAGGTGGTATGCTGTTGCTTTCATCCGACCTTTGAGTTGACTTACCTAGCCAGTTAATAGGGGAACCTACAGTTTTAGGTGGCTTTCGGACCGCAGTGCAACTCGGCATTTTTCACATCAACAAACACTGCCCCAGGAGAAATATGTGTAAAACGGCACATACGAATCGTGGGACTTGTGACGGATCGAACATCAGAACTTCATGTCCATAGTCTTGCTCTTTATCACCTTGCCACCATGCAGCCAAAACCGTGGTTTCTGCTTGCCATTAAAATTAAGCATCTCTCGTTTTGTGCCTGCTATGGCACTTGGGCGTCCCTTAGAAGACCTTACCTTTGAGATTACCCTCGTATACGTGTGTGTAAACGCCCTCCAATGTCCATTCAAGGAAGACAAGTATACCAAGTCTAGCTTCAATATTACAAATACGCCTCAGTTTGTGGATGAACACAGACTTGGGTTGATAATCATTTTGAATATTTAGCAGTGCTGTACCCATTGGTGTGAAACTCGTTTTCTACCAATCATTCCTACAGCTACAGGATCACTACTTTAATACCTCGCGGTGCTATCAGACGAAACATTCAACGTGACACAAACTGTGGGAAGTTTGTTTTACAACCTTCGTACCTGGATAAAGAGCTTTTCCTATTTGAGATATCTGTGAACGTTGCTGCACAAGACGATTTAAAAAGAAACTAAATTCCTTCAGCCACGCCAATGTTGACTGGCAATGACAAGGAAAGCGTTTCTGAAGAAGAGAAATTTTTTGACATCGAGTATAGATTTAAGTGTCAGGAGGTCGTTTCTGAAAGTATTTGTATGGAGTGTAGCCATGTATGGAAGTGAAACATGGACAATACATAGTTTGGACAGGAAGAGAATAGAATCTTTATAAATGTGGTGCTACAGAAGAATGCTGAAGATTAGATGGGTAGATCAAATAACTAATGAGGAGGTATTGAATAGAATTTGGGGAGAAGAGGAGTTTGTGGCACAACTTGACGAGAAGAAGGGACCGGTCGGTAGGACATGTTCGGAGGCATCAAGGGATCACAAATTTAGCATTGGAGGGCAGCGTGGAGAGTAAAAATTGTAGAGGAAGTCCAAGAGATGAGTACACTAAGCATATTCAGAAGGATGTGGGTTGCAGTAGGTACTGGGAGATAAAGAAACTTGCACAGGATATGGTAGCATTGAGAGCTGCATCAAACCAGTCTCAGGACTGAAGACCACAACAACAACAACGCCAATGTTAAAAGAAATCGTGTTAATGGCACTAAATCGTGGTTTCTAAATCGTTTGCCTGCCGTACTCTGCCGCATTTCGCTGGTTCGAAAGCAAAAAGCTTACTGACAAATTTCACAGAAGGAAAAGGGGGACGAAATGTCTCCACTCGAAGGTCATGTTTTACTTAAATGATTACAAAATCGGGTTAAACGAACAATGAGGTTGTCAGTATAAGCACACTATTGTTGTCAATATGATGTTGCACCGCCCAGGGTCTGTAATGATAAAGGGCCCGTTTAGGGCAGGTATATTGTACCCAGAAGTGGAAGAGAGAGCACCACTAAATTCTACAATCCGTATGCATTGCATACACACAGAAATTTCTGTTACAGTGTACTTATGGAGCCCAATGAGTGAATTGCATATTTTCCGGTGAGAAAGAGCACTGGCAAACAGTCTTCGCTACATTAGGTTACTTAAACTGGCGTCACTTTGAGCTACTATTTACCGCCAGCGACTAAATGTAAGGACACTGAGGCGGATGCGGATTTTACAACTGTGAAACACTTTCCTTACATTATGGAAGCGAATATTAAATTTGAATTAACATTGCGAAATGTTTAGACTTGGATACCTTAGAATGAAAATCTTTGTTTATTGCAAAGGAGAATAATTGATTCTGTATAACATTCTGTGTCACACACAACTTGAAACAGGTCACGTCGACCAAATCATATGGAAGAACCGACAGCGCGTATATTGGAAGGTAGTAAGGTCCCTTGGCCTTTGGTTTGGCAGTATTCGACAGCCACTTCTAGGCGCAAGTAAATGAAGAAAGGCAGCGCGTTTTCGTTATCAAGTAACGTCTTCATCAAATACTTTAGTTTTAATGTGATCTACGAGAAATTGCTATTTGATATTAACATGAAAAGGATTCCGTAGACAGGGAAAGAACTTGTTCTTGGGCAACTACTTCTACAATGACCAAAAGGACTTAAATGATCTTCAAGCACATGTGTTCCAGCATCGGTATGAAGAAAATGATAGTAATAAAGACGGTGATAATTTAATTACCCGCTAACTTCACATTTCACAGTGGATTTTCTCGAACTAAGAAATTTCCTGAATTAGCGAAGATTTCAAAATGGCTTCAAATCGAGGCTATGACGCCTAGAAGAGTCTTTACATCCTGCTGACATGAGAATACCATAATCTCCACGTCAGAAGCTTGCTTCTACTTAACCATTTAATAGACTCGCGTTTTTTTTTTTTCACCGTTGCTAGTTTAGTAAGCTAAGCACATCATCCATTACAGCACACTCCTGGGGCTGGAAAATGTGATCACAATGATCTGGTGGAACGAACTATAACACGTGCAATACGTGGGTTCGGGCATTTACTTTTAAGAGGCACAAAGAGATTTAGTTTACCTCTGGTAACCTCAAGAGAAAGCTGTTATAAACCAGAATCCGCATCAGACATCACGTTCCTTCATTCCAAACGGGGTAGAACCGGTTTACGTTGAAAAATGACATAGGTGGAGGTCAGGCTAAACAGAAATACTGTCACCAGTACACTTACTTACATTAGAAAATTTTATTTTATCTGATGAACTTATAGCTGTCTAAAGGAACAGGGCTCTTATTTTACTTGTACTTGATTGCACTAGAGACACTGAAAAATTTGGTGCTGGACTGTGATTCGAATTCGCGTCTCCTCCTTCGAGGAACAGTATAGTTCAATCATTTCCTTCCATTTCCAAAGACTGCAGTCTTCTCTATGTCTCCTCCATAGGTAAAAATATGTGGGTCCGAATCCTGATCCAGTATAAAAATATTCATAATTCTATTTGTGTATCAGAATTCTCATCTTGTGTGCCGCAACGGTGTTATGATAGAGAAATGAGTCTTAGACAAGAGGGTCTGGTGGTCTGTTGGACTGATAATAGTTTCATATGATTCCAAACCGATGGTTTTTTTTTTTCTTTTTTTTTTTTTTTTTTTTTTTTTTTTTTTTTTTTTTTTTTTTTTTTTTGGGAGAGGCAGATTCTATTCCCTTCTGGCTACACCAAGTGAAGAAGGTATAATGGCATTGTGGTCTGAAAATCACGTTAAACATGATATTCCTTGTCTACCAAGTAGACGTTAGGTGGAACCACAATAAAGTAAGGAGTGGCGACATGTAGAAACTCTATCACCAGTAACCTTTCTTATACTAGTTATTTATTTCTAGTGACGAAACAGACATTGTGAATGGTCACAGGACACTTATTCCGTGTTTTACTGTCGATAAAATTGGTTCTGGACAGCGAATACAATTCAGACCGCCCTTAACGCGGATTTGATCCCTTCGTGACAATAGAGCTGGACTACATCTTGTTGTTTGTTCAAAACTATAGATTCCTCAACATCTCCACATATTGCGCATGAAATGAGTTGGAACCCTGGCCCAACACTAAACTTTTCACTATGTATTATCAAGCTCTAGCATGAGAACACCTATCTGCTAGTGGATAATAATTTTTATTTGGGATGCATTTTCATTCGTTGTCAACACTAACGATATCTGACGATTTTGACTCCCAGTGAGACACAGAACTATTTGCGAGATCACTGTAAGTTCAAGCATGTTATTCCGAACTGCTGCTGGAGAAAAATTCGGTAGCTGACATCTCTTTGTGTGTAGTCAACAACGATATGTGTGGGGTTCGATTCCTAGTCAGCACTGAACTCTTTGTCATATTATTTCTAGTTAAAACATACTCACATGTCGCTGCTGGTGTAACAAACCCATACGTAACGTTCCTTTTCTCTAGAATATAACAGCGATATGTGCCAGGTTGGAGTCCAGGGAAGGAAAAAATTAATGTTTCGTCTCGTCATTTCAGTTAATACATCTAGCTATTGCCAAGAAAATCCGATATGTCAAAGTCAATTGTGCTTCGATAACAATCCGATTAGGTTCTGGGTTCGAATCCCTGTCCAACACAAAGCTTTACCTCACTGCATTTCAAGTAAGTTACTTGTGAAGAAGCAGTATTTAACATCTCTTGTAGTTCGTTAACAGGGACGATACATGCTGGGTCGGAGTTCGTGACCGTTAAAAATGTTTACGTTATGTAATTTAAAGTTGATATTTGGTAACAGATACTGTCTAAAATCGAGGTATATCACTCTCTGTATGCCTAGTCAGGAATGTCTTAATTTCCGTCAGTCACGAAATCTTACTTTGCATGACCTAGGTTTGAATCCATATGCAAACGAGTCGGTTCGTCGTGACATTTGAAGTTCATACATATTCTCAACTAGCTTCTCGTGAATAGCGTAAATTTTTAATGACTTTTGTGTCAAATAAGAAGTATGGTATGTTACTTTGAAGAGGAACTTACTACGACGAACTTACTACGTGCATTACCTATCTGACGTAATAATGAGAGTGCTAACAGTTCAGGTATGTCAGTTATTGCAATAAATGGGAGCTTACAAGCCTTAAGGAGAGTATTATCCGTGATGAGGTGCTCGCTGATATTTTTAATATCGTGGTGTTACTTTACATCCTGAGTTAATGCGATACAGAGCAGTGTTTTCTAGTGGTGACTTGTTGAAACCATTTTCTATAGTCTAACGGCTGTATCAAGGTGCGATTGGAGGACCTGCTAGACAGCTGCTTTATGTGGATTGCATGGGAATCAGGTGAAACAGAAACCAGGTCGTTCGGATACTTTTGAGCATGACTGTACTTCGTTAACAACCCGATTAGGGGCTGGGTGTGCGTCCCTGTCACAAGCTTTATATGATGGCATTTCAATTTTAAACATGAGCATACCTTGTGAATGACATCATATTAAACGTCGTTGGAGGTACTTCCCAGGACGGTAACTGTTATGACAGGATTCCCAGTTCAGTACAAACATTTTCGTCGTTTGTTTTCAGGATCTGAATTTATAACTGATACTGGTGCAAACGTCTATACTTCACGTCTCTTTATGCCTTGTGATCCGGTCTCAATAAGGCACAAACAAAGCTTAGCTTAGTTAGCAATGGCTGTAGGTGCTGGGTTTGAATCGAGGTCAAAACGAGGACGTTGGTCATGTCATTTAAGGTTCATATTTGTGTACACGTAGCTGTTGATGTGTTACGAGAACAATGACATTACTCTTGATTACCTATTAATGTTGAGATTTCCTTACAGTGCTCGTTGCCGTAAATCGCGTTTTTCTACCGGTTCGTCCAATATCCGGTTTCCAGAGCCACTCGCCGTTGAGCGACCTTCAGCACGTGGATGGAAAACCTTTGGAGAGCGAAAATCTTTTTTCCAATTGCCGTACCGCTTTGTAACTCCATATATTGTCTCAAGTACTTAATTTTCACTAATGATTACTGTACGATATATGTAAAATAATCCGTATTCTCAGAACTTTTGGAATGTCACTTGTTGTAATTGAGGATAGGTTATGAGTGTTATGGGGTGTCTCATCGCTAAGAACATATTTTTTAATATGTTTGGTATGACGATATTAGTTGACGCTTAGACTGACTGGCATAAAGACCTTTTGTCTCTTAGTAGTCTCTTGCGGTACCCATTGTATGTAGTCAAACCACTGTAACCCACAGGGTTTTAGTGTTTAGTGGACCTGCAACACAGCTACTTTATTTTGGTTGTATTTGGAAGTGACCCACTTTTTTTGCTGTCAAGTGTACATCTATTACATTTCCTGAAGTGTTCTGCAAATAAAACGCAGTCTTGGGTTTGCCATCTCCACAACGTTTTCTATGTGTCATTTCCAATTTAAGATGTTCGTAATTGCAATTCCGAGGTATTTGATTGATTTTACGGCCTTCATATTTGACTGATTTATCGTGTAACCGACGTTTAACGGATTCTTGTTAGCACTCATGTGCATGGCCTCACACATTTCAATTTAGTCTCAGTTGCCATTTTTTCCACCATACAGATACCTTATTTAAATTTTAAAGTTTGTTTTAATCTTCCGCTGATTTCACTAGGCGATAAACGACAGCATCATAGGCAAACAGCCTACGACGGCTTCTTAGATTTCCTCCTAGATCCTTTACGTAGGTAAGGAACAGCAAAGGGCCAGTAACACTTCCTTGTGGGCCGGCCGCCGTGGTCGTGCGGTTCTAGGCGCTCCAGTCCGGAGCCGCGCTGCTGCTATGGTCGCAGGTTCGAATCCTGCGTTGGGAATGGATGTGTGTGAGGTCCTTAGGTTAGTTAGGTTTAATTAGTTCTAACTTCTAGGGAACTGATGACCACACCAGTTGAGTCCCATAGTGCTCAGAGCCATTTGAGGCACTACCTTGTGGAGCGCTTAATGTCACTTCTGTTTCAGACGACGTCTTTCTGTCAATTATTGCGAACTGTGATCTTTCCTACTGGAAATCCCGAACCCAGTCAGGTAACTGAGACGATACTCCATAAGCAAGAAATATCACAGCCAGCCGATTGTGTGGTACAGTGTCAAAATCCTTCTGGAAATCTGTAACAACCCGGAAACAATTTCAAATACCTTGTCAATAGCACTGAACACATTGTATGAGTATAGAGCTAATTGTGTTTCAAAAGAATGGTGTTTCCTAAATTCGTGTTGACTTTGTGTCGATTGACCTTTCTCATCGAAGAAATTCCTAATGTTTGAGCACAATAAATGTTCCAGTATCGTACTGCATGTTGACGTTAATTTTATGGACTGTAGTTTATTGGATTACTCCTACTACCCTTCTTGAATATTGGTGTGAACTATGCAACTTAAATTCCTTGGGTACGGATCTTCGTCTAGCGAGCGATTCTATATGATTATTAGTATGTAGCTACTATATCAGCACACTATAAAAGGAATCTAATTAGTATACATTCAGGACTGGAAGACTTGCGTTTATTTAGTGAGTCAAGTTGCTTCACTACTGCTAAGCTTTCTGCTTTTTTGTTACTCATAGTGGCAGCTGTTCTCGATTCGAATTCTGGAATATTTTTTTCGTTTTCTTAGGTGAAGTAATTTCGGAAGGATGTATTTAGTACTTCCGCTTTAGCAGCTCAGTCATCGATAGTATTTCCATTACTGTTGCGCAGAGCCGGGATCGATAGCATCGATAGCGTACTTCACATAGGATCAGGCTGTCTTCTGGTTTCCTGACAGGTTTCGACACAAAGATTCGTTGTAGATACTATTATAAACATCTCGCATTGAAGTCCGCGCTAAATTTCGAGCTTCTGTAAAAGGTCCCCAATCTTGGAATAAGCTTTTGGTTAAATTTCGCATGCTTTTCAGGTTGTTTCTGCAACGGTTTTCTGACCTGTTTTGTGTTTTTTTAAAATTTATTTCATATAAATCTCTCAATCGCTGTCGATACTATTTCTTTGAATTCAAGCCACATATGGGCTACACCTACATTGTTATTTTGGAAGGAGTGGAGATTGTCTCTCAGGAAGGCATCCAGTGAATTGTTATGTGCTTTTTGCAATAGGTATATTTTTCGTTTATTTTCGGAGTATTTGAGGCATACAGTATACAGTATCGCTATGACAACCCTGTTTTCACGTATCCCTGTATCAGTTTTGACGCTACCAGTTATCTCAAGAGTCTTTACTTCTAAGAGGTCAAGTGTGTTTTCGCAGCCGTTTACTACTCGCATGGGCTCATGCACTAACTGCTCGAAATAGTTTTCAGAGAATGCGTTTAGCACAATTTAGGATGAGACATAATGGTGATGGGCATCGTTTTCATGGTGGTAATGGTATCATAAAGAAATTCTGCACTGGTTTATCCTTGAAAATTTCATGACAAACTACCGGGCACAAATACGTCCGACCGGGTTAAGATCGCTTACAAATGAACGATAAAGATGATGGCACACACCTAATAACTGCAAGTAATGGGATTATCTCTTACTCCTGTATCTTAATTCTGCAGCACAGGTCACTAATGAGATGCCCAGTCCCTATCTGTTATCACTATTCATATGTAGTATTTTATGTAACATATATTTTCTCCACTCTTTGCCTGGTCTGATTATTTTAACTGCATCGATCTTTCAAGTCAAACTCAAACTATAAACTGTCTGTTTATAACCTCTTTTGTAACTACTTAGGCATGAAATGGAATTTAGGTTTTCACTATATACCACAAAGTCGTGTTTTATGCACCAATTACAGGGGTACGTCTTTGTGTTGAAAGTAACATTGTGATGTTTCATGTAAACGTTAAATTATTTGCATTTTAGGCGTATTTTTTCAGATACTTAAAAGTGAAAAGTCCCTTGTGACCTTTTACAATAATCGTTGAACAATTTAGACATGGATACCAATTAATTAAAGACTTTTTTGCCTTACAACAAGCATTGTTCACAGTGTGACACATGAATTTTGCCGTCTCGTTGTGACGACAAGCAACAAGAGATTAAAAGAGCAGCTGATTTTCTTTAACATTTTGAAGTATTGAAATATAGTATTTGAAATAAAACTTATAATTGATAACTATAATACGGGCGGTGGTTGGTCTGGGAAGTGGTAGATGACGAGAATGGTCGTTTACTTATTAGGAACATCGGAGTTTGTTGCTAATGGCTTTCTGCTTAGAAAATAAGACCTTAACCCCAAGACGTTAACAAAATCAAAAAAACATAAATAATAAGTGATTAGAGTTTCACTACTGAATGCAGCACAAAAATAAAAATGACAATAACAAACTTCAGGAAAAATGTATCTATGTTCAAGTGAAATAGTACTTCAAAAACCTGAGGAGTGATTTAGAGCTTAAACAGGCACCGGTAAATTAAATTGTGGACTACCAGATAACAGCTAAATCACAGTAATAACTTTTAATGGAAATTTCCTTAAGGCACGCTATACAGTACTTCAGTAATCCAGCAATGACTTAAGTGCTTAAATACTAACGGGTAGTCTTCATTAAATTGAACTGAGGAATACAAGAGCGCAGCAAAATGACAAAATAGCTTTTGATAAAATTTTCTTGAGGTATGTTGAGTAGTTCTCCAGGAACCACAACGGTGACCTTCCAGCTTAAATACTAATTAACGGTCACAGTGAAACTACTCTGTGGAATTGAGCATAGCAGCCAAAATTATAAAATAAGTTTTAATAAAATTTTCCTTGAGGCGGGTTAAACAACATTCCAGAAACTTGAGGAGTGACTTAACAGTTTCAATACGAAAGCGTAATCACCGCTAAACTAAACTATGGAATACAACAGAGCAGTAAAATGACTGTCAAAAATATTTGTTTAAGACATATTAAACATTACTTTGACAATATCAGCAGTTAATTATGATGAGCAGTCACATTTAAACTATCACAAGTAGCCACAGCGCTAAAATGGCAACAGTAATAGTTTTCAAAAGAAGATTTGTTCAAGTGAGTTTTCATTAAACATGGAAGCACTAGGTTTCAGAAATAATTTATCAAATTACATATTGCTGAGTAATTACAGCTAAACCCGACCAATATGCAATTATAGAATATCATCAGTTCTTTTTAAATACTTTATTAAATACCGATCATGGAATCCGAAAAAATGACATTACGACTTGCAGCTACATACGGCCAAGTATTGACTAGATAATGGTGTACCTACTAAGTATCAAAGTAAAGATGAGGCAATACATGAATACAGACCGACAGCTTATCAAAGGTTCCCCAACTCTCATTACATCTGATCGAGTGCTACTTCCGTGGCGGTTCAACCAGTCCTTCGCAAAGGAAATGTCATTCTAAGTTCCTTTAACACCAGCCGCTACTAAAACAGAGAAATCAGCACTAGATGGAAGACAAGAAAACCGCCTAAAAGAGTGCTTCGACCCTAACATTTGACGAGCACATGGTTGCAGCTATTGAACGGTGAAGAATAAACAGAATTGATAGTACAAGTACAGCTACATTCTTTTGTGATGTTTCAACTCGTCCACTGACAAGGGACTATGAACATTACTGATGCCAGAGAATTATAACGGAAAGTCAAGAAATACTTCGATCCACACAAGACGTGTTGGAACCTTCTGTCGACAGAGGTAATTTTCACATACCGTGAACATGTCAGTTATTCATCTTTCGGTCAGCATAAGGTTGCTCTCGGAGCCACAGATTTCGTGTGGGCAACCAAGTTCGGTCAATATAAATTAGCTCGGGATCTTTCCTTACTGAAGTTCAGATCCCTTCCGTTTTTCCGTTTCCACAGCTGGTACTCTAACATTCCATACCCACAGTCGCCGACTGACCCCTGCTTCCTCATTCTCGGTGCACCGGCAGCACGAGGATAAACGACAACCTCCCCGTAGCCCTTCGTCGTAGCTGTCTCGTAGTTACCCCCCTTTCAAACCTGCTCGCCCTGCTCCCTTTCAGCAGACAACGTAGATTCCCTATACTGATCGACAAAGGTAACCGAGCGTCAATAGATCGAGGGAGGAAGTCGCCCAGCTCAGAGTAGTAAATATGTAAATTTATAAGTGAACATTGGTTTTAGCAATTTAGTTTGTCTGATACGCGTTCCCTTATTCCCCAACAAATTACGAAATTTCCAAGGAAATTTACAAATGCGAGATGAAGTTTTCTGATGAATCTGTCTATGGTTGTAAATAGGCCCCATGTGTGTGTGTGTGTGTGTGTGTGTGTGTGTGTGTGTGTGTGTGTGTGTGTGTGTTTTCCTGACATAGTACTTTTGAACAAGATACAAGAACTGTGATTGTGTGGCTACTTTTCAACATGCTCAAGACAGATGTTCTGTATGTACACTCAGATGAGTAATTATTTTTAATGCCCTGTAAAGCAGTGGAATGTGATTGAGGGTGAGGGAAGGAGAGGGAATGGTAGGAGAAGGGGGCAGGGAAATGGGGTTGGGGGGGGGGGGGTAAATTTGTTAAAACTATTAATGAACTAGTCCCACTATCTTAATTTTTTTAATGTTTTAAAATATCATTTCTGAACATTTTGAATTTTTAAATTTTCTGTCGTTCACCATCGACATTTGTAAATGGTCGTTCTACCTGTCCCTTCATGTAGGAAACTGGCACCAACAATTCCACTTTTCAAGGTCATTTCGATGCAAAATATCAGAAAAACCTCTAGTTACACTAATTTAACTACTATGCAAAATTCAAAAGAAAAGTGCAGTACATCGATGCAAACATTGTCACCGACCCTATTTCCAATGTTACCCGGTGCTGTAAAATGGCAGTGATGCAAACTTAAAAAATGTGTGGAACTGATGGTGGGAAATTTTAGAAATGAATGATGGTGGGAATGAAAAATATAAAAACGCAACATGGCAATAGTGGATAATGGGATAAATGTAATATGGCGAGGATTTTTAACATACACCATGACAGATCTAGTCGTTTCTTTTCCTACCTCCTCCCTGTCACTATCATCTATTTCCCTCCCCTTCCTGCCAGCCGCTGTGGCCGAGCGGTTCTAGCCGCTTCAGTCTGGAACCGCGCTGCTGCTACGGTCGCAGGTTCGAATCCTGCCTCGGGCATTTACGAGTGTGACGTCCTTGGGTTAGTTAGGTTTAAGTAGTTCTTAGTCTAGGAGACTGATGACCTCGGATGTTAATCCCCTTAGTGCTCAGAGTCATTTGAGCTATTTGAACCTTCCCCTCTTCCTCTCTAGTCAATCTAGCATTAAAATGAACCAATTACCTGAAGAGCATAAAAAGGCACTTAGTTTTAAGATATCCAGTATTTCAGAAAATAATACGTAAACTTCCATTGATCTGACCTGACGTTAAAGTATACTTCCATAAAAAGGCGTCATTTTCAAAGTTATTCGTGGGTAAACACACACGTTCGCACACAGACACACACACACACACACACACACACACACACAAACATGCACACAGACATTCGCTAATCTTTATATGCCGTCTCTATACATACTATACAGCCTCGTCATGAAATTTCAACTTACATGTCACAAAATTTTGTCCACATCTGTCTCAGCTCTCTCTCTGCGTCTCTCTTAGTTTTTAGACCTTCGCCTGTCGTTTAACTTCATCAAAAATTACTGGCAGTATATCTCCGTATGCCTCATTTTCGTTTCTGTGATATACACACCACATCATGTTTCTTATATCTCTCCCCCTCTCTCTCCTCTTTCTACCTATCCACCTCTGCTCGTGATTAAATTTCATCTTATCTGTGTATGCACAAAACATCACATAATATTTGCACGTTTAGCACATCATCATATATTATGGGATGAAGGAAAAGAAAATAACACAATAAAAATAATAAATATTCATTGTACTAACAAAATTTTCCTAAAGTAAAACAGATACATTCTTCTCTTTCTCTCCCTCACACACATATCAGAAACCTGTAATCATCGTCATTCACTTAAGAGTATCATCCATCGTAAACACTAGGTCGCCACAATCTCAGTAATATTCGAAGCATCTGCATCAGACTGCCATAATACGACTGCCGTTTCTGCCTTAATGAAATCCATTGAGAGCGAATTACTTCTGCCATAAAAAATGTGTACAGTACAAATAACATATCTTTAATGTAACCATGAACCACTTGGTTTTACCGAAATGGAATCAGTTAAGAGTGAGAAGAATATCCATGCCTATCATTAACTTTAAAAATCATAAAGCGTTTAGCATCTGTGTAACAATCTCACTCAAGTGAATGTATTATCCAGTCACTTCTGAAAAACCATTTAGATTGCAACCAAAGCCAGTGACTTTGTATGTGATGACCATAGACACTTGCTAATGAAACAAGGAGCCGCAAGACTTTTTTTTAGAGATATTACATTCATACCTCTTATAGTTCCACTGGATGATACTTTTTGAATGGATCTGACATTTTTGTATATGTCGTTTATTTCTTCTAGGCACGTATAAAAATTACGTATTACCGTTTCTGAAACCGGCTGTGTCCATGTTGTCCACTCTTCGCGATCAATCGAATCATTCACATGGAGACGCTACTGAGAAAGTCAAGTTCACTTGCACTGATGCACGATCATTTTAATGGCGCTGGTATTTTGCAACCTTTCTGATGAAACGGCTGAGCCAGTCCAAATTTGGTTTTGATTATTTCACCCTTAATGCTGGTAGGCGTTACCCCTTACCCACTGTAAATAGTGTTCCAGTAAGTACTGCACTTCAGTCGACCAAATCCTACAAGTTTTGTAACATGCAAGCAGAAGAAGCGCCCTTCTTTTGCGCTGCAGGTAAATGACTAGCAAGATTGGCTGGTAGACTTTTTTTGTGGGGGTGGGGGGGGGGTGATCCAACATCGAGGTAGTCGGTCCCATCGTATAAGGGAAAGATGCGGAAGGAAGTCGGCCGTGCCCTTTCAAAGAAGCCATCCCGCAATTTCCCTGAAGCTATTTAGGGAACATGTTTGAACCATCGCATTCGGAATGAGAGTCCAGATTACTAACCACATCGTCATCTCGCTCGGTGATTGGCAAGGTGTACAGTATCTAGGCTAGTAGTGTAGGGAGCATGTCATACACATATTTTACGTGCAACAATAAAATTTAACCACGACAACTGTGATGATGGTGTCTTTCATGCTGCAATAACAACGATTAGCTATTACTTTGAGTCTTCCAGTTCTTATACACTCCTGGAAATGGAAAAAAGAACACATTGACACCGGTATGTCAGACCCACCATGCTTGCTCCGGACACTGCGAGAGGGCTGTACAAGCAATGATCACACGCACGGCACAGCGGACACACTAGGAACCGCGGTGTTGGTCGTCGAATGGCGCTAGCTGCGCAGCATTTGTGCACCGCCGCCGCCAGTGTCAGCCAGTTTGCCGTGGCATACGGAGCTCCATCGCAGTCTTTAACACTGGTATCATGCCGCGACAGCGTGGACGTGAACCGTATGTGCAGTTGACGGACTTTGAGCGAGGGCGTATGGTGGGCATGCGGGAGGCCGGGTGGACGTACCGCCGAATTGCTCAACACGTGGGGCGTGAGGTCACCACAGTACATCGATGTTGTTGCCAGTGATCCGCGGAAGGTACACGTGCCCGTCGACCTGTGACCGGACAGCAGCGACGCACGGATGCGCGCCAAGACCGTAGGATCCTACGCCATGCCGTAGGGGACCGCACCGCCACTTCCCAGCAAATTAGGGACACTGTTGCTCCTGGGGTATCGGCAAGAACCATTCGCAACCGTTTCCATGAAGCTGGGCTACGGTCCCGCACACCGTTAGGCCGTCTTCCGCTCACGCCCCAGCATCGTGCAGCCCGCCTCCAGTGGTGTCACGACAGGCGTGAATGGAGGGACGAATGGAGACGTGTCGTCTTCAGCGATGAGAGTCGCTTCTCTCTTGGTGCCAATGATGGTCGTATGCGTGTTTGGCGCCGTGCAGGTGAGCGCCACAATCAGGACTGCATACGACCGAGGCACACAGGGCCAACACCCGGCATCATGGTGTGGGGAGCGATCTCGTACACTGGCCGTACACCTCTGGTGACCGTCGAGGGGACACTGAATAGTGCACGGTACATCCAAACCGTCATCGAACCCATCGTTCTACCATTCCTAGACCGGCAAGGGAACTTGCTGTTCCAACAGGACAATGCACGTCCGCATGTATCCCGTGCCACCCAACGTGCTCTAGAAGGTGTAAGTCAACTACCCTGGCCAGCAAGATCTCCGGATCTGTCCCCCATTGAGCATGTTTGGGACTGGATGAAGCGTCGTCTCACGCGGTCTGCACGTCCAGCACGAACGCTGGTCCAACTGAGGCGCCAGGTGGAAATGGCATGGCAAGCCGTTCGACAGGACTACATCCAGCATCTCTACGATCGTCCCCATGGGAGAATAGCAGCCTGCATTGCTGCGAAAGGTGGATATACACTGTACTAGTACCGACATTGTGCATGCTCTGTTGCCTGTGTCTATGTGCCTGTGGTTCTGTCAGTGTGATCATGTGATGTATCTGACCCCAGGAATGTGTCAATAAAGTTCCCCTTCCTGGGACAATGAATTCACGGTGTTTTTATTTCAATTTCCAGGAGTGTAACACATCACCGTGTTGAGTCGACAAGTTCCGATAGCCAAAGAAAGTTAGTGAGAAGTCTTTTCTTGCTGATGAAGCGTCATATTTAGGGTTTCCTTCATTCACACGACACGTGATCCTAGAGGAATGCAAGCCACAGCTTACTACATAATCGAACAAATTTAATCTGGAAACTGCTCTTTTCTATATCTGCATTTCAAAACAACAGTGAAACAGATAGGCATACTAAAGGAATTCGGCATATCTGTGCTACGGTTGATCTGGATTTTGTGGTAACATTTTTTTTCATTCTCAGGTCATGCGTAATAATCGAAGTCGCCACGCATTTCACGCACGCAACACCATTCACCCCTATGTAATACAATAGACGTTCAGCTGGACACTATCTCAGACGCTGCATTCAGTTAGCTTTGAGACACTGCAGTTACACGAACTATTTCAAAAACACACAGTTTGCTTCTGGCGATTTCAGCTGGTAGAACGTTCTCAAACTCAGTTACAATTAGTCGTTCGACAACCACTGTAAACTTCAACAAACAATCTGCGTTTCTCTTCAGTACATATTAAGTCATTATCAAGTGAATTACTGCCTCGATTATATGAATCCCAAATATGGAGTTAATTTTCGCCCTCTCTCTCCTGCTCATGTCACAGTAACAGTTAATCAGTGCCTCACATACTACATACGATGCCAGGTAAAAGCAAAATAAACAAATAAATAAATAAAGTAAAAAAGAGAGGCAACAAACAAGCCTTGCATCAACTGCAACGTTGTGTAATCAATGAGTCATGTGTCTGTCATTCCATTTGCTTTTATAACACCATGGACCCTGCTGAGAAGACTTTCAATAATACATCTGTAAGTATGAAGAGAAATGGCATCCAATTCTTCCTCAAGAATGCTGGACACTGAAGTTGATCTTGTAATTCAGACTGGTACGTAATAGGAATGCCACTCCTCGCAAACCATTGCTTAACAGATTTTCCTTTTGACAAGCAGAGCTATCATCTCAGTACAGATAGTCATCTCCTCTAAATTTTTCCCCTACTGTAAGCAGTACCTAATGCTATAAAATGTGTTCATACGTTTCTGACTTAAGCGTTTTCTTAAGTAAAGTAAGGCTATCACTCCATACCCGTGAAAAACACCGAGCTAAGGTAACACCATCACCTCTGTACTTCATTGACGTCAGGTAATATTCAGCCCTTCAGATCACTAGTTTCCAATCTCACAAACTCTAGTGGCACTGCTCTTTACACCAACCGAAGCGGTGTTCAGCACTTACTACAAAAAAGAAGTGGAGCTGCTCGAGTAATATGCACTGTGTTAAGTGATCTGCCAGTAGTTCTAACATGGTGTGCGTATTTCCTCGTGAAGTTCAGGTCTGAATATTCTCCACCTTTTACTGTGACTGGCAGTACGTACGAGGTAATTTAAAATTTTCAGAAGCATTTTTAATCGATAAACGTTCAGCAACAACTTGTTTCACCTTTTTAAAATCATGTGAAGGCCATTTTCTACCCATCTGAAACAAAAAATAGTTAATATTTGTCAACAAAGATGATAAAGATGATACACACGTGGCAAGAGTTGGACGTTCCACATTTTTGTCTGTTTGAACAAGCGTGGAAACTGCTGGAAACTTGAGGAGTAGGCGTTTCACATAAGAGATTACAGAAATGAAGATGTGCCGCCTCTTTCCCTATCCAACATTTCCTGATACAGCAAGAATTCAGACAACATGAGAGATTCTGTAGAAACGCTCCCTCTACTTGCTCGCTCAAGAGCAAAACTGGGTTATGAAAGCAAAGCTTCTCCTCGAGGAAGCTAATGATTCCGCATTGTTTAACAGTTAACAGTGATAAAAAATTACTTTGTTTCACGGAAACGTGTTCAACCAAACAATGCAAGTCTGATAAAGTCATGTTACCATTGTCTTACAACTTATATCTAATAATTAGTTGATGCAACTCTTTCTTAATTTATCCTTATTCAGATTTACTGATACTGGAAGAAGCTGGAGAGATAAGAAGCTGGACTGTGTCACCTCCCACAAAAATTCACCGAAATTCAATATGCGTGGCATGTCTCTATAAAAAAAGTATAAGTCTTCATTCTCAAACTGGAACGTTTATGCTAACGCAGTCTATGATGCAAGTCTGATAAAGTCATGTTACCATTGTCTTACAACTTATATCTAATAATTAGTTGATGCAAATCTTTCTTAATTTATCCTTATTCAGATTTACTGATACTGGAAGAAGCTGGAGAGATAAGAAGCTGGACTGTGTCACCTCCCACAAAAATTCACCGAAATTCAATATGCGTGGCATGTCTCTATAAAAAAAGTATAAGTCTTCATTCTCATACTGGAACGTTTATGCTAACGCAGTCTATGATTTACTCATTTGTTACGTATGTTTCATTCCTTGTAGTATGCATGAATGAAACCAAATACACCTGTAACTACCTGGTGGTTATAATTAAACTTTATCTATTCAACACTTTATAAAAAGGAAACTAATTAGCGTACGAGTACCAAACTTGGTAACATTAATGATTAATGACCAGAGTATGGGGTGCATAATCGCATTCGGTAGGACGACGGTTCAATCCTGCGTCCAGCCATCTTGATTTAGGTTTTCCGTGATTCCCCTAAATCGCTTCAATGCCGGGATGGTTCCTTTGCAAGACCAACGCCGACTTCCGTCCGCGTTCTTCCCTAATCCGATGAGACCGATGACCTCGTGGTCTGGTCTCCTCCCCCACAACAACCCCAAACCCTAGTTTCAACTATGGCCACCAGTTGACGTGAACAGTCATCGTACTCATAGTCTCACACACTTGAACACTTTCAGTGCAGTTTTTGACGTGTCAACATCAGATTGTACAATAGGAGCAGGGCATCATTGGCGAAGCTCTGTAATCAAAACAACAGTAATGCTGCAGCTGCAGCTCGAGGATATCGTCGGCTGAAAGGGTCACGAAAAAGTCCTATTTCTACACTTGCTCTATTGGGAATGATGAAGAAGTTCGAATATACTAGAGAACTGGGGGTCGCTCCGGGAAGAGGACAACTGTCGGTTCCACCACAGGTGGTTGATGAAAACGCTGTTGCTATGGCAAACGAAGCTGCGCGCATTTCCCGATCGTCAGGCAGTGCGCGTGCTATGTCAGGACAGTTGAACATCATATAGTCCACTGTACCGAAGGTGCTTCGAGCCATTGTCAAATAGTATCCGCAAATGATCGATATCGTACAACAGCCTGAACCACAAGACGGACAACGACGTGTTGACTGCTCTCGCAAGGATTGAAGTTCACGAGGGCTTGCCCTGTACCAACCTGTGAAGAGACGAAACTCATTTTTCTTCGAAAGTTGAGGTGAACACACAGAATTGCCGAGTGTGGGGATCTTAACCTCCTGTCACTGTGCATGAAGTTCCTCTGTATGATGAACGTGTCACCGTATGGTGTGGCTGCACGCCTACGTCCATTATTGGCCCATTCTTTTTTGAATGGGTTGGCGCTCAGAGACCAAAGGCGTGCCGTGAGATTGGCCAGCGTTGCTGCGATATGCTTCGCAACCGCCGTAAAGGTGAGGCGCATTGAACTCAAAAGTTTTCATGCAAGATGGTGCCCCACTGTACATCGCTCGTGAAGTCTTCTCCGCAGCACATTTGGAAACGATCGAATTATCAGCCGATCGTTTTAATATTCTTGGCCGGCACGGTCAGCTGATCTCACCCCCTGTGATTTCTGGTTGTGGGGCCACCTGAAGGACAGGGTTTACCGTAGGAACATTCACACATTTGCTGATATGAAGCGCAACATATCAAGAGAGGTAGCCAGCATACCTACGGACATGCCCAGTTATGCTGTGTAGAATGCAATCCTATGCTTTTAGGCTCTTCTCAACACTGATGGACGCCATATTGACCCCCTTTGTAGCAGTAATGGTACCGGTATGTAATGGTATGATGTACCGTAGCAGCACATTAAATGTGATTTAATGGAATAGACTGCGCATTATTTCAGTACTCCATGTCATTGACATTAATGCCGCCAAGTTTGACACTCGTAAGGTAATTAGTTTTCGTGTAATATCGGGTTAAATAGGGAATATTCTATGATAGACACCCGGTATATTGTGGAATCTGCAAACAACTTGCTATCTAGTACTCGATCAGAGCAGCAGTCGGAGGAGTGCAGCAAATTTTGGAGCAGCAGTTGGTGTAGACCAATGAAAGTCACTGACAGTGAATCCTCTTGATAAGTTGAACGTTGTAGACATTGTCCAAAATTACACTGTCACCAAAACACATTGATGTAGGTGCAAACAACGGTCTTGAATTCGTTGCTGTCGAACCAGCGTTTGAAGTCGAGCAACCAAAGATGTTCCAGGTGATACTGTTGGGTTTAAGGAATGTAGACATTTCTTGAGTGCCTGTTTTCATGTTTTAGAGAGAAAAGTTTGTGTGATTAACCAACTTCATAAAATGATTTCTAGGCTTACTGCTAATTTCTTTCACCGGCATCAGGGCAACATTAACAAATGTATTGTAATGAAAAGAACACAGGTTTCACGACAGCTGAAATTAGTGATGCTTGGTACTCAACTATGTCACAGGTAAGCTGTTAAATAACTTGAGATCTACAAGAGAGAATTTAGGGTATTATAATTTCATTCCATAAAAAAATTAAATTCATATGTAATTGACTGTACCCACTTTAAACAAATAAATAGCAGCATGCTTGGTGGCACAAATGTCTTTGTAAGATTTACGAAGTTCAGCAACAACTTGAAGGGGCCTTTTGTAATTTATACTGAAACTGAATATATACCCCCATAAACCATTGACCTTGCCGTTGGTGGGGAAGCTTGCATGCGTCAGCGATACAGATAGTTGTACCGTAGGTGCAAACACAGCAGACGGGTGTCTGTCAAGAGGACACACAAACATGTTGTTCCTGAAGAGGGGCAGCAGACTTTTCAGTAGTTGCAGAGACAACAGTCTATATGATTGACTGAGCTGGCATTGTGACATTAACCAAAACGGCTTTGCTCAGCTGGTACTGAGAATGTCTGAAAGCAAGGGAGAACTACAGCCGTAATTTTTCCCGAAGACATTCATCTTTAATGTGTGGTTAAATAATGATGGCGTGCTCTTTGGTAAAATATTCTGGAGGTAAAATAGTCCCCCATTCGGATCTCCGAGCGGGAATTACTCAGGAGGAAGTCGTTATGAGGAGAAACTTTCTTCTAATCGGATCGATGAATGTCAGATCCCTTAATCGAGCAGGTATGTTAGAAAATATAAAAATCCGAAATGGATAGGTTTAATTTAGATACAGTGGGAATTAGAGAAAATAGGAGGAACAACACTTTTGGTCAGGTGACTACTGGTTTATAAATACAAAATCAAGTAGAGGTAATGGAGATGTACGTTTAATAATGAATGAAAAATAGGAGCGCAGGTAAGCTGCTACGAATAGCATATGGAAACATTATTGTGGCTAAGATAGACATGAAACACACTCCAACCATAGTAGTTCAAGTTTACATGATAACTAACTCCGCAAATTAGACGAAGAAATTGAAAAAAATTAAGAAGAGAGAAAAGAAATCATTCATCCAGTGAAGGGAGACGTAAATTTAATAGTATTGGGGAACTGGAATTCGATAGTATGAAAAGAAATAGAAGGAAAAGTAATAGGTGAATATAGGATGGAGGTAAGGAATGAAAGAGGAAACTACCTGGAAAAATTTGCACACATCATAACTTAATGATAGATAACACTTGTTTTAAGGCTCATGAAAGAAGGTTCTACACGTGGAAGAGGCCTGGAGGCACTGGAAGGTTTCAAATAGATTATATAGCTGTATGACAGAGATTTAGAAACCAGATTTTAAATTATAAGACATTTCCAGGAGCAGATGTGAATTCTGACGACAATTTGTTGGTTATGAACTTAGACTACAACTGAAGAAACTGCAAAAAGGTAGAAATTTAAGGAGATGGGACCTGGATAATCTGAAAGGACCAGTGGTTGTAGAAAATTTCAGAGACAGCCTTAGAGAACGATTGACCAGAACGGGTGAAAGAAGACAGTAGAAGAGGAATGGGTAGCTCTGAGAGATGAAATAAGGAAGGCAGCACGGGATCAAGTACGTAACAAGACGAGAGCTAGTTGAAATCCTTGGGTAACTGAAGGGATAATGTAATTGATGAAAGGAGAGAATATAAAAATGTAGAAAATGAACCAGAAATAAGGAACACAAACGACTCAAAAATGAGATCAACAGGAATTGCAAAATGGCCAAGCAGGAATGGCTAGAGGACAGATGTAAGGATGTGGAGGCTTATCTCACTAGGGTAAGATAGATACTGCCTACAGGGAAAGGAGAACCACTTGCAAGAGTATCAAGAGCTTTGATGGAAACCCAGTTCTAAGCAAAGAACGGAAAGCAGAAAGGTGGAAGGGGTATATAAAGAGACTATAGAAGTTCGATGTACTTGAGGGCAATATTTTGAAAATTGGAGGACGTAGATGAAGATGAAATAGCAGATATGATATTGCGTGACGAGTTTGACAGAGCGCTGAAAGACCTGAGTCGAAATTAGGCCTCGGGAGTAGACGACATTCCATTAGAACTACTCATAGCTTTGGGAGAGCCAGCCCTGATAAAACGTTAACATTTGGTGAGCAAGAAGGATGAGACAGGCAAATTACCCTCAGACTTCAATAAGAATATAATAATTCCAAACGGAAAGAAAGCAGGTGTCGACACGTGTGAAAATTACCGAAATATCAGTTTAATAAGTCACGGTTGCAAAATACTAACACTACACGAAGTCTTTACACACGAATGGTAAAACTGGTAGGAGCCGACTTCGGGTAAGATCAGTTTGGATTTAATGGAAATGGTGGAACACGCAAGGCAAGTTTTTACTTAGAAGATGTTAAGGGAAGGTAAAATTACGTTTCTAGCATTTGTAGACTTAGAGAAAGCTTTTGACAATGTTGACTGCAATATTGTCTTTCAAATTCTGAAGGTGGTAGTGGCCAAATACAGGGGACGAAAGGCTATTTACGGTTTGTACAGAAACCAGAGTCAAGAAGCATGAATGGGAAGCTGTGGTTGGCAAGAGAGTAACATAGGGTTGTAGCGTATCTAAGATGTTATTGAATCTGTTTATTGAACAAGCAGTAAAGGAAAGAAAAGAAAAATTTGGAGTAGGAATTAAAATACATGGAGAAAAAATAAAAACTTCGAGGTTTGCCGATGACATTGTATTTCTCTCAGAGACAGAAAAGGACCTGGAAGATCAGTTGAGCACGATGGAAAGTGTCTTTAAAAGAGGATATAAGGTGAACATCAACAAAAGCAAAACGAGGATAATGTAATGTAGTCGAATTAAATCACCTGTTGCTAATGGAATTATGTTAGGAAATGAGACACTTTAAACAGTAGATGAGTTTTGCTATTTAGAGAACAAAATAACTGATGGTGGTCGAAGTAGAGAGGATATAAAATGTAGTCTAGCAATGGCAAGGAAAACATATCTGGAGATGAGAAATTTTTTAACATAAAGTATGGATTATAGTGTCAGGAATTCTTTTATGAAAGCCTTTTTATCGATTGTCGCCATGTATGGAAGTTATACATGGACGATAAATAGTTTAGACAAGAAGGGATTAGAGGCTTTCGAAGTGTGGTGCTACAGAAGAAGATTAGATGGATAGATCACGTAACTAACGAACTGGTACTGAACAGAACTGGGGAGGAGAAGAATTTGTGGCACAAGTTGACTACAAGAAGGGATCGGTTTTGAGGAGATGTTCTGAGGCCTCAAGAGATGGAGGGTAAAAATCGTAGAGGGAGACCAAGAGATGAATACACTAAACAGATTCAGAATCATGTAGTTTGCAGTTTGCACTTCGAGATGAAGAAGCTTGCACAAGATAGAATAGCATGGAGAGCTGCATCAAACCCGTCTTTGGACTGAAGACCACAACAACACCGACTGACACAGAGTGCATGTTTGAAACAGTTGCTACTCGCATTTGAGGCAGTGTTTGCTATGCGGTAAATCTGCAAAGGCCATCCCCTACAACCATATACAAACACTGCATTCCATATTGTACGGAAGTAGTGATTGCATGAAATGTTTTATTGAACGTTTGTATGCAATCGACGAGCGTGGGAATGAGTTTTGGTTGAAACGTAATACGACGGAATTAAATCTCGTAGAAGAATTAGCATATCGCAATGCAGACGTCTTTGATATTTGCCTGGAACTGAACTGCTCAAGAAAAGCGATGACACTCACACAGACCATTTACATTTCACCTGTGGGTATCGACGGTCAGCACATCGTGAATTACGGATCTCTGTATATGATTCCCTTGGGGCTACACGATATGGAGAATTAAGATGGGTATCTCTGAATTGCTAAAATGTACGATTGAAATGCAGCGGATGGTGAAGAAATGTTAATTGAAGTCCACGTCATTTTTCTCTTCAACCATCTAATATGGAAGCGTGCATAAATGTTTTATTGAAGGTATTTGAGAATTCACCATGTGCGGACATTCAATAAAATTACTGATTTATCGAATATCTAAGTTTATTGAATTGCTCATTCCAAAACTGTGCATGACAACTAACACTAGATAATTTCACGTTACTGGGTACATACTTTCCCGATAAACAAGAGTTTAATATAGTCAATGAGAGGCGAATTTTTCGCTATGAGTCTGAGCAACTGATCGATTTCACTCGACGCTTATCCATCGTCTACTAAAAAGCTTAAAAGTTTGTTAACTGACAAAACGATAACAGAACGTGAGCACCAATCATCATCCTTATATGACATGTGTTCCAGTGTGAAACACTTGGAGACTATTCCAATTTAGGTTAATTTAAGAAATGGCGTGCTACTCTTAGCTGACATGTACGAAAACGTTTGCAGTCCAATGGTTAAAACAGTGGTTGTCATTTATGAAAAATTGCCATGATCGTAATTTCTTCACATCTGTGATGCGTGCGTCACTCCTAGGGCTGTTCTACCACTAGGCCTGACTGGGCGGCCGCCTAGGGTGGGAAAATTTATCTGCAACGAAAGTCGGAAAAAAAATTTGAACACATAGTGCGAAAAAATTGAGAAAGTCATAAAAATTTCGAAGAATTTAGGGCATTTATTGTCCTCAGTCACTTTTAAAGGAACAGAGGTCAAAGCATGAAAATTGAGTACTATCTCCAAAAGTTGAGGACGTGTGGTCCACATACATTAATGAATAAAAGTATAATAGGTGTTAAGTCCAGCCTAGGTGTAAATTATTATGTCTCCCTGCTCGTTGTCAAATACGCGTATGCGTTGTCTAGGGAATCTGCTTTCTCGCATCGCTAGACGACAGTCAAACAAATCATTTTAATGTGTTTTATTATAAATGAAATAATACAATACTTAAATTTGTGTTAGGTGTATCGCGAGCAAAGTGCTACAGAAATAATCAGAAATCTCTTCAGTATAACAATTTCCAAGTTCGTGTTACATGGACACTATAAGCAAATTATTAAGAGCTGCCGCATGTATCCAAGTTGCTAATCTTAAAGCTGCTGTAGAACTGGGCTGCAAACAGTCAGGCGCGACGCTTATGTCCTCTACGCAGACGGACAGTTGCTGTCGCGTTGTCGTCCTGGAGAGGGGTCGGTCAGCATGCAATTGGCTGACGTCTTCTCACAGCCCTCTCTGCTCTATCGTTCCCGACTTGTGCACCTGCACTTCAGTTTACCCCATAACAATAGGAGATTTGCATTTTTACGCCATTTGATACTGATGGTGGTGGAGGAGAGGATATTGGGGAGGCCGATGGTAGTACAAAAGAAGGGGCGTCATTTTTCAGTTCCAATCTGAGGCGGTTAAACTAGCAACGGACCTGTTCTGTCCATAAGAAGAACTGAATTTTATTTCAGTTACTAGTTCCTGGTCTCAAAGTGATCTGCTCGTGAAGCTTAACGCGGAGTGCACTACCTTACCAGACTGGGGGGTGAGGCACAGGCTGTGCGAGTCCGCGAGACAGTATAACGACCGTAGGCCTGTTCCACCGGAGAGAATGAGTGTGGCTTTCAGGCGCTTTACAACGCTCGTTTAGGCAAATGTTGGGATGTTCTCCAATATCAGTCACATAAAATACGACACGCTGTCAATCAAAATACGGCCTAGCAGAGAACAAATATTATTCGAATCGCGGACATACTGCGAACACGACTTTTCTCGTTCTGCATAAAAGACGATTGTGGCGACTAGAACGGTATCCGCCCACAAAGTTAAAGTAAAATGAATCCACCAAATCATTAAAACATATGAGCCCCAGCCAAAGGGATGAACAGTAGGAAACGGCGAGAGAGTTTCCGGTCTCAAAGTACTTAGTATAATTTCCTACCAGCAATACACATTTGACCCTAAAGGTTCGCAACTTCAAGCTCTGTAGAAAGTTGTGTAACGGGAAATTTTGAATTTTTTTGAAACTGTATTTGAACTGTAGCTAAAGAAGTACGTAATTATGATTCTGTACATGAAAGAAAACTGAAGTACTGCAACTTCTAAAATGTCGTATAGTACGCGTTGTGATTTTCATGCAGCAGGTGTTGCTCGCCATAATGCAATCTCGCGACTGGAGATGAGAGACAGCAGAGAGGGAGAGCCCCGTCTCGCAAATTGCTAGTTTTTGAGCTGAGCTTTCGAGAACGCCACCTAAGGACGGGCTGGAACACTCTGTCGGCGAAAGCAAATAATTTGACGCAAACGCGCCGCATTTGCATCTCAAAGCCGTGCGCTTGTAGGGCGGGGTCCGGGTTGTGAAAAGAAGAAGGGAAAAAAGGAAGTGTTTTTGGGGGGGCGGGAGGGGGGGAAGAGGCACTCGGCCCAGTCGATTTCATTCGCCTCGTTACAGCCTGCATCAAGTTGCGCCGAGTCGACGCCCTCTGATATCATATGCGCTTTCAGGTAATTGCTGTGTGGCGACTGTGACTGAACTCATACAGTACCGAGCTGTCGCTTCGAAAATAATGCTCTGTGTAGCTATAAATGAACTGCAAGGGGAGAATACAGTCCGCCACTTCTGATTTTATATCGCAACTTGTTTCTGTTTATTCCTGTTAGAAGTATCTGTAACAGAAACATGTCGTAAGTAAATAAAAGAAAGAATGAACTTCGTAGCAAGCCCACACGGAATTAAAAGTTATCTGAAAATCTTAAAGAAAGAGCACCCATACACCACATAGGGATTTCCTCACACTGCTTACGTAAAAGTAGATTACATGCAATGCTAAAAAAATTTATTTTCTGCCTGTTTGGTTCAACAGCCACCAATCATAAATTGCTGAATGTTTAAACCATGGTTAAACAGTGGCTGTAAACTTTTGTTAAAATTAACAACGAACCCGTTGACTTTGATGCAGTAACACGAGTTCTGACATGTAAAGCGATCCGTTTTATTTAGTTCATTAGTCAACCACTTTATAATACCTACGATGGCCAATATTAAAGACTTGCAGTATAGACCATTTACTTCATTATACACTTGACCATCAGTATATGGTTGCTAATGGCTCTTTCGTCCGCCTCCATAGCTGAGTAGTTGTCGGCACGGTAACTCGGCGTGTTCGGTAAAAAAGCTGGCTGTTCATAAAAAAAAGGGTGGAGAGATAAGAAACGAAATTTTTCAATGGTTCTTTCGATGCATGCTTATCCTAAAATGAGAGCATAAAAATAGTCAGGAAAGAAATGATTTTGACGTGTATCTATTGTATAAACTACTACTGTTTGGCAATGGCTCTACAGCCGAAACTGGCCTATTGTGTATTTTCTTATACAAAGAGCGTTCGAAAGGTTTTGCACAGTCGTCTATATTTTTTTTTTTTTGCAGGAAGAGAATGGAATTTTTTGTGAAAATACTTGGAACTTTTAGCTATAAGTTGCTGTATAAAAGTATTTTTGTTTTATTTACAGGTGAGCCATAATGGACCGTGAAGTAGATGTCAGGTTGCGACAACGGTCGGTGATAGAGTTTCTCTTCAAGACCGACGATGACTCTGCCACATCGATTCACAGGATATTGCTCTCTGTTTATGGGGGGGGGGGGGGGGACAATGGATCGCATCAGTATCCAGCGGTGGTTGCAGAGGTTAAACAAGGTGATCTCTCTCTACTGTACAATCCACGATGCGGAAGACCACCGACGGCAGTGAGTGATGTAAATAAGGAGACCATTGATCAGATCATCCAAAATGACAGATGTGTGAGGACGCTGCAGCTTGCTGAAATGACTCGTTTGTCATTGGGTAGTGTTATCACTAGAACAGTCACTAGGGTACAGAAAAATCTGTGCAAGTTGGGTGCCTAGATTATTGAATAGAGAAATGGAAACGTTGAGGAAGAATGTGTGCGAGGGTCTCATGAAGAACTTGACTGAAGAGTGGAAACAGTGTTTTGACGGCGTCATTACCCAGGACGAAACAAGGTTGATTTTTGTCCGAACCTGAGGGCAAAACCCAATCCATGGACTGGCGTTATCCGGGTTCCCCTAAGAAGAAGAAAGCAAAATTTCCACGAACAGCAGGCTGAAAGGTGGTGGCCTCCTTCTTCTGCGATCTGTTTGGTGTCATTTTCATTGACTTTTTGGAACGTGGCTCTACAATTAACCGGGGCCGTTCCTGTTTGTCATTGGACAAGGTGCGACCTGCTATTAAGACCCACAGACCACAGCTCCAGGGTCAGCTCATCAGACTACACCATGACAATGCCAAACCCCATACAGCCTTATGACGCAGGATAAAATAAGGAAAGCGGGTTGGAAAATTGTTCCTCATCCTCCCTGCAGTCAGGACTTGGCTACGTCTGATTTTTCCCTCTTTGGTCGTCTGAAGTCCCCCTGCGTGGTAAAACGTTTCATAGTGAGAATGACCTTATTTCTTTTGTCAAGCGATGGTGTAAAAGTGAGTCCCAAAATGTTACCAAAGTGCATTTACATCGTGGGAAGAACGTTGGGCCAGATGCGTCAGAGCTGATGGAGGCTACAATGAGTAAGCTCAATGTATAGCTAAATATTCCAAGCACGTTCACAAAAAATTTCAATCTCCTCCTGCAAAAAGCAAAAAAATTAGAGACGACTGTGCAAAACTCTTTGAACTCCATTTATATGTTTCATTTTGACACAAGCTTCCGTCTACGTCGAAATCATGGTTGTAACACTCAATGAATAGGTCACATGAGACCGCATTGTGTTTCCTCAGTAAAGTAACTACATGGTCATCTAAAAATGGGAAAGGTTTACTAACAATCCCTGTTACGGATATCGTTATTCAAGGAATAATTTTTGATAAATACTGATTTTCAGTCACAAATTTTTATTTACGAAGAGGGTTCGGGTGGATTATGTTGATACTCCAGACAGTTTCATATTTTACGTGATCCTTTGGGTGAGATCTAAACGTATCCACGTGGTTCACCGTATATAGAAACCTAGGGAACTTGCTGCATCTAACTGTCAGACAGTTTGATGCTATCTCTGCATCAGCCATCAAACCATCAGTTGCTTCTGAAATGTCAGATCAGACGAGGAACAAGAATGTAGGTAGATGGAATATTTTTTTCTACTCCAGAAGAAATCTGTGTGTCTAACTACTCACGTGGAATACATTGATGGAAAATAAATCGCAACAGCAAAAACTAATTAATTTATACTACGCAAATTTCTGGAATGCATTCGTTTAGGCCACATATTTAAGTAATGATTATAAAGAGTCCGCCTCGGTTGCAAATAGAAACCGGATGTTTACCTAGGTTGCGGTCCCGATAACCACGCCTTCTTCGGAACACACTAAAACTAAAAACTGCCTCTTAGGCAGATGACAGATGGTAGATAAACTCCAGTGGAAGACTTTGCAAGAGAGACGCTCAGTAGCTCATTACGGGCTTTTGTTGAAGTTTTGAGAACATCCCTTCACCGTGGAGTGAAGAAGTATATTGCTCCCTCCTACGTATATCTCGCGAAGAGGCCATGAGGATAAAATCAGAGAGATTAGAGCCCACACAGAAGCATACCGACAATCCTTCTTGCCACGAACAATACGAGACTGGAATAGTAAGGAGAACCGATAGAGGTACACAAGGTACCCTCTGCCACATACCATCAGGTGGCTTGTGGAGTGTGGATGTAGACGTAGATGAAGATGCAGATCATTAAACTATTAACGATTGCCGACGCGCTGTAATGTTAAAAGTGCTCACATATTTAAGTGATTAACATAGAAAAGTCACAGGTTTACGTAAGCGTGAAATTAGCCATTCCAAATGTGAAATTCTGGTGTATTAATAACCAGAGTAACCGCTAAAATGGTGAATGCAATCATGTAAACGTGCATTCATTGTATTGTACAGGTGCCAAATGTCAGTTTGTGTCATAGAGTTCCTTGCTTGTTGGGTTTCGTGGGTAAATGCAGGGCCGGTAAATGCTATTTGTGTATGGCACGGGAGCTGTCGTCAGATTATGTCGAATATGTTCTCGATTAGAGACATATCTGACGATCGAGTAGGCCCAGGCAACATGTCGACGCTTTGTAGAGCATGTGGGGTTCCAACAGCGGTAGACGGGCCAGCGTTATTCTTATGGAAAACACCCACTGGAATGCTGTTCATGAATGATAGCACAGCAGGTTGTATCACCAGATCTACGTACAATTTTTCAGTCAGGGTGCATGATGATGGTGGTACGTTCCTATGGGACCAAACTGGTGGGGTCGTCGGCCCCAGGGTGCATGGGATAACCACGAGTGTGCTCCTGCAGGAATACGGAATCACGCCGCAAATCATAAGTCCAGGTACACGTTGAGCGTGTTTAGCACGCAGAAGGGTTAGTTGCAGGCCTCCAACTCGCCTCCTTCTAACCAACGATTAGCCATCACCGACACCGAGGAAGAGCTAGCTTTCATCAGAAAACAACAAACCTACATCTACATCTACATGATTACATTGCAATTCACATTTAAGTGCTTGGCAGAGGGTTCATCGAACCACAATAATACTATCGCGCTACCATTACACTCCCGAAGAGTGCGCGGGTAAAACAAACACCTAAACCTTTCTGTTCGAGCTCTGACTACTCTTGTTTTATTTTGATGATCATTCCTACCTACGAAGGTGGGGATCAACAAAATATTTTCGCATTCTGAAGAAAAAGTTGGAGACTGAAATTTCGTAAAACGTCTTTGCTTTAATGACTTCCATCCCAACTCGCGTATCATATCTGCCACACCTCTCCCCTATTACGTGATAATACAAAACGAGCTGCCCTTTTTTGCACCCTTTCGGTGTCCTCCGTCAAGCCCACCTGGTAAGTATCCCACACTGCGCAGCAATATTCTAACAGAGGACGCACGAGTGTAGTGTAAGCTGTCTCTTTAGTGGACTTGTTGCACCTTCTAAGTGTCCTGCCAATGAAACGCAACCTTTGGCTCATCTTCCCCACAATATTATCTATGTGGTCTGTCCAACTGAAGTTGTTCGTAATTTTAACACCCAGGTACTTAGTTGAACAGACAGCCTTGAGAATTATACTATTTATCGAGTAATCGAACGCCAACGTATTTCTTTTGGAACTCACGTGGATCACCTCACACTTTTCGTTGTTTAGCGTCGACTGCCACCTGCCACAACATACAGCAACCTTTTCTAAATCGCTTTGCAACTGGTACTGGTCTTCGGATGACGTTACTAGACGGTAAATCACAGCATCATCTGCGAACATCCTAAGAGAACTGCTCAGATTGTCACCCAGGTCATTTATATAGATGAGGAACAGCAGAGGTCCAGGGCTCTTCCCTGGGGAACACCTAATATCACTTCAGTTTTACTCGATGATTTGCCATCTATTACTACGGACTGCGGCCTTCCTGACAGGAAATCACGAATCCAGTCGCACAACTGAGACGATACCCATATGCCCGCAGCTTGAATAGAAGTCACGTGTGAGTAACGGTGTCAAACGATTTCCGGAAATCTAGAAATACGGAATCAACTTGAGATCCCCTGTCGATAGCGGCCATTACTTCGTGCGAATAAAGGGCTAGCTGCGTTAAACAAGAACGATGTTTTCTGAAACCATGCTGATTACATATCAATAGATCGTTCCCTTCGAGGTGATTCATAATGTTTGAATACAGTATATGCTCCAAAACCCTACTGCAAACCGACGTCAATGATATAGGTCTGTAGTTAGATGGATTACTCCTACTACCCTTCTTAAACACTGGTGCGACCTGCGCAATTTTCCAATCTGTAGGTACAGATCTATCGGTGAGCGAGCGGTTGTATATAATTGCTAAGTATGGAGCTATTGTATCAGCGTAATCTGAAAGGAACCTAATCGGTATACAATCTGGATATGTAGACTTGCCCGTATCGAGCGATCTGAGTTGCTTCGCAAGCCCTAAGGTATCTACTTCTAAGAACCTCATGGAAGCATTTGTTTCGTGTTTCAAATTCTGGAATATTCCATTCGTCTTCCCCGGTGAAGGAATTTCGGAAAACTGCGTTAAATAACACCGCTTTAGCGGCAAAGTCGTCGGTAACAGTACCATCGGCACTGCGCAGCGAAGGTATTGACTGCTTCTTGCCGCTTGTGTACTTTACAAACGATGTGAATTTCTTGGGATTTTCTACCTAATTTCGAGACAATGTTTTGTTGTGCAACCTATTAAAGGAATCTCGCATTGACGTCGCTGCCAAATTTCGCGCGTCTGTATATTTTAGCCAATCTTCGGGATTTTGCGTTCTTCTGAACTTTGCTTGCTTTTTCCGTTGCCTCAGCAACAGCGTTCGGACCTGTTTTCTGTACCATGGGGGATCAGTTCCATCTCTTACCAATTTATGAGATATGAATCTCTCAATTTCTGTTGCTACTATATCTTTGAATTTGAGCCACATCTCGTCTACATTTGCATAGTCAGTTCGGAAAAAATGAAGATTTTCTCTTAGGAATGCTTCTAGTGACACTTTATCCGCTTTTTTTAAATTAAATTATTTTGCGTTTGTGTCTGGTGGATTTAGAAGAAACGGTATTGAGCCTAGGTACAACGACCGTGTGATCACTAATCCCTGTATCAGTCATGATGCTCTCTATTAGCTCTTGATTGTTTGTGGCTAAGAGGTCAAGTGTGTTTTCGCAACCATTTACAATTGGCGTGGGTTCGTGGACTAACCCAGCCCTCCAGTGAGCTCTCGCTTGATGCCACTGATATCGCAAATGGGGGTGTCAGCGGTATGCACGCTACTGGACGTCTGGCCCGAAGCTGTCCTGAAAGTGGTAGATGTGTCACTGCGGTACCAACTACTTCTCATATTGGTGCTATAGATGCACTACGATGCGGCAGAACTTCACGCCGAAGACGATGGCCTTCACTCTCAGTAATGGCACGTGACCGTCCAGAGCCCGGTCGTCTTGCGACCGTACATTCTCGTGACCGCCGCTGCCAGCAATCACGTATAGGCCCATTTGTTACATTCCCACAAAATCTTCCTGTAATGTCGCAACTTCTAGTAGCCCCGTTGCACAACCGCATTTAATTTCAGTGAAGTGCTGATAACGGTATCATTGTCGCCTTACAGACATTCTTGACTAATGTGAACTCAGCGCGTCCAGTATCAAAGGTAACCAATAGTCACGACTGTTGTAGAGTGTATTCAAAGAAAACCTGATTTGCATAGTGACGCTATCTTCATGCGACTGGAGTGAAATATGAACAGATACACTACTGGCCATTAAAACTTCTACAACAAGAAGGAATGCAGATGACAAACGGGTATTCATTGGACAAATATATTTTACTAGAACTGACATGTTATTACATTTTCACGCAAATTGGGTGCATAGATCATGAGAAATCAGTACCCAGAACAACCACCTACGGAAGTAATAACGGCCTTGATACACCTGGGCATTGAGTCAAACAGAGCTTGGATGGAGTGTACAGGTACAGCTGCCCATTCAGCTTCAACACGATACCACAGTTCATCAAAAGTAGTGAGTGGCGTATTGTGACGAGCCAGTTGATCGGCCACCATCGACCAGATGTTTTCAGTTGGTGAGAGACCTGGAGAATGTGCTGGCCAGAGTGGCATTCGAACATTTTCAGCATCCAGAAAGCCCCTTCAGAACCTGCAACATGAGGTCGTGCATTATTCTGCTGAAATGTACTGTTTCGGAGGGATCGAATGAAGGGTAGGGCCACGGGTCGTAATACATCTAAAATATAACGTCCACTGTTCAAAGTGCCGTCATGCGAATAAGAGGTGACCGAGACGTGTAACCAATGGCACCCCATACCATCACGACAGGTAAGAAGCCAGTATGGCGATGACGAATACACGCTTCCAATGTACGTTCATCACCAAGTCGCCAAGCGTTCCGTATTTCCCACCTGAACCCTCCGATTGCATACTCTGCTAACAGTAATTGGATCTCGACCAACGCGAGCAGCAATGTCGCGGTACGATAAACCGAATCGAGAAAGGCTAAAATCCGACCTTTATCAAAGTCGGAAACGTGATGGTACGCGGAGCATCACAACGTTTCACCAGGCAACGCCGGTCAACTGCTGTTTGTGAATATGTAATCGGTTGGAAACCTTCCTCATGTCAGCACGTTGTAGGTGTCTCCACCGGCGCCAAACTTGTGTGAATGCTCTGGAAAGCTAATCATTTGCATATCACAGCATTTTCCTCCTGTCGATTATATTTCGCGTCTTTAGCATGTCATCTTCGTGGTGTAGCAAATTTAATGGCCAGTAGTGTATAGTCTCTAAGATGTAGAAAGACGCCTATGATTTAGATAAGATATCTGTGTTGTGCGAAATGTGGCAATTGACCCTGAATAAAGACAAGTATGAATTTATTGAAATGAGTACTAAAAGAAATCCGCTAAATGTCGATTACGCGATAAGTCACACAAATCAGAAGGCTGTAAATTCACATAAATACTTAGTGATTACAAGTACAGATAACCTAAATTTGAACGATTACATAGATAATGTTTTAAGTAGAGCAAAACAAAGACTGCTATTCATTAGTAGAACACTTAAAAGGTGTAACAGGTCTACTAAAGAGACAGCTTACGCCACGCTTGTCCGCCATGTGCTGGTGTATTGCTGTGCGGTGTGGGATCCGATTCATCATGGACTGACTGATTACATCGAAAAAGTACAAAGAAGTGCAGCTTAATTTGTATTATCACGAAATAACTTCCTTTTACGTCGCATCACTCCTTCTTTATGTTGTGTTTTTTTCCGTCAGTGCAATTCATCAAACGTTGCGTACCTTTTTACGGAAAGATAAAACATATAATAACATTGAAACATGAATCATAAAAATTAACGTAAAGAGAAAAATAATAACGGATAAACAGTACAGGAGACTCCTCCATTCCTGAGAGATCAGTATCAAGCAAGGAATGGCTATTTCGATGGCTATTATTCTGTTAATAGGAAAAATTTCGACACTCACGTCATATAAAGAAATAAATCGTGAGAATGCCAAACTGTACTGGACCGAACAGTACCATTTCTCTGAATGGATTATTAATACCTCTCGATTTATTTACCACTAGACACTAGAGAGAGCTAACATGTCCATGCAGGAAATAAAACACTTCAACTAAAGCTTGAGAACATATGAATTACTTTTAACAATTCTTAAATACTGTGGAAACCACTTGAAAATTTGCGTTGCATAGTCTCAGAATGGATTTTGAGCAGTACTAAGGATGTGGGCCCTGTCTTAAGATTTTTATCGACTGATGTGTTCGCTGAATGTGTGATGGTGCACCTCTCAACCCAGTTTATGTTAAGAAACACCAATCTCATATGCCCCTACAGATGTACTGCAAAGTATGTGTAAGGACTGCTAATGTTACCTGGTAAGTCAATTATCAACACATCCGCTTCGATAACTCGGTCTAGGCCACTGTGGCCATGGCGTGGGGATTGCTTGCGACAGCGATATGTGAGCCATGTGTGGGCCGAAACTCGGCCTTTCTCGGCTTTGCTTGGTGTTTTTTGATAGTAGGACTGCGAGATATTTCATACTGTACTACAGTGTGACATTTTTCCGTCGGCACGAATATCTTCAGGCCGGCAGAATCGTAGCGTCAGTATTACCTCTCTTTCGCTATTTGTTAGTAACGTAAAAGAAGTTCTCAGGTCAATTGGGTGTTTGCGCAAAAAGGGGTAGTCGGGTGATATATTGTCACAAGACTTTATAATGAATACGAATGACAGGTGAGAAGTACATGAATTCCTAACGTCAGTTATACGATTTACAGGCGCATAATAAACAGCTACCACAAATTTGCTATGGAACCACATAACAACATCGTGCTGGCAGAATTCCTAGATTTAGGTGACGACGAGGGAGCAAACAATGACAATGGTGTTGCTTCAAGAAGCACATTTTACTAAATTTGCAGGCATGAAGCACATGATGAAACTGATGGCATGAATAGTAAATTTTCTGAAGTTGTACGCATTTTTCCACGTAAGATGTGACGGTTTTCGATGGGACTGAACGACATGTATTCAACATGTACTCAAATATTATGTAGTATAGCGTAGAACGTTCCGTACGCGTGAATGATTTTTCAGTTTGTAACTGTTGTTGAATGAATGAAGGAGAAAGGAGAACAGGAACGAAAATCAGAAAATCCAGAATTGATTGTAGATATCACATTTTAAGTAGACTTGATTGCACACTTCCCATAACAAGATATTGCAAGGTCATAAACAGCTTATTTCTGATTTGATGGGCATGCACTTAAAGTGAAAATCTCGTTGTGGAATGGCAAATTCTGAGAAAAAACGCCTTCCATTTCCCTATGCTCAGTGGCGTTAAAGAAAACATTACGTTTGAAGAGTTCATTGTGGTCTTGAAGCAATTATGAGGGTAGTTTTCTAAAAGGGTTTGAGTACAATGTTTTCTAGATTTTGTCTGGAGGATTTTCCGTTTCACTTGTAAACGCCTACGCGCATACACAAATGGAACTGACTGATTTCCTACGCAATTCTGATTCAAAATACAATATTTATGACATAAAAACTGTCCAGGAGATCTACAATGATCACCTCAAGAAGAGTTTCCACCCGTCCATAATACGTTTTCTAACACTATAATATAACTCGATCTCCGTGCGCGCGCGAAAGGTTTTCTTCGATTATGAAACTAAATAAGTCACGTTACGTGGCATTCTGAGTACGAAAATCTGAGAAGTTGTCTGCCCCTGTCAGCTTTTTGCACCAGGTAATAGATACGCTATGTCTTTTTTGCCCCAAAAGTAATTAATATTGAAAATTAGTGTTGTTTGTGATCTACATTTTTTGAGAAATGTTAAATATAAAAGCTGGTCGTATGCAGTGTGAATGCATTGCATTTAAATGTGGCACCTTCGCAGTTCCCCCATCTTCCCACTCCTCACGCTCACACAGAAAGCCGGCGCAGTGAGGGACGTGTTTGACGAGGTGAGACTGCTACATCATGCCAGTCAGCGAAGAGATTACGTGCCGAAATCATGGCTGTCCCTCCTTTAGTGTTTAGGCTGAAACTACTTTCTGTGTTTGGCCACAGTTGTCCCGACTGTATATTCCACTTGACACAAAAGAACGAAAATATTCATAATGAACAAGCCTCCTTGCTAATGTAGGTGGAAAATATTCAAATAGTGAAAAGAGCAGAGAACCCCCGATTAGGAATCTAACTGCCATGAATAAAGCAGCTTTTAACAGCGGATTACTTTACAATTGTCTTACCATAGTACATAAGCGATGAACTGTTAAGAAAATTTTTAAATAATACTTAAATTGTGTTGTAAGTCGCGAAGTAATGCTGGATTAACGTAGTCTAATTTGCACTCCATTTTAAGCAAAAGCTAGTTTCTCTGGTAACTTGAAGTTTATGACTTCATTTCTCCTGAACTAATGTTGTACAATGATGTAACTTTGCTGTTATATTCTTTGATGTACTGTAAGTAGATAATGCGAAGTGTGTTGCGAACAGAATTGGTAGTAAAAATATAATAAATTAAAATGTCATGTCTGACAATGAAGTTTTACTGGGTTCCATTTCCAGCAAAAGCTAGTTTCTTATGTTTCTACAGCACCAGAAAATGGCACGAGTCGCATAAGTCACTTCTCGTCCCATCATATTCCACACGTGCTCGATTCGAGACACGTCCGGAGATTGAGCTGGTCAGGAAAGCTACTTCACATCTTAAAGAGCATGTTGAGTTTCACGGACAGTGTGAGGGCGAGCATTATCCGGCTGGAACATAACGTCTCCTTCCTTTTGCAAGAACGGCAAAAGAATTGGCCTAACAACATCTGCTTGTACCAGGTACTGATTAGCGTCCTCTTCAGAAACACCAGAGATGAACAACAATTTTAGATTATCGCAGCCCAGAGTGTAAGAGTCGCTGTTGGGCCAATGCATCTTAAACGTATGCACCCTACTAGAAAGCAATCAACAGGTCTACATCGTTGACGCAAATGAGCATCACTTCGTTCCAGGCAGAATGTGCTTTCACCGTTGAAGATCACGGTGGGAGAGTACATCTTCCGAGCGATCCCCTGTTGACGCCAGTAAAGCCATGCAATTTGTTGCCGTGGTATGTGTGGAGAAAGGGTTGGAGGTGCTCGTGCCCGTATTGCCATTGCTAGTAACAGGTTCGCAACAGCTCGTGTTGAGGCGTCTGCGCTCACAAGCGCTCTTATCTGTGCGTGGGAGCTGTACAGTCTGCCACTGCTGTGATTACAATACTACGACCCTGGCGGGTGTCTGTGCTGTGTGGAAGTCCAGAACCTTATCTACAGGAATGAGAATGTTCACGACACTGATATCCACTGACACAGAATGTCCACTTGTGTGGAAATGCTCCGAAAGGAGAAATGCCACAATTTCATCTCTTTCAAACTCACTCAGTTGGCTGCAGAATGCGTGAGTGCATCGCCGTGGCATGATTGTCTGCTTGCTTCGCACACATGCACTACACTCGGCCTTCTGGCTGTGAGCATTCCCTATTTAAGGGTACACACAGATGGCGCTCTGGTAGCTATGCAACCACCCTATCTGTTGGTGAGCAACTTTTAAACCATCTAAACTATCCGGCAGGTCCTATAAGCCGTTCCAAAATGGCTCTGAGAACTATGGAACTTAAGATCTGAGGCATCTGAGGTCATTAGTCCCATAGAACTTAGAAATTCTTAAAGTTAACTAACCTAAGGACATCACACACATCCATACTCGAGGCGGTATTCGAACCAGCGACCCTAGCGGCCGCGCGGTTCCAGACTGAAGCGCCTAGAACCGTTCGGCCACACGAGCGGACGTATAAGCCGTCCTCGGAAAAATTAATCGACAACGTATTTCCAGGCGTATTAAATCTATTTCCGCCAGTGTGTATTTTATGATGGAATATCTGCCGAACTGCGTGTCGTACAATGATATAATTCTGTAGGTACATTCAATCTTACACGTGGACGCTGTCTGTAACCTGTGAAGCGAATAGAGCTGGCAGCAAAGTACTATGAAATTAAAACGTCATGCCTACTGATAAAGTTTCAATGCATTAACACCGAAAGTGTGGTAGGCGATAAACTTTCTCCCTTTCATCATTTCGTAGGAGTTTCATGAAGAAATATTTTCGTGAATTATATCAAATTGCACCTAAAGCTGCTGGAAGTCGCTAAGTGCTCTTACTCTCAAATATTGGAAGAATATAAGAGACTTCTTTGTGCCCCATTTGCATCAAGATAAACGTATAATTTCAAAGTGCAGTACTTGTCGTGTTGTGCCACACTTTTAACATCAGATTGTACCTCTCAATAAACAGATTATGACTGCAGTTTTAGTTTTTAAAATGCGGTCAATAATTATGCAGAATATTGACAAAGAAAATATTTTTTGCTTCTGGAAATTGCTAGATAGGCAACCCAGAAATTGGTTTTGGCTCATAGATATGAGGTGCTCAAAAAGCCTCTCCGCAGTGCCATATGATTGTTAACCGCGCGTGCCGTATGCCGCAGTGAATATACCGAAACAAAACTCAGTGAAATACAAGTTATTAATTTATTGAATATTAATCTTTACTGACGTAAACGAAACAGTGGAATGTTGGGAGAGTCCACTTGATGGGGAGTAACCCAGGCCAGCGAACAATCACACAGCACACTCGGCTAACACTCATACGGCACTGCGAAGACACTTTTTGAATACTCGTACGGTATACAAGGGCAGTATTTCGACATGAATAGAACTGCCTAAAACGAACTGATTGTATTACGTTTCATTATATTAGAGTCGTAGTATTACCTACCAATCAAGAGTTGGTTAGCCAGCGTTTCCAGATCGTGACCAGAACATGCACCAATAATATTAGGTCCATCGTCATACAAATTACCTATCCATTTATTTTCTGGAGTTAAGGAGCGGACGTTAATGCATATGATGCCGGAGGCGTACTTGCGGTGGCTATTTTGTAGAAGCAAAGAGGCTTCTGAATAAACATAACGTTGAGGCGTATAGTTTCTAAACACCAGACTTGGCTCTCATATGCTGCATGAAATTCCAGACAGCCGGCCGTAGCGGCCGAGCGCTTCTAGGCGCTACAATCTGGGACGGCGCGACCACAACGGTCGCAGGTTCGAATCCTCCCTCGGTCCTGGATGTGTGTGATGTCCTTAGGTTAGCAAGTTTAAGTAGTTCTAAGTTCTAGGGGACTGATGACCTCAGAAGTTAATTCCCATAGTGCTCAGAGCCATTTGAACCATTTTGAAATTCAAGACGCCTCAAAAGTATATCTTGCACTGACTGCATGTTACGCTTTCGATACTGATTCGTCAGATGAGGACGTTAAAGCGCGGTACAGGAACGTGACACCACATTAACTACAGGTCTATTATAATTACCTATACTAAATATGTATACCGCGTGAAAATAGGCCATTATGAGGAGACAAAGAATGCTTTTACGATTAGGCTGCTGAACATTCAGCGGTTATTTTCAGTTGGCAATGACGTACGAATCATATTTCATCTTTACAAAGTATATAAAATCCTTTGACATTATACACACTCCATTCGTGGTGAAAACAATAAATAACTTTTCTATATCCGTCATCTAACCTAAATTCGTGCGTGCCCATATTTGTTTACACTCTGTATGGTTTTCCTAAGCTTACGGAGGATTCTCTGGGAGAAGGAGTGACTGAAACCCTTCCAAATCGACTCGAGTAATTTCATGAATGAGAGTAATTTAGATCGTGTGGACTAAGATTACTTCACTGCATTTGCTACCTGGGTATAGCTGAATTACAGTGTGGTCCACAGACCTGAAACTACATCCCTAAGAGAAAAGAGGAACGATAAACAGATATTTAATACAGATATTTAACAGATATGAAATACCAGAAGAGGGAAGCGTATGATACTGTATCTCCAACATGGTGACCCATTTGGGAGCCGCCATCTTGGATGCCTCTCGTAATTTTCAAGCGGGAAGAACATGACATAACAACAGGAAATTATACAAGAAAATTGATGGTGTCATTAGTCTCAGCACAGTCGTATCAATTCTTGATGTTTGTCGCAACTTGTACTGAACAAGAAACATGACGGTGATAACACATAAAGTTTGCAGCTTTTGTTAGACGCGTTGTTCGGCACGTAGTAAGGTTGATGTTACCTGCTTCGCCCACTCCTACTGAGATTTTACCAAAAATATTGCGTAATCTGAGCACAAGTGTAAACAATCTGCTCTTTGAAGTGTGCAAGGTTTCTGACATTCACCTTTACACAACAGCCTTCATGTCCTTCCAAATGTAAGATAGAAGATAGATGTAATACATGTATACCCTGGAACATGGTGACCGACGTATCACTAACGTAAGGTCAAAATTCCCATTATTGATGTGCGGCTATCCCGAGTTATCTGTAATACTCCGTGAACACTGCGCTCTGGATTTTTGCTAAACATTCGCTCTCTGTGCAGGCCAGTCCTTTACAGGGATGTTACTGTTTTGTAACCACTCCGCCACAGGTCGTGCATTACGAACAGGTGATGGATCGTGTTGAAAGATGCAATCATCATCCCCCAATTACTATTGAACAGTGGAAAGCAAGAAGGTGCTTAAAATATCAATGTAGGCCTGTGCTGTTATAGTGCCACGCAAAACAACAAGGGGTGCAAGCCGCCTCCATAAAAACCACGACCACACCATAACACCACCGCCTCCGAATTTTGCAGTTGGCACTACATCTACATCTACATCTACACACGCTGGCAGATGACGTTCACTGGGCATTCGCCATACTCACACCCTGACATCACATTGCCACATTGTGTACCGTGATTCGTCACTCAACATAAAGCTTTTCTACTGTTCAATCGTCCAGGGTCTACGCTCGTTACACCAAGCGAGGCGTGATGCGTGGCTTATGAGCAGCCGCTCGACCACGAAATCCAGGTTTTCTCACCTCCCACTGAACTGTCATAGTACTTGCATTGAATCCTGATGCAGTTTGGAATTACTGTCTATTACACATTACGACCCTCTTCAACTGTCGGCGGTCTCTGTCAGTCAGCAGACGACGTCGGCCTTTACGTGCCCCTTCATGTTTCCATTTCACTATCACATCGGAAACAGTGGACCTATGGATGTTTAGGAGTGTGAAAATCTCACGTATGGATGTATGACAAAAGTGACACCCAGTCCCCTAACCACGTTGGAAGTCCGTGAGTTTCGCGGAGCGCCCCATTCTGCTCTCATGATATCTAAAGACTACTGACGTCGCTGTATGGAGTACCTGGCAGTAGGTGGCAGCATAGTGCATAAAGTATAAAAAACGTGTCTATCGGGGTGTCCGGACACTTTTCATCACATACTGTAATATCAGTTAGTGACATCTTTTTAAACTTCAAAAGTGACTCACATTCTCGCTACCCAATTTATGCGCTGGGATGTAGAGAGTGTGGCACAATAGCAGTTATCGAAAGTGGTATAGATATAGTTGGGCGAATACAATGACGAGTGTTACTTTATATTCATGTACCATCAACGTGGTAAGGTAACACACACAGTAGAAGACTTTTTTCCCCTTGAGTGGAGTCTTCCTTTAACTGATGACAGAGAATGTGGAGTACATTACCCACGCGGAAATGCATCGCGTCAGAAACCGAGTGGCAAGTAGCGGGAGCGGAATGTATGAGGTTAATTCACATGAGTCCTGGTTAGTGCCGTCTACAAAATGGCTCAAATGGCTCTGAGCACTATGGGACTTAACATCTATGGTCATCAGTCCCCTAGAACTTGAAACTACTTAAACCCAACTTACCTAAACACATCACACACATCCATGCTCGAGGCAGGATTCGAACCTGCGACCGTAGCGGTCATGCGGTTCCAGACTGAAGCGCCTACAACCGCACGGCCACACCGGCTGGCAGTGCCGTCTACCTTTGCCTTTCACGTAAGGTGGCAACACTGCGAGGATGGTGGCGCTATCTAGTGGTAGAGAGACTGACGCTTCTGCACCATTTGATGCTGAATAGCGACAGTGTGTTTTCACACACAAGCTATCGTCCACTAACGACCATGCATGTAGGTAAGCAGGAACAAAGTGGAGTGTTTCGACTTTTGGCGGCAGAGGAAGTTGAAGGCCGTGCAATGTGTCGACGGGTGAAGGTTGTGTACGGCGAGTACATTCTGAGTCTTTCAAGATTTGTGGAATGGCGCAACCGATTCCTTGAGGGTGGCGAGTCCCTGGAAGACGATACTCGTCCTGGACAGACTCATCGTGTCGTCACATCGGAAATGGTTGAGGAAGTGAATGCTTTAATCTTGGACAACTACAGAATCACCATGTACGAGATCCATCCGTTACTGGGTATTAACGTCTGCACAGTGCACACCATAATGCATCAAACCTTGAAATCTCGAAAATCTGTGTGCAGTGAGTTCCCCACCAACTGACGGCCGAACAGGGCAGTACTCGAATGGCGCTCCCTTTGATTCATCTGAAACGTTATCATGAGGTGGAATATGGCTTTCTGTCACGTACTGTGACAGGTGACGAAATGTGGTGTTACCATTTTGAACCGTGAAGCAAGCGTCGGAGCAAGCAGTGGAAACATGGGACTTCACCACCTCCAAAGAAATCAGAGGCCGTGTACACCAGTTCTGGTAAGGTCATGGTGTCCTCCTTTCTTTATCAATAGGGCCCACTGCTTGTCGAGTTCCTGGAACGGGGAACCACCATCAATGCCCAGCGTCATCAAGCCACTTTGAGAACCTTAGACGAGCCATCAATTCGAATGCCGTGCCATGTTGTCAAATGGCGTTATCCTCCTACATGATAATGCCCCCCCCCCCCCCCCCCCCCCGCCACACACACACGGCCAATACGGTGAAGGCGATATTGCAGCAGTTTCGTTGGGAAAAGCTGGAACATCCACAGTACAGTCCCGATCTTGGGTCCAGACCTGGTTCCGACAGCAGCCCACCAACTACTTCAAGGATGGAGATGACCGGCTAGTGTCGCAAGCGGATAAATGTGCCAACAGTTTTGGTGACTCTTTTTGAGTATATGTACTGTGTATAAATACATTTTTGAGCTAATAAAATCATTACTCTTTCTTTACATTAGTGAGCTGGTTTCATTTTAATGCCCCTTATAACGTGACAACAGACCAGGAAATCCACATTCTCCTCGCACCATTCTCATTAGGGTTGGTGAAGGAAACAGTGATTTCAACCCCTCCACAGATTAAGTATGCATGTGCCAAAATTAACGACCAGTTGTTAAGAAACTTGAAGTCTCCTGAGTGGGTGAGTTATCTGTGTTATCTGCAGACAAATCCTCGTGGCCGAGGACTTCGTTTATGTAAGATGTGTTACTTTGTTTTACTGGGAAATTAGATGATAAAGGTAAGCATAGGGTAAGGGAACTGTGGTGAAGTTTTAAACGAAATTTGGAAAAACCAACACTTACACCCATCTTTTACTGAAATAAGTGTTTGGGGAAGACTCTTTACCAAGTACCCGAGTTTTTTTAGTTGTACAAGCGTTCATAGGATAGTTGACATTACACTGAAGATAACTCACACCCTGGACGCCCTTCAGTATCAAAAGCGGCTGGAAATGCTACAAAAGTAGTAATCTGATTCGAGCTGACAGTCTGATGAGCATTCGATCGATTGTTGAAACTGTAGTAAATGACAAAGAAGGTGAAAGGTAAATCTTACATAACTACTATTACAGGAGAAAAGCGTGCGCGTAACAAGTTCCGTAGGTTCTCTCCAACGAATGATCAAAAAGACGTCCTGAAAATGTGTTCATAACTTTGAATACAATTGAAAATGATCTTAATTTCTTGGGAAGAGTGCCAAAATGTGAGGTATCTTGGTTTTTCACTTATTATCCAGAAAATAAGCGCCAAGCCATGTACTGGAAAGACCCAACTTCACTGCGAGAGAAAAAGGCTCAAACGAAGAAATAAATATTTAAACCGATAATGGTTGATTTTCCGATATTTATCGAAATTTGTATCTTTAGGCGTTCCTGATGGCTGCTCTATTAATCAACATTACTACCTTGAGGTTCTTACTCAACTCGGCAATAGAATAATAAAAAAAGCACCAGAATCTGCTAAGAACGAGTCATGAGTTCTGCATCAAGCCACGGCTAGTGCCGTGTTGTCTGTTAAGAGGTTTCTAGCGTATTACAGCATCCCAGTGTTAGAGAAGTCACCTTGTTTGACTGACCTGGCATGCTGTGCCTATTATCTACCCCATAGTCGAATTTGCATTGCGCTGAAGCTGCGGAAGAAAAGGCGTCATGTGTCGTCAAGGAGCTCACACAGGACGAATTCCAGCAATAGAAAATTCGCATGGAGCGTGGCAGGGGTTGTGGAGAGGAGTACATTAAAGGTGACTGCAACTACGTATGTATGTTTTGGAAAAAAAATTGTTTTACACAAATAGTCCAGAAATTTATAGCCACATCTAATATAAAACAGTCGGTCCTGATCGGTAATTAGCTGAACTGATGGTAGATTCCCAACGTACAGCAATAATGATGACGTAATTGTTGGGTAATAAAAATAAATTCGAGAAAATGCGGGAGTAACATGAGTGCTTAATCTGAAAACAGCAATTCATGGGAAAAGAAGTGGATTTCAAAGTTGCCAATACCTATGTCATAGATCATGCGCCCTACGGCTATTCTGACAACACTTTCGAGAAAAGACACGTATCGCAATGTGTCAGGTTACACTGCTGCGATTCAGTATGACATTTATTAAATTTCTTCTTGTTAATCTTCCCATTACTCGATAAATCCGTCTTGTTGATCGTTCATAAATACTCCATCCATATGAATCTATTTACCCTATTACACCTACTACAAGTTCTACAAACATTCAGCAATAACTATCTCTCGAAGTAGGCACACAAGAAAAGAAATTATATAATTGTGATACCAATTCAGAGTAGTGATTTATACATCATGGTCGAGAAGGTTTCTGTTTTATGAGCTCATACACTTTGCGTAACAGGAAGGATTGCTCCTTCATTACAGTTCAGATCAAAGAACATGTAACTGGTGGAAACAGCAGTGTACCGAGTGGAACACTTGATAAAGTGATGACGGTGGCAGTGAACATGATAGATACCTTGTTTGCTACACGCGTGCGGCCTGGAGATATGAGGCACTGAGCTGTTAAATGGGAAATTTTAATAAACATCACAGTTTCAGAGTGATTTTCTGAACTGCCGCTCCTTCCTTATTATCGTTGAGGTGCTGAAACATAGTCCATAGTTAATTTTTTAGGAAACTTTTTCCTGGGGAAGGTAATGAATTTGTTGTCGCTTTGAAGGAAACTTCGGTTTCCAATATTTGTAATTTATTATACTATTGAACAGACCGAAACTGCTGTTCATTACGAAGTGAAATTACACGGGCCGTGATTTTGTCGCGAAAATTAATTAGAAATTTTGATAATAACTTCATCCGTCTCCAGAGAGAGCGGCGTCGCAACACTTCATTATCTACTGAACGTGCGTTTTAAAACAGCCTGCGTAATTCTCACCTGTCTGCCGTTTCAATTAGGCACTCGTTTGATAGAGCGAACCGTGTCGCGCGGCAAACAGACTGTCGCCCCATCTGGAAGAGTAATTTCAGCACCAGGTTAGTCTTGTGACAGCTTTGACCCGCTACTTTGCGTCCTTCATTAGCAGGCGGGTTAATATTCAAGCCGGCGGCGCTCGCAGCGCTGCGCGGAACTCGTCCAAGTTCGGCAACGAAATTGCGATCGCTAGTTGTTATGCTGCTCAGCTGCACCCCGTGTAAATGATGCTCGACCCCGCGTCAACAACTGGCTTTGTGTTTCGGCCGCAAAGTTTAGGTCGTACTCACTTCCACATGTTTTCCGACAACCAGCCGGCCTTATTAGCTCCACTTCTGCGTCGAGCGAGTAGAAAAACAAGAAGTTTTCACTGACATGAGGTGCCACGAGAACACACGCCGTCGACTATCCAATTGGCTAGCCGAAAACCCTAATTTCTCTTTCCGCACGCCCACATTTCGCATGCATCTCGCTCTCCGGTGAAGAACGAGCAATCTCGCGTATTGACTGGTAACTGGACCAATATGCGCCTCCACGCTGACTGCGCCAATTTTTTACGACGTCGTCGCTAAGCCTCACCAGCCAATATCTCAGCGTCAACAAGTTCCCTCAGAGTGCTGGGAATGCTGCGTTGGTTCACGGTGGTATTTTGTCCGCGGCGAACCAATCACAAGAGTACAGAAAATTGTGCAGCTTGCAAATCAATTTTCGATACGGTGCCTCGTTTCTGATGACCTACCCATCTCGTGATTTGTCACCTTAAATATTACAGGAAGAGGGCGAAAGAGGAAGAGAGAGAGAGAGAGAGAGAGAGAGAGAGAGAGAGAGAGAGAGAGAGAGAATAGAAGGAAAGGGACATAAGTATTTTAGTCTGAATCCCACAGCAATTTTTATTTCATTGGTTTCAGGAAAACCCCATGTCAAATATATCACATAATGACATACAGTGAGGTGACAAAAGAATGGGATAACGATATGCACATATACAGATGGTGGTAGATGCGCCTTAGTGCAGCTGTCATTTGTAGTCAGGTGATTCATAAGACGTGACTCGTGCTCGGGTAGTTCAGTTGATAAAGCACTTGCCCGCGAGACGCAAAGGTCCCGAGTTCGAGTCTCGGTCTGGCACACAATTTTAACCCGCCAAGAAGTTTCATATCAGCGCACACACCGCAGCAGAGTGAAAATCTCATTCTGGAATCATAAGGAATCTGATTATGGCCGCAGGACGGGAATTAACAGACTTGGCGCTGGGCGCCCAAGAGATTCCATTTCAGAAATCGTTTGGGAATTCAGTATAGTGAAATCCACAGTTTCAAGAGTGTGCCAAGAATACCTGACACAAGGCATTACCTCTCACCACCGGCAACTCAGTGGCCAATGATCTTATTTCAACGAGCGAGAGCAAAGGTTTTATCGTAGAGTTACCAGTGCTGAGAGACAAGCAACACTGCTTGAAATAGCCGCAGAAATGAATGCGGAACGTACAACGAATGTATCAGTTAGGAGAGTACGACAAAATCTGGTTCACAAACTGCGACATAGTAGCGTATACAAACAGTGATCCCATACTGTCAACTTTTTTTTATTTCATTCTTTGATCACAATATCAATTCTTTAATTGATGACCGGTTTCAGTCCGCAGTGACCATCCTCATATCTACAGTATACAAATATATACACCTAGTGAGCAGCGTGGCTTTCAACTTAATACCGCAATACGTATCAGAATATACTATCGCACAACCAGGGAAATGTACACATAAAATAGGTAAAATTTACCTTTTTTGCACCATGTCCTAAAGTGATAATGCCATAATGGCATCGTCAAAACATATAAATATAATCAGAACAGCACCATCACATACATCTAAAATAACGTGAAGAATAGGCCACATAGTCCACACAGTCATTATTGCAACTGGCTACTGATGTACAGCAACTACCAAAAGTTTGTTTGCCTACATCCTCCCTATATGTCACTACTGTGGGCTTACATGTAGTACCCATTTTGGCAAAAAGCATAATTTGATAAAACACATTGGGTAAAATACATGTAGCAGACTTTTAAAATTGATAACTATCATAGAAACGAATTATGATACATTTAAAGACAAATACAGCTACCCATACAAAATTATTAAAAGGAAATACGTGAATTAATGCATTACAATTCATATCAATTTTTTTCCGTAAATGATGACTGCATCTAAGCCCACAGTAGCGACATATAGGGAGGATGTAGGCAAACAAATTTTTGGTAGTTACTGTACTTCAGTAGCCAGTCGCAAGAATGACTGTGTGGACAATGTGGCCTATTCTACACCTTGTTTTAGATCTATGTGATGGTGCTGTGCTGATTATATTTATATGTTTTGACGATGCCATTATGGCATTATCACGTTAGGACATGGTGCAAAAAAGGTAAATTTTACCTATTTTTTTGTACATTTCCCTGGTTGTGCGATAGTATATTGTGATACGTATTGCGGTATTAAGTTGAAAGACACGCTGCTCACTAGGTGTATATATTTGTATATTGTAGATATGAGGATGGTCATTACGGACTGAAACCGGTCATCATATAAGGAATGGAGAATGGAATAAAGAGCATTTGACGAAATTTGATGTTAATGGGCTATGCAAGCAGACCAACTGAGGCGAGTGCCTTTGCTAACAGCACGATATCAACTGCGGCGTCTCTCCTGGACTTAAGAGGATATCGATTTTACCTTACACGACTCGAGAACCTTGGCCTTGCCAGGTGACTTCGGATTTCAGGTGGTAAGAGCTGATAGTAGGGTTCGAGTGTGGTGCAGACCCCACGAAACCGTGGACCCAAGTTGTCAACAAGGCGCTGTGTATGCTGGTGCTGGCTCCATAATGGTGTGCTCTCTGTTTACATGGCGTGCTGTGGTCCAACTGAAATAGTTTGAGACTATTTAGAGCTATTCATGGGCTTCATGTATCCAAACAGCAATGAAATTTTAATGGATGACCATATGTCATGTCATCGTGCTAGAAGTGTTCGCGATTGGTTTGAAGAACATTGTGGACAATTCCAGTGAATAGTTTGGCGACTTGGAGCGCCAGATATGAGTTCATGATCGACTATATAGGCAACATGGTTCAATACTTGTGCAGGAGAATTTCAACGACTTGTTGAATCCTGCCATGTCGAGTTACTGCGCTAAGGTGTGCTACAGGAGACACGACACGTTTTTAGGAAGTACCCCATGACCTTTGTGACCTCATTGTAATCAGGTAATGTGTCTGACTTACATAAAAATACGAAACTGAATATTTGTGTCAGAAATAAAGATCATTAGTATGACTGCACCATGACGATAAAAGCCGTAAATTTTTATATCAAAATTATCTGTATGAATGAAACACAAGGAAATATTCTTAAATTTTGAATTTACTTTTAACAACGGTGAATGAAATCGCAAATGCATTGCCTTCCTTGGAACAAAGAGCTACTAAAACAGAAAAATAATAGCTAATTCTTAAAATATTATGCTGTGTAAATGTTTCTGAATGATTTTGTTTATAACATTCAACTGGTGTATGTTGAAAACACTCTTCCGTGAGAAAGGACTCACAGCCTGGAGATGGTTTTAATTGTAATAAATGCCTCGTTTTGTTAGTATCCGTGTAACTTGTATGTAGTCTGTTTATGGAAATGATTTCTTTTCTCGTGACTGTTGAGCTGAGGGATCAAGGATGTATTAGTGCTCTGTAACAATGCAGGACACATATGCTTGTAATAATTGTCTCAGCGGGTAAGACAAGGATAGATGACTGTTCCAAACATACAAATAGAAGTTCAGGTTTCAAACAATGTTCTAATATCAGTGTGCTCGTGCCATATAAATTAACATTAAGTGGCAGCAACTGGAAGACTAAAATTATAGTGACATACTTGACCTCTAAAACCGACTGTGGGCCTGCAAACTGTCGCAATGCTACTTCCACGTCTAAAAGTGTCAGTATTATTGTTCTATAACGGTACAAAACATGTGCTGCTAAAATTATATGCTAGGCACCTAAGGAAGTTAAAGTTGACAGTTCCAAACTAAAAAATGGGTAACCAAATGCAAATAATATTCTTACACCAGAAACTCACTCTGAGAATTGTCTGTTACGGTCCTAAAACAGAAAAAAACATATGTACATGTGTAAAATATTGTGCTGTACAGAAAAGGCAATGGTTGTAGAGAAACTAAATAAAAGAGACTGAGCACTCAATTATTATTCTAAAGCCAGAAGCTAACAGTGTGTTTTCCTTGATGTGTATGCGGGCGTGTGTGTGTGTTTGTCTACGTGCCATATAGCCTAACCGTGAGTGTTATCTACTCGAAGAGTAAAATTGTGGAACTTACAGATTAGACTTGATGTCTAAAGCCATGCCTATAGACTCTCAAATGAAGTATCACAATACTATTTTCATGTCTAAGTCACCTGAGTTACGGTTCTACAGCTGTGTAAACCATATGTAATGAAAATTAATATGCCAAACAAGCAATTCACTACTAGCTGACAGTTCCAGACAGTGGTTCTTACAGATGTAAAGTGAGGATTTATATGCTTTCAGCTACCCACATGCAGCTACCTCCCAAGATTGCAATGAAAAAGACACATTTAGTTTACCTTTTTTTCATTTTCAACAGCAAAATGTGTAAAAGCAAGCTTTCCAAAGGATGAGGTGGTTTCATTCACGTCCTAAGGCCTTATCACGTCGATTCTGAGCAATGGTATGTCCGAAATACATGTCCGGGCCTCCCACATGGATAATGCGTGATTTCAAAACGAAACTTCCGTGCTTCGCAGAAGCGTCAGGAGATTTGGCGAGACGTGAGTAAGTGAAGATGTGACAACATTCCCGTGGTTTCTTCCACAGTGGCATTCTGCAGAGTTTTGTTGTGCCAATGCGAGATCATTTACCTACCTTACGCCCCCCATTATATTCTGCGCTGAAGCCTATTTCTCAACAATTCGGCATCTTGATGTTGGAAGCCTCGCCAGGCCCATGGTTGGCGTCGAAATGCCCAGTAAAACCACTGTTGCAGAGAAATGTTGTAGGAGTTTTGGAACCAAATTTCGAACTTCTGCGTCGTCATGGGATAACTAGCAATGGTTCTAAAAAGAGTTCCTTTAACTTCATTTCATAATTTGCATGCAACGTAACCATCCTCTTTCAGGAGATCGAAATGGGAATGGAGCTTGCTAAAGAGATTACTTTGCGCGTCCTTTTATGTAATACGTATCCTGTAATCCATCATTTTCTGAGTACTCTAAAGCATGGCCAAATTTCAGTGGTATTTACGGTACATTCCCGTGTCTAATATTCCCATTCATTTCAAGATTACTTTATATACTGTATTGAATGTAATTTGTGAGCCTTGTTTGCACATCTGCAACGACCTTCTCGTTTTCCAAACAACATTTTATATTCTTCCTTCATGGCAGTAGTACTTTTAGACTTCAATCTCTTCCAGCTCAGTCTTATCTTTGCTATGCAAAACACATCAACTGCAGTTATAGAGTAATTTCTTTAATAGGGAAAGGTTTAGGTCAGTGTGACTTATTTATTCTTTATATTAAGAACTGTGGAACGAGCGATAGTTAGGATATAACTGTATGTGGCAGTACCGTGGAGAATAATGACCTACATTGAGAAAGATAAGATGCTCCAGCTTTAACATAATACTTCTGTATTATATTTATGTCGCTATTGTTGGAGTCTGTACTTACAGTTTTCACGTATTTTACAGGTACATAATTTAAACTATAGTCAGACAGAACATGTATTACAATACCTTCTGTCTTGATTAGCAGGAAGTTTTAGTTATACACCAGTCAACTTTCGGGCATTCTTATCAGGTCAGTAGACACACTGTTAAACACGGTTAAGAGCAACGAAGCAACTATTGTGGAACCTACCCAATGGTTTTAACCGCATAGAAGTGACTGGCACGGAGTACAACGGGCCATATTGTAAATACTGTTTGACGACTTTGGCATTTAATACATTCACAACCACGTTCTTTAGAAAAGAAAGCGATAAACATTTATTATAGACGCGCATCGAAGACGTTTGCAAAGTTATTGTTATTTCTGAATTAAACTTGTAATATAGCTTCGTTGTACAATAGGAACTCTTCCAAATAAACAGTACAATCCTACTGTCTTATTATTGCTCTCAATCACGTTTCTGTTTCTGGTCATCTCCTTGCACACAGATGCCTTGGTCTGATTTTAGTTACCCAAACATGTGAATTTTTCGAAAAACCACAGCAGAATGTTGCCTTATATCCAGTCCCATATGGTTCTAATTGTCTGAGTAGTGTTGTTTCAGTATCCAAGACAGCTCATCACGTAGTACATCCATTTTGGCCTCAGGTAATTCCGCTTCATATTGAATAGCCGTAGGACCCTTTATGTCCTAGAAAGGGGTTTGAGTGCTTTCTGTCTGATTTTTCCCAATAATGTGGCATTGTCGTTTCCGGTCTTTCTTAATGCCACATTTTACAGAGACGAATTTCGAGAATTTATATTGCAGATAATTGTTAAATCGCAACTCACTTCTTTCATTAATATGAATAACAATTTTCCTAATTTTTCTAAGCTGTCCACGCGGTAACCAGGGCTGGTTCTAGAACATTTTCCCTTATGTCTTTATCATTTTAGGATCTCCTCCCTCCACCCGTTTTACCTAGTGCACCTTCACCTGCGACAGTTTTCGCTACTAATTGTGATGAGCTGTGTTTGGCAATCTTGCATTTGGGCACCTGTACCTTTCCTCTCAGCTTAGCACCTCATGCGGCCGCTGCTGTGACACGTCCTGTAAACAAATATTACAGCTGTGGCGCCTCTGGTAGAGCTCCTAGCTTGCCACCCCAAGCAATGGTTTCTGTTCCTTGAATTTCAAGCTAATCCTGTTTATCACGTATTTTAAGCGCCATAACGTTTTCTGAAAACGGTTCTGTAATGGTTGTAAGTACATATGGCTTCTTCGTGAACGGAAGCATACCCGGTTGGTACAATTTTACATTACCACCGTCAATCACTTGAAAATCTCACTTCTCCACTGACAACTACAAACCAAACATTACTCTGATGCGTGGTTTTGAGAAGACAGGACGAGATGCTTACGCAAGAAACGAGAACCGCCTTAATAATCTAAGCAGTGGCTGAATATCTCTAACCGACTATGTCGACTATAGTGACAAGTCAAAATGTTCGCCAGTTGGTCTCGTCATCTTTTCAAACAGCTGAAGGGTATTCGGCTCCTTGGAGAAAGCCATATTAACACAATTACATCAGAGTGCACAACAACTGCAGCTGTCAAAGCGACTAACATTTTAATTTGTGGTTATTATCAGACAACCACGTCAAACACGTATCTGACATTGGTACCACAAAAGACACAAAAATCGCATGTTCCTTAACAACATGTATTGAAATGTGTTTACACACTTGCAGAAACTTTCTACGACAACTTTATGGTGGTTGAAACACGTGGCAAAAATTTTTGGAAATTTGTGGTAAGATCTTATGGGACCAAACTGCTGAGGTCATCGGTCGCTAAGCTTACACACAACTTAATCTAACTCAAACTAACGTACGCGAAGGACCACACACACACCTATGCCCGAGGGAGAACTCGAACCTCCGACGGGGCAGCCGCACGGACCGTGTCAAGGCGCCACTGACCCTGCAACTACCCTACGCGGTAATCTGTGATGAAGGGGACTGCTAAGAATAATTAGAGAATGCACGGTCTGCAAGAAACAAGGGTATTGCGAGACACAGCTGGACCTCTTTTTGCATGATATACAACAGGCTCTAGATACCGGCTCCCAGGTTGATGCCACATTTATCGACTTTCGAAAGGCGTTCGACTCAGTTCCGCACTGTCGCATGCTGCAAAACGTGAGCGCTTAAGGTCTATGTGATGACATATGCGTTTGGATAGCAAGTTTTCTAACATACAGGGAGCAGTATTTCGTCCTGAACGGGGTGACTTCAACAGAAACAAGAATAACTTCAAGTGTGCCCCAGGGCAGCGTAATAGGTCCTCTGGTTTTTACGATTTACATAAACGATCTGGTTGATAGTACTGACAGTGGCAGTAGACTGTTTGCCGATGATGCTGTCTGTAGTCTAGAGGAAAGTAGTATCACACGAAAGTTGTGAACAAATCAATGCGGATTTGCAGGAAATAAATGCGTGGCGGAATGACTGGCAGTTTCTCTCAATATTAGTAAGTGTAACCTACTGCGTATAACAAGGAGAAAATCCCCATTAATGTACTAGCAAAAAATAAACACCCAGTTTTTGGAAGCGGTAACCTCCGTCAAGTATCTGGGTGTGACTATTCGAAATGACCTAAAATCTAATGATCAGATTACACGAGTAACACGTAAGGCAAACTCTACATTGTTGTTAATTGGTGGAATCCCGAAGCGATGCAGACCTTCAACAAAGGAAATAGCTTACAAGACATTAGTTCGTCCTGTCTGAGAGTACTGTTCGTCTGTATAGGACCCTTACCATTTGGGTCTGATTCAGGAGATTGAGAAGGTCCAAAGAAGAGCTGCAAGATTCGTGACTGGTACATTTAGCCAGCGCGAGAGCGTTACAAATCTCATAGAAAGTTTGAAGTGGGGCACACTTGCAGGCAGACGGGCCGCTAAACGGAAGGGGCTGCTCACAAAATTCCGAAATACGATCTTCACCGAGGATGTACAGCATACACTCCTGGAAATTGAAATAAGAACACCGTGAATTCATTGTCCCAGGAAGGGGAAACTTTATTGACACATTCCTGGGGTCAGATACATCACATGATCACACTGACAGAACCACAGGCACATAGACAAAGGCAACAGAGCATGCACGATGTCGGCACTAGTACAGTGTATATCCACCTTTCGCAGCAATGCAGGCTGCTATTCTCCCATGGAGACGATCGTAGAGATGCTGGATGTAGTCCTGTGGACCGGCTTGCCATGCCATTTCCACCTGGCGCCTCAGTTGGAATAGCGTTCGTGCTGGACGTGCAGACCGCGTGAGACGACGCTTCATCCAGTCCCAAACATGCTCAATGGGGGACAGATCCGGAGATCTTGCTGGCCAGGGTAGTTGACTTACACCTTCTAGAGCACGTTGGGTGGCACGGGATACATGTGGAAGTGCATTGTCCTGTTGGAACAGCAAGTTCCCTTGCCGGTCTAGGAATGGTAGAACGATGGGTTCGATGACGGTTTGGATGTACCGTGCACTATTCAGTGTCCCCTCGACGACCACCAGAGGTGTACGGCCAGTGTAGGAGACCGCTCCCTACACCATGATGCCGGGTGTTGGCCCTGTGTGCCTCGGTCGTATGCAGTCCTGATTGTGGCGCTCACCTGCACGGCGCCAAACGCGCATACGACCATCATTGGCACCAAGGCAGAAGCGATTCTCATCGCTGAAGACGACACGTCTCCATTCGTCTCTCCATTCACGCCTGTCGCGACACCACTGGAGGCGGGCTGCACGATGTTGGGGCGTGAGCGGAAGACGGCCTAACGGTGTGCGGGACCGTAGCCCAGCTTCATGGAGACGGTTTCGAATGGTCCTCGCCGATACCCCAAGAGCAACAGTGTCCCTAATTTGCTGGGAAGTGGCGGCGCGTTCCCCTACGGCACTGCGTAGTATCCTACGGTCTTGGCGTGCATCCGTGCGTCGCTGCGGTCCGGTCCCAGGTCGACGGGCACGTGCACCTTCCGCCGACCAATGGTGACAACATCGATGTACTGTGGAGACCTTACGCCCCACGTGTTGAGCAATTCGGCGGTACGTCCAACCGGCCTCTCGCATGCCCACTATATGCCCTCGCTCAAAGTCCGTCAACTGCACATACGGTTCACATCCACGCTGTCGCGGCATGCTACCAGTGTTAAAGACTGCGATGGAGCTCCGTATGCCCCGGCAAACTGGCTGACACTGACGGCGGCGGTGCACAAATGCTGCGCAGCTAGCGCCATTCGACGGCCAACACCGCAGTTCCTGGTGTGTCCGCTGTGCCGTGCGTGTGACCATTGCTTGTACAGCCCTCTCGCAGTGTGCGGAGCAAGTATGGAGGGTCTGACACACCGGTGTCAATGTGTTCTTTTTTCCATTTCCAGGAGTGTATATTATTACCACCAACTTTAAAATCGCACAATGAGCACCATTCAAAGGTAAGGGAAATTCTCGTACTGATATGTTCAGACAGTTCTTTTTCCCTCGTCCGATCCGCGAGTGTAACAGATGGGGGAGAGGGCTAATAAGACTTTGGCGCTAATATTGCTAGCCGCCACACGCCGCTTTGCCCCTAGCGGAGTATTCACGTAGATGTAGAAAAAGACAAAAGGATAGTGCAGTTAACAATTACCCATATGGTAAATGTTCCTGAATCAGTTATATGGTGTATTGCACCAGCTCCAAGTGGAAGATTATAGTCTTATGGGACTGGATATAAAGAAAGAATTTGCTGGTGTTTTTATCAAAATTCAGATGTGTGACTTCCTATCTGTAACTGTCATGGAAAGCTCACGTTCAGGATCTTATTCAAAGACTTAATCAGCCATTTTGACTATTCGAATGTTATCTTAAATAAGTGATGGTTGGACATGAAAATTAGACTACTTTGATGATTTTCATTCGTTTGTGCCATACTGTACTATATTTTGAAGTAACTCTTCCCATCTAAAAGGATAGTTTGGCTCAGAAACTGGTCGTTAGGGCATTAGGTGATGTAAATTCGGGAACCTCTTGTCGACCCATTTTCACTAGTATGGGTATTTTGAAATTGCCCTCTCAATATATATGTATTCCTTACTATCGTTTCTTGTTAACAATATCAGCTCATTCCCAAGAATAATCAGCTTTCACTTAGTTAATACTCGAAGAAATCCAATCTCCATTTGGATCGGACTTCCTTAACTATTGCAGAAAGGTGTGCAGCATACTGCTGCATCCATTGTCAGTAAGCTACCACAAGAATTCAAAAGTCTTAGGTTTCATATCGACGCTGAAGAGTTTCCTCATGGGTCACTCCTTCTATTCTGTTAAGGAATTCTATGGTTTGACTTTTTTGGGTCCATTACCATTTTATTTTTATCGGTTATTACTTTTATGTTGTAATTTCATGTACTAACACTTTTCATGACCTTGGAGATTTGCTCCTTTGTTTGGTCCTACGGTACTTGACGTGTAAATAAATAAATAAACTGCCACTAAGCAGTCACCCATAAATAATCCACAACCATGGTATGAACTGCTCTGATATATCTTCTTTATACGGACCAGAGGGCTACGTAATTAGTGGGCCAGGGTCACGACAAAAGACTTAACGGCATCTGACAGCCACAGTCCATCTGATACAACAACATAGGCGATAACCAAAGAGGGACTGAGCACTTAGTAGGTGATGTGTGAATAAATTACACACGCCCAAAAGTCACGCCTTCTCAGCACAGATCTGCCAAATGGGAAGCACCTAAGGATTGGTGGGCGGGCAACTCGCCAAATTATTATACGCCGGCCGGTCCTTCAGCTGATACAGAGATCTCTGGCAGCTATGAGTCTGCCACTGAAATCAGCGAATTCCACTACAGCCTACGTAGCAACTGCTAATCACTGAAGCCACACCCAAGAGATGTATACTGAACCGTCAACTGAGTCCTCGGGCCACATATCCTGAGAAAACAGTAGGACTTTCAGGCTAAGAGTGTCTGACACAGAGCCAATATATCTCCGTAAGAATAGACACGATGCATTCATATAAGTGATAAACCTAGCTGGGCAGTGGATCCACCTACTTCGGTGAGGATGCACAAATGCCTCCGACCTCCTATGGGAGTCTCAGAGTAGCGAACGAGAGTACTTTGTGTAATGGGGAGGACTGCGGGTTGGTGGCGATCGGCGAGAGTGCGGATCGGCCGTCAGTTGTGCAGAGATAGTACGTGCAGTGGCCATAACGCTGTGTCGTGGATGACGCAGAGGTTACCGCATCTGCCTAGTAAAAAGGAGATAATGGGTATAAAGCACAGTCTGGTACATATTTTCGCTCATCACCACTGATTGCGATTAATGTATCGCTGCAGCCGATAGCACTGATCTCCTTACAATTTACTCAGCATTTTTCATAGCTGCGGAATCGTAGAGGTGTCTGTTCTTTAGGACTTTTCGTAAAGAACAGACACTATATATTTATACAATTTGAACGGGCCGTACATTGGAATACTTGAAGAAAATGATGGATTACAGGACACTTACTACACTAAATGATACACGAAAAACCTTTTTAGAAGACTCCATTCCGATTTGGAGCTGCTTGGAAGGAGTGATTACATTGCATCTAAATGTCGCAGACTAGACGTATAAGAAGTGCAAAGCCCTTTGCTGCGTCTAAGACCAGTGGAGTAACTGCATTTACCAGCCATTCGCATGCTAGAGTTAATGTCAATGTTGTGTACAGAATGACAGACAAATAAGGAAGAGAAGAGATTGCTTCATACACCGATGCGTATCTGGAATGCTTTACAGTAGGTCAGTAAAGGAAAGAAAACCCAGAATCAAAATCTCGAAGTACTCCGCCTAAAAGAATTGCAAGAAAGAAGAGAACTAATTACTGTCGCAATATGGCATATAGTTGACAGGAAAACAGATGGACTCGTATTAGATTTCGAGAATGTAACTTCATTGTGTTTATCGAATTACACCTTTCAAATGTATATCTGAGTTTAAAATGAAACTGGATTCTCTCAAATACAATCCAACCAAAAACAAAGGAAGGAGTTACCTCTTGTCTGTAATGCAAACGTAACTTCTGTTTCTCGTTCGTCGACCAAATTCCTAAGAGCTCTCCTATTTATGATAATCTAAATGTGTGTTACTGCTGATGATCTTTAAAAGAAGTTCGAAGTGGTTGTAGAGTGATCCTGAAAAGCACCTGAAACAGTGTACTTGAAAGCAACCTGCAAACTCACGGCCATTCGCTGAGTACTTCTCCAATCAGACATAGGCCTATGCCTGGCAGGTTTCCATGCCCCATTCATGTGCCAGAACCACCTTACATGCCAGTATCCAGTACCACCTAAAGCTACTTCCGTATTTACTTGAAATTTTTACGCTGTGCTATACCAAATAACTACATTGACAAAGCAAAATCTTTTTAAACGACAATGAGCAGGTTCTCTATTAAAACAGATTGCGAGAGAAAAAATGCTGTGCTATTCTGGAATGTATAAAAATATGATTTCATTTTCTTCCCTGCAGTCAGTTTGAACGACAATGGTGTGCGATTTAAATCATTAGCAACGTTTTATATATATAGGGTGGTCCATTGATAGTGACCGGGCCAAATATCACAAAAATAAGCATCAAACGAAAAACCTAAAAAGAACGAAACTCATCTGAAAGGAAATGGTCAGCTTGATGGCACTGCCATAGGTCAAACGGATATCAACTGCGTTTTTTTGAAATAGGAACTCCCATTTTTCTTACATATTCGTGTAGTACGTGAAGAAATATGAATGTTTTAATTGGACCAGTTTTTTTCGCTTTGTGATAGATGACATTGTAATTATCACAAACATATAAGTACGTGGTATCACATAACATTCCACCAGTGCAGACGGTATTTGCTTCGTGATACATTACCCGTGTTAAAATGGGCCATTTACCAATTGCAGAAAAGGTCGTTATAGTGTTGATGTATGGCGGTTGTGATGAAAATGCCCAACAGGCGTGTGCTATGTATGCTGCTCGGTATCCTGGACGACAACATCCAAGTGTACGGACCATTCACCGGATAGTTACGTTATTTAAGGAAACAAGGAGTGTTCAATCACATCAGAAAAGTCAACCACGACCTGCAATAAATGATGATGCGCAAGTAGGTGTTTTAGCTGCTGTCGCCAGCCCGTGTGACCGAGCGGTTCTGGGCGCTACAGTCTGGAACCGCGCGACCGCTCCGATAGCAGGTTCGAATCCTGCCTCGGGCATGGATGTGTGTGATATCTTTAGGTTAGATAGGTTTAAGTGGTTCTAAGTTCTAGGGGACTGATGACCCCAGAAGTTAAGCCCCATAGTGCTCAGAGCCATTTGAACCCTTCAGATGCTGTCGTGGCTAATCCGCACATCAGTATCAGACAAGTTGCGCGAGAATAGGGAATATCAAAAACGTCGGTGTTGAGAATACTACATCAACATCGACTGCACCCGTACCATATTTCTATGCACCAGGAATTGCATGACGACGACTTAGAATGTCGTGTACAGTTCTGCCACTGGGCACAAGACAAATTACGGGACGATCACAGATTTTTTGCACGCGTTCTGTTTAGCGACGAAGCGTCATTCACCAACAGCGGTAACCTAAACCGCCATAATATGCAATATTGGGCAACGGAAAATCCACTATGGCTGCGACAAGTGGAACAACAGTGACCTTCGCGGCTTAATGTGTGGTGCGGCATTATGAGACAAAGGATAATTGGCCCCCATTTTATCGATGGCAATCAGAGTGGTTCAATGTACGGTGATTTCCTACGTAATGTTCTACTGATGGTACTACAAGATGTACCACTGCGTGACAGAATGGCGATATACTTCCAACATGATGGATGTCCGGCACATAGATCGCGTGCGATTGATGTGGTATTGAATAGCATATTTCATGACAAGTGGATTGGTCGTCGAAGCACCATACCATGGCCCGCACGTTCACCGGATCTGACGTCCCCGGGTTTCTTTCTTTAGGGAGAGTTGAAACATATTTGCTATCGTGATCCAACGACAACGCTTGACAACATGCGTCAGCGCATTGTCAATTCATATTCGAACTTTACGGAAGGCGAACTACTCGCTGGTGAGTGGAATGTCGTTACACGTACTGCCAAATGCACGGAGGCTGACGGACATCATTTTGAGCATTTATTGCAATAATGTGGTATTTACAGGTAATCACGCTGGAACAGCATGCGTTGTCAGAAATGATAAGTTCATAAAGGTACATGTATCACATTGGAACAACCAAAATAAAATGTTCAAATGTACCCACGTTATGTCTTGTAATTTAAAGAAACCTACCTGTTACCGACTGTTAGTCTACAATTGTGAGCCATATGTTTGTGACTATTACAGCGCCATCTATCACGAAGCGAAAAAAGTGGTCCAACAAAGACATTCATATTTCTTTACGTAGTACACGAATATGTAATAAAAATTGGAGTTCCCGTTTCAAGAAAACGCAGTTGATCCGTTTTACCTTTGGCAGCGCCATCTAGCGGGCCAACTATAGCGCCATCTGGTTTCCCCCTTCAAGCTTGACAAGTTTCTTTCTCTGTAGTCTTTTCGTTTGACGCTTATTTCGTGAGATACTTGGCCCGTTCCCGATCAAAGGACCACCCACAGCTACGTCCTCACCAGTGGACTGTGTACGACTGGTGCCACGGGTGGCGCTTTGAAATTCGCCGCCAACCTCAAGTGCGGCCCAGTCTGCGATCTTCTAGCTGCTGCCAATGAGATGGACTTCCGCGTAGGGAATGCTGAGGAACGTATTAATTCAGTAAACTATTGCGAAAAGACTTTGTGAGGAATACAGCTCTTTGTAACATTTAGCAGAATCTGCAAGAAGTGAGGAATGTGAATCTAGTACCAAGTTGGGGATTAGATGCGCTGCTCCCTCGCTGATTGCAATATTGAATTTCAAGTGGATTGCAGTATTTAACGAATATTTGTATGCAAATGTGTTGTGTAGACTTAAGATTATTTTTGACAAACCTATAGCAGTAAAGACAGTTACTTTAGTTATTTCTAAGATGCTGGTAGTGCATTCCCATTATGGATTATGCATAATAAATTTGAAGCAAAAATGGACTACAATTTGATACAAAGACCAGTGTGGCTTAATATATCATGAAAGTATCTAATATATTAATGATGGTCTTAAAAAAAAAAAAAGATGGGCATAGGTGGTGGAATATTAGCTTGCCCCAATTACAACATTTATAACATCTTATGTCAATAAAAAAGGTACTGAGTTTAAAGAAAGAAGAATTACCAGGTATTATCATTACAGAATTTATATGAATTAAATAAAAAATGTGCGCTTTCGACGCAGAAGTACAATGTATAGTGCGCTGAATGAAATGTGTGGACCACACATCAACAAAGTAGCTAAGGATTAATCATTGTTGAGAGTGCGTTTTAAATAAATTTTATAAATTAGCTGTTTATTGTATGATGTGAGGAAGGCTGGTTACAGTTACGGCTATGAAGTAATGGAAATTTCCACAGTCGACAAAATATGATAAACATTTCATAAATTATCATAAAGTGAGCATTGTTGGTTGGCGCCATTTTCGAGAGGGCAGGGATAGTCTGCAGCTATGGGCCCAACAGTTCACTTAAGAGTAACCTGTTAGCTGTAAATGTAAAGTACTGAAACTGTAGCCTATGTTTTGCAGAAACATTACACCGAAATCTTAACATATACCTTGTAGATACAAAAAAGATGCAAACTGAAAATGTAAGCTGTATGCTGTGGATATATTCCGAAGCTGAATTTGTAATGTGTGTCCTGTAGATCTATTATGAACATAGAAATTGTAGCCTATGCGTTATGGCTGTATAATAACAATCTAATGCATACAACAAATGGAGCTACATATCTTAGCGTCTTCCTTGTGATCTACAGTATAGCTATCTTGCCTGTCTGAACTTCCATCCTTAATGGATGTATACAGTTACGTAGATTATCTCACTTCATAGCTTTCAGAGAGTGCATGTGTAAGGCATCGGCTTCATGAAGGTGTGCAACATACCCGCATTGTGAACAATCATATACAGACGTACCATCACCATAGGCCGAGAATGATATCATGCACCTGACCCAAACGTGCTGTATGAGGCTATCTGTTTGAATGTTTCATTTTTGTTACTACTGTTTGTGGCAGTAAAATACTGGGCTTGGTTAGGAGATCTAAATGTGAGTTTCTTAGATTAAAGTCTCTCTGGACGCATATTTTCGCCGGCCGGTGTGGCCGTGCGGTTCTAAGCGCTTCAGTTTGGAACCGCGTGACCGCTACGGTCGTAGGTTCGAATCCTGCCTCGGGCATGGATGTGTGTGATGTCCTTAGGTTAGTTAGGTTTAAGTAGTTCTAAGTTATAGGAATTCTGCTACCTAGGCAGTAAGATAACCAATGACGGACGGAGCAAGGAGGACATGAAAAGCAGACTCGCTATGGCAAAAAGGCATTTCTGGCCAACAGAAGTCTACTAATATGAAATACCGGCCTTCATTTGAGGAAGAAATTAGGAGGATGTACCTCTGGAGTACAGCATATTATGGTAGTGAAACATGGACTGTGGGAAAACCGGAACAGAAGAGAATCGAAGCATTTGAGATGTGGTGCTACAGACGAATGTTGAAAATTAGGTGGACTCATAAGGTAAGGAATGAGGAGGTTCTACGCAGAATCGGAGAGGAAAGGAATATGTGGAAAACACTGATAAGGAGAAGGGACAGGATGATAGGACATCTGTTAAGAGATGAGGGAATGACTTCCATGGTACTAGAGGGGGCTGTAGAGGGCAAAAACTGTAGAGGAAGACAGAGATTGGAATACGACCAGTCAGTAGACTGATGACCAAAAAAAAAAATGTTCTAGGGGACTGATGACGACAGATGATATGTCCCATAGTGCTCAGAGCCATTTGAAGCATTTGGCATATTTTCAAGAATCTGGTGTAGCTTAGCAGGAGTGAGGTGAAGTGAGGGAGGAGCTAGTGACGTTTAGAGTGGGAGATTTTAGATTAATAATCGTACAACTAGTAATCATTCGCTACCGCCAGTAAATGAAACTTTTTGTTAAGCTTCAAAACAATTACTTTTCACAATACCTAATGACGGTCCACATTTGATGCGGATGTCTCTTACCTTGGAATTCCAGCTATGTTTCCTGTTGTGGTTGGCAGGAGAGCCAACCGTGTTAGTAAAGGAGGCCGAAATGCACACGTTTTACCTCACGCACGCTGGCGTGAGGTCTGGAACATGACAAGGGAATTAGAATTGAAAAAACGGACGTAGCTGGTGGAATAATTAACTTTAATCCATTAACGGAGAACGTCGGTCTTTATGGTACATGATTCACAATATCAATAGTACGGATACTGGAGCCTTGCTAGGTCGAAGCAAATAACGTAGCTGAAGGCTAGGCTAACTATCGTCTCGGCAAATGAGAGCGTAGAAGTCAGTGAACCATCGCTAGCAAAGTCGGCTGTAGAACTGGGCGAGTGCTAGGAAGGCTTTCTAGACCTGCCGTGTGTCGGCGCTAGGTTTGCAATCATTGATAGTGGCGACACGCAGGTCCGAAGTATACTAACGGACCGCGGCCGATTTAAAGTGTACCACCTAGCAAGTGTGTTGTCTGGCGGTGACACCAAATTTCCTGCATTTTGAAGCACTGCTTGCCTCCAGAAACTTTAGCACTTGGCCAAAATTACAAAATATAACTTCTGAAACTGGCTGCCACATAGCTGTTTTTGAGTATACATATTATCTACAGTTTCAGCAAACTCAGCAGGGCAGTCTTCACTGAAGTTCAAGAATCCATCGTCATTGCGACCAGACAATTCCGCACAGCTACCATTAAAAAGAGCTTCTAATTGCTAATCAGTTGATATTTCGTACACTACTGTAGGGTATAGAAATGACGATAATTTCAGTATACCATTAGCGAAGACCAGATTCAAATTAACAGGCATGCATTACCTCCAGAGGTGAACGTGTTAGGACCTTCAGTAAATGAATTATTTCATATTAATGAAAAATATGTATGGCTATTAGATGGGTAGATCACATAACTAATGAGGAGGTATTGAATAGGACTAGGGAGAAGAGAAGTTTGTGGCACCTCTTGACTAGAAGAGGGGATAGGTTGGTAGGACATGTTCTGAGGCATCAAGGGGTCACCGGTTTAGTACTGGAGGGCAGCGTGGAAGGTAAAAATAGTAGAGGGAGACCAAGAGATGAATACACTAAACTGATTCAGAAGGGTGTAGGTTGCAGTAGGTACTGGGAGATGAAGAAGCTTGTACAGGATAGAGTAGCATGGAGAGCTGCATCAAACCAGTCTCAGGACTGAAGACCACAACAACAACAACAACTATGTATGGCTACATAATCTCATTGTTATCACCTGGAATAGTTAGCGAACGTTACCGGAAAAACACATATTCTCTGGCTAATAGTTACGCATAATGATTATTTACGCAATTTTTCGATTTGTGGAAGTAGTCATTTTCTGCATAAGACGAGCTGCAAATTCACACATGAATCGTTCCTTGGAAGGTACTGTGCCCTGGTTTTAAAACTAAGAGACTGAAGGTTCACATTCGGGGACCGTCGATATATAAGCGGAAAAATATGCCTGTAACAAAGAAAAAAAAATAAACGAAGGTGCGCTTGTGTGTAACGAACAAGATAACTAGCCGGTAACTGCTCATTTTCTGTTCCTAAGGTTCTTAGCACCACGTGGAGTTATCTCACAACATATGCCTGCTGGCAACGCAGGCCGAAGTGGCCGAGCGTTTCTAGGCGCTACAATCTGGCTCTGTGCGACCGCTACGGTCGCAGGTTGGAATCCTGCCTCGGGCATGGATGTGTGTGATGTCCTTAGATTAGTTAGGTTTAATTAGTTATACGTTCTAGAGGACTGATGACCTCGGAAGTTAAGTCACATAGTGCTCCGAGCCATTTGAACCAAACATTTTATTATCATCCCCATAATGCTGAAATGTAAACAGTATGTTGTACCTTCTTGATACTTTGTTTTAGAACCTTATAGCATGAAATTAACTCAATTCTATCTTTTGTAATATTAATGATGATTATTTAATGAAACAAAGCAAAATGATGACTATGTAAATTTACTGTGTATGTAATTGCACGTTAAAATGAACTGGTGTAATGCTCTTCTCTAGGACAAAACTGCGAAGTTACATTTTCCAGTTTCTTAAAATTTCCCTACAGAAGGTGATGCGTATGCAGCGTCATCTGCTTTCTGTTACGTCTGACGACGAATCTCAACACACAGTACCCAAGTTCAGCACAATGGTATCTGTTTCATACCCGTAAACATTTCGAGTTTTGTACGAACTACGATTTGTGAACAGCATTGATTTTATGTCCGTTAGAAGAAAACTGCTGCAAAATCGAATAGAATATTTATCGAAGCTTTCAGCGAACATGCTCTTGGGAAAACACAGTGTTTCGTGTGGTTCAAAAAATTTAAAATTGATAATTATGATGTGAGAAACGATGAAGGACGATAACTGCCGAAAATGTTCGAAGATAACAAATTGCGGGCCTTACTGGATGAAGACGATACTCAAACCCAACAGGAACTCACGGAACCATTAAATGTGACGGAGAAAGCCGTTTCTCTTCAGTTGGAAGTTATGGGAAAGATGCAGAAAGTGGGTTCTATATGAACTCAATGAAAGACAGCAAGCAAATCGAAAGACCACTTCTGAATTGCTGCTCGCCAGATGCAAAAGAAAGTTGTTTCTCCATAGAATAGCGACAGGTGATGAAAAATGGATATATTTTGAGAATCCTAAGCCTCGTAAATCGTGGGTGAATCCAGGCAAACCATCGACATCCACTTCAAGTCCACATCGCTTTGGAAAGAAGACAATGCTCTGTGTCTGGTGGGATTAGAAGGGTGACATTTATTATGAGTTGCTAAAACCTGTTGAAAACGTGTACACTGATGTCTACTAACATCAAATAATCCATTTAAATCGACCTTTAAGTGGAAAACGACCTGAAATTGGAGATAGGCAACACAGTGTCATATTGCTCCATGATGAAGCCCCATAAGACATAGCAAAATGGCTCAGGGAAACGAGCGGGGCGTTCAGCTGGGATATACTAGGGCATGCGTCTTATTCTCCAGACTAGGCTCCGTCCGATAATCACCTGTTTGCATCTCTGGGACATTCACTCGCGGAACAAAGCTTCGATTCGTATGAAAATGTAAGAAAATGGCTAGCTGTCTGGTTCGTTTCAAAAGAAGAACTGTTTTTTGGCGTGGCGTTCATAGTCTACCGCGTAGGTGGGAGAAATGTATAAATAGCAATGAAGATTATTTTCAGTAAAATATTGTTCATCAGTTTCAACGGCCTTGTTGCAGTGTATACACCAGTTCCCGTGAGGACACCGAAGTTAAACGCTGTCGGGCGTGGTCGGCACTTGGATGGGTGACCATCCTGGCCTTCATGCGCTGTTGCCATTTTTTCGGGGCGCACTCAGCCTTGTGATGCCACGTGAGGAGCTACTCGACCGAATAGTAGCGGCTTTGGTCAAGAACATCATCATAACGACCGGGAGAGCGGTTTGCTGACCACATGCCCCTCATATCCGCGTTATCCACCGAGGATGACACGGCGGTCGGATGGTCCCGATGGAACACTTGTGGCCTGTAGACGGAGCGGTTTTCATATTGTTTATCAGTTTAAAACAACAAACGCCCAATTACTGGAACCAAATTCCGGTTTAAAAATTCTAAACCTGGTATAATTTAACCTCTGTGCCCAGCAGTACAAGGATACACCTAACACTCTGTATATAATTTTGTGCAAGATAATCAGCAGTGACAAAAAAAGTAGCTAACTTGGCCACCTGTTAGCAGCCCAGAGTAATCAAAGCTTACTTAAGACACTAGACTATCCTACACACCAATTGGCGCAGTACAGTATTGATATGCTTTTAGGAAGCAAAAGCCAAATTGTAACCTGTTTATTTATTGTAAAACAGGACACGATCTCATTCCAAATAGGAAAACTAATGACTATGAATAAAATCAAGTTATTTCATATACGACATGTCACCAACGGTGTGCACGATGTGGCGCTGTTCTCTCTCGGCCTGATGGTGATGGGTGTCCCAGTAGAGATGACGTGGGACGGCGTCCGTCGATCACGACAACGCCATTCTGTACCTATTAGAAAAAAAAAAACCTCCTCGCGTGCTTTGATTATTTTCAGATACTGTATCTCAAAAATGACATAACTGGCCGGCCGTTTTGGCCGAGCGGTTCTAGGCGCTTCAGTCCGGAACCGCGCTGCTGCTACGGTCGCACGTTCGAATCCTTCCTTGGGAACGGATGTGTGTGATGTCCTTAAGTTAGTTAGGTTTAAGTATTTCCAAGTCCAAGAGACTGATGACCTCAGATGCTGAGTCCCACAGTGCTCAGAGCCATATGAACCATCTGATATCACTGTCTCGATGGATCAGCACGTCAGAGTGTGTGTGCCGCCCTTGCTTGTTATGAAAGAAATTGTGTTTGTTGTCTGTCGACCTTCTTCACTTATAAATGTAGCAACTGCACCACTCGATAACGCGATGCCTCCTTTGACCTGAAATAACCAAAAGACTCTTGCGCACTCGCGTCAGACCCTTCAGATTACGCGAACTTCTCACTATAGTTATTACGCCTGTTCTGGGACAAACGTTAAGAAATAGTGTCTTAAATCATAATTCCATCACCCAAGCCGGGGCCACATTATGACATTTGCTGGAATATTCATTAGTTAATTGTTATTCCGTCGTTTAGACGTCGCTACTTTGCCCATTCAACAACTCCACGACGTAACTCCAGAGATAACACACCCTTGAGCAACGTTCAGAAGGCGTCGTAATTTTGGTGTCAAGTTATTGCTGTTCATATTTAAATTATCACTAATTCACTTGGCACTTTTATGTTATCAGAATAATCAGTTAATTTCACGAATACACTTTAAATGTTCATGAAAGGATGTGGGCGACACGCAGAATTAAAGCTGAATTAGGGTTTGTTTTTCTTCGTACTTATTGTCTGTACCAACGCTGAGCACACTTACCGATATGTCATTTAGGAAATGCGAATGTTAACATCAGTAATTCTGACCTTGACGTTAACTTCTGACAACACGACGAAATTGTAATTTCTTTGTGATAGCGTTTAGTTGTGGCCTACTCAAGTTTAATAAACGAGTTTGTGTCGGTGATCAGTCTCTTTCTGTGTCCTTTGATGTTCGTGACTGTTAAGTATCACGAAGGCTACGTCCCATCACAAATCGGTAATCATACATTAAAATCCTGTTATTTGAGTAGCGGTAAAGATGATCCTACTTTAGTCCGACTTCTGATTTATATTTCCAGTCCATATCGTACAACTTCAAACTTCAAATCAGTTTTACAACAATCCAGCAGCGCTTAACTTGAATACTACTGTGGCCCCCCTACAAGAGAGAAGTGAAGGTAACATCTCCATTACCGAGTTGTATTGTAGTCACAGCGAACTTACAGCTCGATGCGGCTACAACTCTCTTCTAGGATAAATGTTATTTTTGGTCGATTTATGGACTGAGTTTTAACCTTCGTAAATAATAATTTTTGAATTCCTTTTTTAAAGTTTCTGTTTTGTATCACGTGGTATTCTTTCATTCAGTCCTTTCTTATGATAATCATCGGTATTTATATAACATCCCTGTTAATCAAACTGACAAGAGTGTAAATTTGGTTGCCAGTAGCTGCCGTCACTGTCAGAATGACTAATATTCTTATTTCTTTTGCAAACAAAAGGGTGGTCATCATAGGTTCTGTATTTGGGGTGTTACACCTACTATACTCAAACCTATCCGCCACCTAATTACTATCTATGGTGAGGTGATGCACATTCGCCGTTATCTAGGTCCAACAACGGAGTGAAGGTATCGAGTGTGACTGGCTCACACAATCAATGTTTGTGTCAGAAAGTCAAGAATCGGTACCTACATCTACATCTACATCTACATGACTACTCTGCAATTCACATTTAAGTGCTTGGCAGAGGGTTCATAGAAACACAATCATACTATCTCTCTACTATTCCACTGCAAAACAGAGCGCGGGAAAAACGAAAACCTAAACCTATCTGTTCGAGCTTTGATTTCTCTTATTTTATTTTGATGATCATTCCTACCTTTATAGGTTGGGCTCAACAAAATATTTTCGCATGCGGAAGAGAAAGTGGGTGACTGAAATTTCGTAAAAAGATCTCGCCGCGACGAAAAACGTCTTTGATATAATGACTTCCATCCCAATTCGCGTATCATATCTGCCACACTCTCTCCCCTATAACGTGATAATACAAAACGAGCTGCCCTTTTTTGCACCCTTTCGATGTCCTCCGTCAATCCCACCTGATAAGGATCCCACATCGCGCAGCAATATTCTAACAGAGGACGAACGAGTGTAGTGTAAGCTGTCTCTTTAGTGGACTTGTTGCATCTTCTAAGTGTCCTGCCAATGAAACGCAACCTTTGTCTCGCCTTCCCCACAGTATTATCTATGCGGTCCTTCCAACTGAAGTTGTTCGTAATTTTAACACCCAGGTACTTAGTTGAATGACAGCCTTGAGAATTGTACTATTTATCGAGTAATCGAATTCCAACGGATTTCTTTTGGAACTCATGTGGATCATCTCACACTTTTCGTTATTTAGCGTCAACTGCCACCTGCCACACCATACAGCAATCTTTTCTAAATCGCTTTGTAACTGATACTGGTCTTCGGATGACCTTACTAGACGGTAAATTACAGCATCATCTGTGAACAGTCTAAGAGAACTGCTCAGATTGTCACCCAGGTCATTTACATAGATCAGGAAGAACAGAGGTCCCAGTACGCTTCCCTGGGGAACACCTGATATCACTTCAGTCTTACTCGATGATTTGCCGTCTATTACTACGAACTGCGACCTTCCTGACAGGAAATCACGAATCCAGTCGCACAACTGACACGATACCCCATAGGACCGCAGCTTGATTAGAAGTCGCTTGTGAGGAACGGTGTCAAAAACTTTCCGGAAATCTAGAAATACGGAATCAACTTGAGACCCCCTGTCGATAGCGGCCATTATTTAGTGCGAATAAAGAGCTAGCTGCGTTGCACAAGAGCGATGTTTTCGGAAACCATGCTGATTACTTATCAATAGATCGTTCCCTTCGAGGTGATTCATAATGTTTGAATACCATATATGCTCCAAAACCCTGCTGCAAACCGACGTCAGTGATATAGCTCTGTAGATAGGTGGATTACTCCTACTACCCCTCTTAAACACTGGTGCGATCTGCGCAATTTTACAATCTTTAGGTACAGATGTATCCGTGAGCGAGCGGTTGTATGTGAGTGCTAAGTAGGGAGCTATTGTATCAGTGTAATCTGAAAGTAACCTAATCGGTATGCAATCTGGACCTGAAAACTTGCCCGTATCAAGCAATTTGAGTTGCTTCGCCACTCCTAAGGTAGCTACTTCTAAGATACTTTGCAAATTTAGCTTTTATTGTAAGTTAGCAGTAAATGCTACTTGGAAAGTAATTAGGCCCCCCACACGAACTTGCCGACACGTCATGAATATTTTAAGTACTTTTTATAGTAAATTGGACATACACAATTTAAATGCAGGGATGTGATCGTTGCCTTCGATTTTTAGCTCACTCTAGTATTCTAAGCGAGGGGCAATGTTGCCCGTGGTACCACATGTCATCTGGCTTCCTTCCGTTGTTACAATTCCGCCATGTTGCGTACCTGCTTGTGTGTCTCTAAGCTGTTGCCAAATTCTGCAAACTGCTTTCTTTCGTTCTCTGCCCTCATCCAAATTTCCCACTTTTCCACAGCACCTGATATTTGGCTGTACCATATTTTCTCACTTCTAATAAGTGTACTTCATCATTTAATTTTAGATGGGAGCAGCTGTCTGAAGATGAACCTCGTGCTCGGAACAGTAACAGCACAATTTATCCATAATTTTATAACCGTTACCGGTTGCTTATTTTACTTTATTGCGGGAATTATCCTTCATTTTCACACAGCCACGGTCTCACCACGTCAGTTTCCGACGCAGTAATGTATGTAGCCTTCATCAGTACAAGAATTTCTAACAAGAAAATTACATGCTGTACTACTGTAAAAATAAAAGGAAGGTCATTACGGCATGTGAAACCTGTTAATAAAATGTGATGATGGTGATGCTAACAGACTGCTGAAATTACTTTACACGGTAGTTTTGTGTGGCCTGTGGCGTTTGTTCGTTGCGTGAAAGCAGCACACCAATTATACGTCCCGTTAGGATGTGCACAGCAGTTGTTTCAAGTGATACTTGCAGTAGAATTTGCAACAGAGCGGTGTTGAGTTTTCAGCTGCTAGCCAATGTGTGCAGAGAGTATGTTCCACTGTTTGGTTTGCGGGCTGTGCTAACGGGTCAAACGAGATGCGGCGCGTCCGGTGGAGAGCGGGCTTGCATTCTTCATTCGCCAGCGAGCGGCCGAAACTTCCAGTACATTCGATACAGCGCACCGGCCGCTGCGCGCGCGGCAGCTCGAATTCGAGCGCGCTGTCGGTCATTATGAAGTTCGGACTCCACCGCAGCATTTTTTGCCTACATGACGAGTGCGGACAGCGCTGTGCTAAATTAAAGCCGATGTTGTTAGCTGGCCTCCCATGGACCGCGGACTCGTCATTACCCCCGCAGCTGTGTGTGACCTGCTTCCCTGATTTTGCAGACAGTGTATCTTGTGTCCCGCTAACACAGCACTGACTTTAAATACCTCTCGATGCTGATCTGACAGTCTCATCAGGCTGTGAGATGTTGTTCTTCTAGTGACATCACCGCATTAGAATGTGGGGATAGTCCAATGACTCATTTGGAAAAGTGTTCATATGAGTAGCACTAAAAACACATATTGTGATGCAGGAACCAGTTTATATACGTGGTCTGTTAAAAAAATTCTGGGACTTTGTTCTCAACATTTTTCTACATTTATCATTTACGTACCCATCGTCTCCTTCTAAATACTTTCCTCCGCAAATGTTACACCTCCCCCAACGCCATTTCCCCTTCTGGAAGATGTTTTGGCACGCCTCTTGCAGGATCGCCTGAGGCATCGCCTGAGATTTTTTTTTATCGCGACTGTCGTTGCAAGTCTATGTTACGGTTGCGTTATCGTGATGCAGGAGGCATGATTGTCTCGCCATATATCAGGCTTCTCCCTTCTCACATCATCTCGCAGACGTCGCAGCGCTTCTCGATAGTAACATGAATTAATTGTTTGTCCATGTGGCAGGAATTCATGATGAACTAATCCTTCTGAGTCATGAAATACTATCATCATGCCTTTGTCAATTGACCTGTGCTTACCAGCTTTCTTTTTCTTTCTTTTTTTTGCATAATCTTTCTCTATCCATTGTGAAGATTGAATCTTGGTCTTAAAATCATAACCGTAGACTCGCGCCAGTTACGATTCCCTTATGCAACATCATGTTCTAATTTGCGGGGTCCAAAAGCTCTTCACAGATCGCGAGGCGAAGGTCTTTCTGGTCTTGATTTATGAGCTGAGGGACAAAATTTGCGGCAACACGTTGCATTCCAAGAAGCTATCTCAGCATTTCATAGCGTCATCCAACAAAAATCTTACATTGTTCTGTAATCTCTCGGACAGTCACTCTTCGATTGGTCCGCACAGTTTAGTTGACGGTCGTGACATAAGCGTCGTCGGTAGATGTTGAAGGGCGTACTCAAGAAGGGTCATCTCCCATCCTGCCATTTTTAAACCGTGTGAACCATTCGTAACACCGAGTACGGCTTATGCATTCACCACCGTAGGCTTCCTGCATCATTGAGTGTGTCTCAGTGAAGGTTTTCATGAGTATCACCCAAGATTTAATGGAGATGCGTTGCTCATCTAATTCTGCCCTCTCGAAATTTGCAAATTGTGCAACACAACGTTATAATCAATACAAATGCTGAACAATGACTAACAAACATACAACAATGAAACTTCCGGCAGTTACATGTTACACAAAGGCGTGTGCAGGGATGCCAACCGCAATTCGCTGCAACACACCACTGGCGCGATTTTACGAATGTCGGGAATTCCTTGAGCAAACTTCGTATTCAGATTTATGATCAGGTGGAGCTTCAGAACTGTCAAATAATTGTGGAACATCATTGCTGATGACCATCAGTTGTTTACTTGTATGGACAATGCTACTGGTTTATATCAGTAGACTGTTGTCAAAAGGGAGGCAATGAGTAATCATCTTCAGTTTGACAAGTATGATCGCCTTGCGCACGTCTCTTACATATCTGTGTCTTTTGGAGATTATTTATTGTAACTGAAGCTACGATTTTCTACGGCCGCCCGGTGTGGCCGAGCGGTTCTAGGCGGCACAGTCTGGAACCGCCTGACCGCTATGGTCGCAGGTTCGAATCCTGCCTTGGGCATGGATGTGTGTGATGTCCTTCGGTTACTTAGGTTTAAGTAGTTCTAAGTTCTAGGGAACTGATGACCTCAGAAGTTAAGTCCCATAGAGTCCTTTAAACGTTTTTGTACCTACATCGAAGTTGATCACTTCAAATTTTATAGCGACAAGCTAGTTACGGTTTGCTTCAGCTTGATAATGGTCTGCTGATCGAAACCGGTAGTACTGAACATAAAATAAACAGCTGATCACCATCTACAATGAAGTTTCACACTCATATGGATGTACTTATGTGTTGGTTGTTGGTAGTACAGGGTTAAAACTCCACAGTCCTATTATACGTTTCACGTTATACTAATTTTATAAATAAAAATAAAGAACCTTCAAATTATCAACATTTGCGAACCTCCAGGTTCAAAATGATTTAGAAAGAGAACCGGCATATTATTGAGTCAGGGGAAAACGCCACGATGAAAAAGGAAAACAAATTACGAAAAAATGACCTATAGATGCCGCTGTAAGCGTCCGAATACACACACCATCAACCACGCGGCATAAGGCTGTTCCTCTGTGTCCGAGGCGCCCAGTATGATTGTCTCCATCAAGGATAACACTCTATTGGAAAAGTACTTTGTTTTTCTTTATTATTTTTTTCATCCTCGATGATCCATGTGGGGATATGTGGTGGACTGCCAGCAGCACAATACTCTAATATTCAGCCAAGAGTAGTCTTAATTCTGTAACAAAGATGAGAGAGAAAATAATAACTGTTTTTTTTAATTAAAAAAAAGATTAATGACTGACCGCTAAAAGGATGAAAATCGTGAACAGCTCAAAAACACAGTTGAAATTTTGTGACATTATTCTATGAAAACAAACAACAACTTGGAGCAACGATAAAGCTCATGAACGGTGACTGGGTGCCAGTAGCCCTGCTGACGTTCCGGTCTCTCAACGGAATGAAGAAAAGCATTAGCCCGATGTCAGCTAAGGGTCTGAGAAAATGACTAAAAAATTTAAAAAGAGAGGTTCTTTTGAAGCCCACTGGAGCAGTTCATAAATGGTTCAAATGGCTCTGAGCACTATGGGACTTAACTTCTTAGGTCATCAGTCCCCCAGAACTTAGAACTACTTAAACCTGACTAACCTAAGGAAATCACACACATCCACGGCCGAGGCAGGATTCGAACCTGCGACCGTAGCGATTGCGTGGTTCCAGACTGTAGTGCCTAGAACCGCTGTGCCACCCCGGCCGGCCTGGAGCATTTGATCCGACATCTGTCGAAGAAGTGTCCACAGCACTGTAGGAGTGGCGGTGGTGTACAAACGTGTAGTGCACGAGGAATTACCGTAACGCTGGACATCCCTGCGTGGACGGTGTATAAAATCTTGGGAAACATCCCTCATTGCTCTCCACATCTTCAACAGTTGCTTCCTGCTAACCTACTGGCAAGACGGACGTTCACTGTGGAATAACCAGCTCGCATGAAAGTGGACACTGAACCGCCATGGAACATGCTGTAGACGGACGAAGCCCATTTCCATATCCTTGGACAGGATAATACTCAGAATTACAGAAGATGGCAACGTAAAACCGTACAAACATCAATATGTACCACTTCATTCTGCAAAGGTTACTGTGTGGTGCTTGTTGATGGCGGCGTGTATTATAGGGCTGTATTTTTCGGGGAGACCAGCCCTGAGGGTCCTGCTACCTGCACCATCACAGGTAAAACCTAAGAGGGTGTTTTGTGCACTTAAGTCATTCCAACCGTTGAATAGCATGTCTTTGTGGGTAGGATCAGTTATATGCAAGAGGGCGCTCATCCGCGCATGGCACAGCAGTAAAGCGGCTGCTGTAGAGACGTTTCAGAAATGTTACAATCATGAGCCGTCATTTCCATGCAACCTAGACATCCTGGTCACCTGACCTTAATCCGTGTGGCTGCTGTCTGTGAGGTTACCTGGAAGATGCTGTGTTCAGTCCTACAACGACGAACGTAGCTGAATTTAAGGCACGCAATGCGCAACACGTTCTGAGCGTGAACCCCGAGCCACTCCGATCTATTGTGTAGAATGCTGTTTCTCGATTTCAGCTTAGGCAGAAAACGGTGGACAGCATTTTGAATATGTCTAGCGCCCGTCTCACGACAGTTAGAAACCGATGTCATTTTGCATTTTTATGCGTTTTGGGGTTATCTAACTAACAGTGCCACAACTATTCCCTGCCGAACTTGTGCAGGCATGCACTTTGAACAGTGTAGATGGTGTAATGTAGAATTGATTCCCTATTCGTCGCACTGCGATTCATCTGTCATTTGTAGCTGACCTCATTTAGCTTAAGATGCTTAGAGAACAATCTGTTGGTAAGATGTTCGTTAAATTCTTGTTCCGTGTCGTTTAGCTGTGCCTCATGCGCCTCCGTAGAGTAGCGGTAGTGTTACCGCCTACCATGCAGGGCGCCCGGGTTCGATTCCCGACAGGGGAGTGGGTGTTGTGTGTCCTACTTCTTTACTTTCACCCTTGTTGACTTGCAAGTCGCCGATGTGGCGTCAATTAAACAGGACTTGCAATACGGCTGCCGAACTCCCCCGCATGGGGTCTTCCGGCCAACAATCTCATTCGATCATTTCCCTTTTTTTATCTTTCCTCAATAATATGCTGTTCATATTTGATGCAACTCTGAGCAGTGGTACTATTTCTACAGCGTTTAAAAACTGCAGCTTTAATTATACTCTGCAGTTCAATACGAATACAGGAAAATGAATGAGATGGGCACTGAAATTTCTCACAGCATCGGTAAATCCACCCTTTCACTATGGAGAAACAACACAATGAAACATTGAAAGCAATCAGATTTCCATCGGTTGGGACTGTCACCACAGTCGCCGAAATCCCCATCTTCACTTGCTGCTCTTTTGCTAGTGGCTTCTGATGTCATTCTCACAGCGTAAACAAGTCCTATGTCAGAATTACGTCTCTTGTCAATCAAATTACATTCGTACAATTGATAGGTACGTTAATGACTAATGACAAAGGTAATTCAATACCGGGAGGTTCTTGTTTATTTGCTGACTCCTTTCGCAAGCACATCATGTCAATAATGTTTCGAAGCAACCAGATTAAAAGAGAATAAACGGGTGAAAACACAAAAAAATAAAATCATTACAATGATGTAAATGGAAATGAGCGTGTGGCAGCATTGGCTGGGAGGCCACTTGCAGGGCAGGTCCGGCCGCCTTGGTGCAGGTCTTATTACTCTCGACACCACGTTGGGGGATCTGCGCTCCTGATGAGGATAATATGAGGGTGAAGACAGCACAACACCCAGTCCCTGAACGGAGAAAGAATCTCCGATCCAGCCGCGAATAGAACCTGCGCCCGTAGGATCTGTCGAAAATGTTCTCTGGTCAAGCTTTATAGGGTTAATTGATGGAAGCTTTGCTCCACAAAACACGTTATGTCACTGAACATGAGGTGGTTCTGAATTCCAACATATTTTAGTAAATCTAAAGACATTCTAAAAAAGAGAAACCAAATAAAAAACCAGCAACACACAGAAGAAGCAGATAAACTATGTAGTGAAATGTGATCTCTCTGTTGAGAAAGTTTTACGATGAAACAGTCCTCCCAAGTTCCGCATGATTTTTTGTTTTGTTACATCAGGGAGCCACATTTCAACAGCGATGGGATTATAATTCTGGCTTACAATTGGTATTAATATCTACCATAAGCACCTGTTCGTGATCTGAAGAAATAGGAGATACCAGTAATTACTCCCATCGCTGAAAAGAAATGATTTTGTCTCAGGCCGACATGTTTCGGAAGTCTGTCTTCACCTCTAGACGGTGAAAATTTATTAAAATTCTAACACTGACAAAATAAATAAATAACGAGGTAACATACAAGACGGATAGCCTCTGGAGCTTTTAATAATCTGCGTTTATGTTTGAAGACTATAGGATTACAGTTCTTTCATTCATTTGAGTGAACGTTTTGTTACATAATATCGTTTTGTGATTAAAAAAATTATGTTACAGCATATATAAGATAGAAAATAGGTGTAGAAAGGGACGGATAATGTCAGGCAATCTTATGCAGTGGCCGAAAGCTATGTTATGTTAGGTCGGAACTAATTTTTAATACATATAATTTATGTTGTAAGTGGTTTTTATCTGAGGCCAAACTTTTTGAATAGGTCCAATAGTCACAATCGGCCTCAGACTTTTTGAATCGTTAATGAAAATACATTATCGAATTATGCATCAATCAAAAATTGTAATAGAATTAATACCAGTTTACCGAAAAATAAAGAATTCAGTTAGTCACTTTCTGCCAGTACAGTAAGTGGAGATGTTAAGTTAGATGTACCCTTGTAAAGGTTTTAATATTTTATTTTTCTTTAATTTTTATTTAAACGTGTGATGACATCCTCTGAATTTCGCTGTTTCATTTAAACTTCATTATTGGTCTTATCTTCACCACTGATTCTTGACACAAATTACATGCCCAAGGTAATTAAGAGAGTTTTCTTCGTTTTTGCAGTATCGTCACTTTAACTGTACTTGAACTAACGGTTGATATTGATTCTGGCAAGGCATTTCCCATTTTCCACCACTTATGACGTCGCATGTCACACATTACAATATATCTGATGGAAATGGTGGGTCATATAAAAATGGTGAATATAGCGCACTTGTTCTTATAGTTTACGTCCTTAGTTAAAGGAGACGAATTTCTAGTTTTGTCAGAGAGACAAGGAAGAATTAGTTTCAAATAAAATGTATTTGCTGTCAGAAAAAGAGGCATATTTTAAAAATGATCCGCTGGTGCTATATTAAGAATGAAAGGTAGTATGACATGTGAACGAAAAACTAAAATTATGGGAGAAGGCAGAAGTAACACACTTGTGCTACGTAAAAATTCAGATTGGCAAAAGTAGTTACATGTCATATTTAAAAATTGAAGTAGTCAGGTACTGAGTAAATTTAAACATACTGATAAACTCACTTCCGGTACGAAACAATGGCTGGAAGATACACTATATGCTCCCCCTGCAGTCTTATTCTGCCAAGCTTTAGCTTATGATTCGGAAAAATGCGGATGGTCTTGGGATATCGTCCATTCAAAACTTGACAAGTATATTTTTGTGTTATTTTCAAAATGCGAAATTTTACAGAGTTTGCTCTTTGTAAGTATTATGCAATAGTATCATACCGCTATAGAGAAATAATCATAGCCTTCATGTTAAAACTGCAGAGATGGCTATTTTAACATACTACGATGAACTGACTCACGTTTTTCTTTTGCGACGCCGTCTCGCAACTTCACAAGTAGCATGATTAACTAATATATTATCGCGTCCCACCTTCATTGGACACATTTTCATCTATTCTCTTTGTCAGAAAAGTTCCCGGAAAGGTTTTTTGATTTCTCAGTTTGCAATTCTGAAAGCAACAAATGTTGTTTCCATGTTAAAAAAAATGGTTCAAATGGCTCTGTGCGCCATGGGACCTGACATCTGAGGTTATCAGTCCCCTATAACTTAGAACTAACTTGAGGACATCACACACATCCATGCCCGAGGCAGGATTCTAAACTGCGGCCGTAGCGGTCGCACGGTTCCAGACTGAATCGCCTGCACCGCTCGGCCACAACAGCCGGCTGTTTCCATGTTACCTGGCATGTGTACGTCCCTGAAATACCTTGACCACGTTTCCGCACAGACCCACACGGTGGCAGGCCTGTGATTGGCAACACGCTGTTTGAGTTCTAGGCGCATTAGTCACGGTGACACAACGAATGCTGACTGTGAGCAAAGGGTGAACATGCACTAAGCTAGGGAAAACCCACAGTGATTCGTGGACAATTATTAAGCAAGCATATGTAGGCGAGTCACTTTAAAGTAGTAGTATTCTGGAGTGGCACAAACGATTTCGTGAAGTTAGAGATTTAGTGCAAGACAATTTCAGAGGTGACCAGCCGTCTACAGCACATAACGATGAAAATGTGGAACGTGTAAGGCTATTGTTGCAAGAAGACAGTCATTTCACTGTGCGTGCGATATCCGAAGAATTTAATTTCAATCGTGCAGTGTGTCATAAGATGTTACGCGAAGACTGAAGGAAACGGAAACTTAATGGTAAACTCGTACCTCACACTTTAACAGAGAAACCGAAAGAAGAATTTGCGCTGAACCTCTGGTTAGAACCAGACGTGATCGCACATTTCGGTCAGAGATTGTTCCTGGGAACGAAAATTGTTGCTATCAGTATGACCCTCAGACGAAGCGTCAAATAGTTGAATGGCGGAATCCCTGATCACGAGCCCTGACAAAAGTCAAACGACAACCTTCGAGAACAAAGGCAGTGTTTATGCCATTCTTTGATAGTACAGCATTAGTTCACCATGAGTATGTTCCACCTGGTCAAACAGCGAACCAAATTCTTTGCGTCGAAGTCTTTAAACGTTTCCAACAAGCAATTTGATGTCTCCTTCCTGATTTGCGGCATTCTCAGGTCTGACTTTTACTGGCAACGAATGACCCCATACTGCCTTACCTGTTACCGAATATCTGGCCAGACATTCTGTTATTGACAACCCACATCTGCCATATGCGACCGACCTCTCGTCTTGCAATTTTTTCTTGTTTCTGCTAATGAAAAGACGATTGAAAGGAAAGCTCCACCAAGATATGGCAGACATAGAACTGGCTGTGACAAATGATCTCAAAAGCACCGCACTTGAAAATTTCCCTGCTGGCTTCCAAGGACTACAGAAAAGTTGGAAACAGAATACACAGGCAAGGGGACAGCTTGATAGGAGCTAGGATCATTACTTCGTAAGCGCAATTTTCTATTAAAAAAATGTTGGCCCGGAAATTTTCTGACAAAGGTAATATTTACCATAATTTGTAAATTTTTTGCTCTGTTCCGTTCGTGTCTATTTGTGTCATCATTTCCATCTTCTTATCATTTCAAGTTATCACCATTTTCAACACATGTAATTCAGTCTCGGTTCTTTCCATGTTCTTTCATCCCACCCTTATAATCTTTATGATCCTGTCATACTTCGAAAGTATTAAATAAGCGTTTCATTATTTTCACCTATTCACGAACATTTGTACGTTTTTTGTTCTGTATCCACTTCTGTCATAATTCCCATCTGCTTTTCATTTCACATCGTTGCCATTTTCGACACACATAATTCAATCTCAGTTTGTACCACGTTCTTTCATTTCACAGCACCTCATCGTTGTGACTGATAAATTTGAGACACTGTAGTAGATAATTCAGAATTTTGAATTCAAATACTAATTTTCCTTCAGTGTTTGACAGACCTCGACAACAGCATTGAATCGGAACTAAGTTTCGAATATTCCGCAAAATATTATTTATTTTATCACGAAGCAGGGATGCAAAGACCAGCAACTTACATATAAATTACAGATATAACTCCAAACAGAACTTAAAACGAATGTATACTAAATGAAAAGTATTAAGTATTTTTGTTGTACATTAACTGCTACATTTGCCAAAAAAAAGTTTATTTGGAAACCGTAACAGCTAACAACAGATAAAACTAAAGTTGCATGTATTACTATACTCTACGTTCTGCAGGCTTCGACTAATTCTGACATAGGAGTAAAAGGAAATAATGTTCAGTCGCTGTATAGTAAGTTGGCATTCCGTAACATACTGTAAAACCTTTGACAAATTGACCTTGTGCTGGAATCTTGCTAACCTGAAATATGACGCTTTATGCATTTTCTAGGGATAGTGCGATATACGGAACCTACATGAGGGCGCAGAACAACTGGTATATTTTACCCCGCTCCGAGGAGGGTAAAGGTAAGCACTTTTGAGAAAGTGGCCAATACGTTATTGTAACTCCGGTAGGTTAGGTAGCATCATGCAGTGGGCGAAAGTTTCACGTGCGTTCGTCATCGAGTCATATTTGTCTAACGGTCGGTCAATCACATCTTCTTAACGTGCAATTCGCGCGCATTTGAATATTGCGTCCCGTGGTCGACTTCCTGGAAGCGATTTGTGCTTCGCGATCTCCTCATTGTTCTGCCCGCACCATGAGGGTACTGTTGGGTTCTCTGCTCCATGTGTCAGGCAAATTTTTCCTGAAGTATTAAAATTTCATCCTTAAAACATGGCTGTGGTACAGAAACTCAATCGACGCGATTCTACTGCTCCCGAAAATGTATGTAAGGAACTTCTTGGCATGTCTCAAGACACACTTGTTTTCATCAGTGATGAGGCTCACTTTCATCTTTCTGGATCTGTAAATAAGTACTAAATGCGCCCTTTGAGCCCTGATATTCACAAGCTCCTCTACTAGCGCAACGTATGACTGACTGGAGTCCACCATGAACGGGCGGTTTCGGTTACTGCTGATTGTTACGCCCACATAATTCAATGATTCGAATGTTCTTTTTTCCAACAATCAACGAAATAAATTTTCAATATGTGTGCCACCCAAGAAGCACACACAGCGTCTGTTTCAATGACTGTTTTGCGGTAACACTTCCCAGAACACTTCGACTCCCTGAAGATCGATGTGCCATCCAAGAAGCACACACAGCGCATGTTTCAACGACTGTTTTCCGGTAACACTTCCCAGAACGCCTCGTCACCTTGAGGATCGATCTGCACTGGACAGCACGGTCGCCTGATTTAGTCCCTCGACAATTGTTAATGGGGCCGTCTTATATCACTTGCTTACAACGATCGTCCTAGAACCATGGCTCACCTGATGATGAACATTAGTCAAGCTGTCCCCAAAGTACCCGTCGGTATTCTGGAAAGAGTTGAATGAAACTTCCAAATTCTATTGACGCAGTGTATTGAGAATAATAGATGGTCTCTACATGATATCATTTTTAAAACTACGTAAACATAATATTTAAATGATGTACGAAATGATATTCAGTGAATAAAATACATATGGGCAATACTTTCCTTGAATTGTATTTGCAAGTAAGGAAGCTGCCGTGCCGCATTTTGTATACTATTGTGCAATATGGGATGAAATTCACTGGTCAATCACGCACTGGTCGACCACACGAAACGACTGAGAAAAACGTTTTCTCACCTCCCATTGGCTGTCCAGAGCATGACCTTATAAAGAAGAGCTGCCTTTTCAGGGCTCTGAATTGGCTTTCAAGTGAGAACAGAGACTACAGAATGACCAGACACGAAGGGATGCCGGCAGTCAAAGGATAGTGTGTAAGTGCTTCGAGAAGGATGTACTTAGTCCAAGAAAATGTTGTGAGTAGTAAGCATTTTATTGAACTACAGCTGAGTGTGATTATTATTTCAAATGGTCGCTATCACGACCCTTATACATTCAACAACAACATATTTGTGATAATTTTTGGCTCCCAAACAAAAAAAGTGTAGCTACTCACTGCCGATAGTGAATCAGAGTAATAGGGCTGAAGTGACACTCATTACACTAAAGCTGGGTGCTATCAATGGACTCACAATCATGCAATGTCTTCTGCTTAACGGAAGCAATTGCACAAGACGAAAAGTGAGTAAGAAGAATATTCGTGAGCAGATGAGCTTACATGACACGTCTGTCACACAGTTTTAACCTGTCTGTAAATTTCATGTCTGGCTACAATAACGAATCCAACGGAAAAACGTTGTGTAGAGTGACGAATCAAGGTATACAATGTGGCGATCCGATGCAGGTTGTGGGTGTAGCGAATGCCTGGCGAACGTCATCTACCAGCGCGTGTAGTGCCAACAGTGAACTTCGGAAGCGGTGGTGTTATGATGTGGTCGTGTTTTTCTTGGAGGGGGCTTGCACCCCTTGTTGTTTTGCGTGGCACTATCACAGCACAGGCCTACATTGATATTTAAAGCACCTTATTGCTTTCCACTGTTCAAGAGCAATTCGGGGATGGTGATTGCATCTTTCAACACGATAGAGCACCTGTTCATAATGCACGGCCTTTGGCGGAATAGTCACACGACAATCACATCCCTGTAATGCACTGGCCTGCACAGAGTCCTGACCTGAATGCTTTAGAACACCTTTGGGATGTTTTGGAACGCCGACTTCGTGCCAGGCCTCACCGACCGACATCGATACCTCTCCTCAGTGTAGCACTCCGTGAAGAATGGGATTCCATTCCCCAAGAAACTTACCAGCACCTATCTGATCGTATGCCTGCGAGAGCGGAAGCTGTCATCAAGGCTAAGGGTGGGCGAGCACTATATTGAAATTTTTGGAAATTTGTGGTAAGGTCTTATGGGATCAAACTGCTGAGCTCGACAGTCCCTAAGCTTATGCACTAGTTAATCTAACTTAAACTAACCTACGCTAAGGACGACACATACACCCATGCCCGAGGGAGGAATCGAACTCCCGTCGGGGGAAGCCGCCAGGACCGTGACAAGACGCCCCAGACCACGCGGCTACCCTCGCGGCTACTATATTGAACTGCAGAATTACCGATGGAGGGCGACACGAACTTGTAAGTAATTATCAGCCAGGTGTCCGTATACTTTTGATCACATAGTGTATGTTGTTAGGAAACGTAGCAAAGATGCACTGTAGACAGAGGCAAAGTTTCAGAAAATTTTATTACACTTTATGAAAGTTAGTTGCTTCGAAGTTTTGGTAATTTCATGTGGTCGTAAACCATCGTGATTCAAACAGGTGTATTACCACATAGTCGTACATTCATACTTAGAAAAATTGGTGTTAAAATAACTTTAGTGTTAACTCACTGACTTGGAACTACTTTTTTAGAATAACTGAAATGGAACAGGAGTCAGCTAAAGAGTTGGTATTTATATCGACGTAGGAACAATTATTCTGAAGTAGAACAGGTTTAGAGGAAGTTAACCATTTCCTGATAACGCCGTGGCTCTTCAAACAGTGGATGGGAAACAAGTACCTTGATGGCCGAACGGAATATAAATCTTACTCCAAGTTTGGATTTTTGAAATATCCGATGGGCTAATTTGCTGTACTTGCCAATGTCCTGAGTAGTTGAATTTTGTTGTTGTTGCTTTGGCCGTTGTAAGGTAAGAATTAGTTGAAAGGGTGATTTGGAAATTCACTTCTCATTAATGATTATTGAGGAAGCTAGCTTAAATGGACGGCACATTTAGTGGGGAGTGAAATCTGATATTTTCCAGCGTTCCTCGTATGTATTATACAGGGTGGTCCATTGATATCTCACGAAATAAGCGTCAAACAAAATAACTACAAAGAACGAAACTTGTCTAACTTGAAGGGGCAAACCAGATGGCGCTATTGTTGGCCCGCTAGGTGGTGTTGCCATAGGTCAAACAGATAACAACTGCGTTTCTTTAAATAGGAATCCAAATTTTTATTACATATTCGTGTAGAACGTAAAAATATATGAATGTTTTAGATGGACAACTTTTTCCGCTTTGTGATAAATGGCTCAGTAATAGTCACAAACGTATAAGTACGTGGTATCACGTAACATTCCGGCAATGCGGACGGTATTTGCTTCGTGATACATTACACGTGTTAAAATGGACCGTTTATCAATTGCGGAAAAGGTCGATATCGTATTGATGTATGGCTATTGTGATCAAAATGACCGAGTGTCGTGTGTGCTATGTATTCTGCTCGGTATCCTGGCCGGCATCACCCTAAAGTCCGGACCGTTCGCCGGATAGTTACGTTACTTATGGAAACAGGAAGTGTTCAGCCACATGCGAAACGTCAACCACGACCTGCAATAATGGTGTTTTAGCTGCTGTCGCGGCTAATCCGCACATCAGTAGCAGACAATCTGCGCGAGAATCGGGAATCTCAAATACGTCGGTGTTGAGAAGGCTACATTAACATCCATTGCACCATTACCATATTTCTATGCACCAGCAATTGCATGGCGACGACTTTAAACGTCGTGCACAGTTCTGCCACTGGACACAAGAGAAATTAAGGGACGTTGACAGTTTTCTTGCACACGTTCTATTTAGCGACGAAAGGTCACTCACCAACAGAGGTAAGGTAATATGCACTATTGGGCAACGGATGGCTGCGACAAGTGGAACATCAGCGACCTTGGCGGTTTAATGTATGGTGCAGCATTATGGGAGTGAGAATAATTGGCCCCCATTTTATCGATGGCGATCTAAATGGTGAACTGTATGCTGATTTAATACTTAATGTTTTACAGATGTTATTACAAGATGTTTCACTGCATGACAGAATGGCAATGTACTTCCAACATGATGGATGTTCGGCACATATCTCGAGTGAGGTTGAAGCGGTATTGAATGGCAAATTTCATGACAGGTGTATTGGTCGTCGAAGCGCCATACTATGGCCCGCACGTTCACCCGATCTAAATCCCCGAATTTCTTTCTGTGGGGAAAGTTGAAGGATATTTGCTATCGTGATCCACCGTCAACGTCTGACAACATGCGACAGTGCATTATGAATGCATGTGCGACCTTTATGGAAGGCGAACTACTCGCTGTTGAGAGGAATGTCGTTACACGTATTACCAAATGCATTGAGGTTGACGGACATAATTTTGAGCATTTATTGCATTAATTTGGTATTTACAGGTAATCACGCTGTAAGAGCATGCGTTATCAGAAATGATAAGTTCACAAAGGTACATGTATCACATTGGAACAACCGAAATACAATGTTCAAAGGCTGTTTGTTGTTGTTGTTGTTGTCTTCAGTCCTGAGACTGGTTTGATGCAACTATCCATGGTACTCGGTCCTGTGCTAGCTTCTTCATCTCCCAGTACCTACTGCAACCTACATCCTTCTGAATCTGCTTAGTGTATTCATCTCTTGGTCTCCCTCTACGATTTTTACCCTCCACGCTGCCCTCCATTGCTAAATTTGTGATCCCTTGATGCCTCAGGACATGTCCTACCAACCCATCCCTTCTTCTAGTCAAGTTGTGCCACAAACCTCTCTTCTCCCCAATCCTATTCAATACCTCCTCATAAGTTACGTCATCTATCCACCTTATCTTCAGCATTCTTCTGTAGCACCACATTTCAAAAGATTCTATTCTCTTCTTGTCCAAACTAGTTATAGTCCGTGTTTCACTTCCATACATGGCTACACTCCAAACAAATACTTTCAGAAACGACTTCCTGATACATAAACATATATTCGATGTTAAGAAATTTCTCTTCTTCAGAAACGCTTTCCTTACCATTGCCAGTCTACATCTTATATCCTCTCTACTTCGACCATCATCAGTTATTTTACTTCCTAAATAGCAAAATTCCTTTACTACTTTAAGTGTCTCCTAATCTAATTCCCTCAGCATCACCCGATTTAATTTGACTACATTCCATTATCCTCGTTTTGCTTTTGTTGATGTTCATCTTATATCCTCCTTTCAAAACACTGTCAATTCCGTTCAACTGCTCTTCCATGTCCTTTGTTGTCTCTGACTGAATTACAATGTCATTGACGAACCTCAAAGTTTTTACTTCTTCTCCATGAATTTTAATACCTACTTCGAATTTTTCTTTTGTTTCCTTTACTGCTTGCTTATTATACAGATTGAATAACATCGGGGAGAGGCTACAACCCTGTCTCACTCCTTCCCCAACCACTGCTTCCCTTTGATGCCCCTCGTCTCTTATGACTGCCATCTGGTTTCTGTACAAATTGTAAATAGCCTTTCGCTCCCTGTATTTTACCCCTGCCACCTTCAGAATTTTAAAGAGAGTATTCCAGTCAACATTGTCAAAAGCTTTTTCCAAGTCTACAAATGCTAGAAAAGTAGGTTTGCCTTTTTTTAATCTTTCTTCTAAGATAAGTCGTAAGGTCAGTATTGCCTGACGGGTTCCAACATTTCTACGGAATCCAACTTGATCTTTCCCGAGGTCCGCATCTACCGGTTTTTTTCATTCGTCTGTAAAGAATTCGCGTTAGTATTTTGCTGTATTATGATAGTTCGGTAATCTTCACACCTTTCAGCACCTGCTTTCTTGGAGATTGGAATTATTATATTCTTCTTGAAATCTGAGGGTATTTCGCCTCTCTCATACATCTTGTTCACCAGCTGGTAGAGTTTTGTCATGACTGGCTCTCCTAAGGCCGTCAGTAGTTCTAATGGAATGTTGTCTACTCCCAGGGCCTTGTTTCGACTCAAGTCTTTCAATGCTCTGTCAAACTCTTCAAGCAGTATCTTATCTCCTATTTCATCTTCATCTATATCCTCTTCCATTTCCATAATATTGTCCTCAAGTACATCGCCCTTGTATAAATCCTCTATATACTCCTTCCACATTTCTGCCTTCCCTTCTTTGCTTAGAACTGGGTTGCCTTCTGTGTTCCTGGTATTCATACAAGTGGTTCTCTTCTCTCCAAGGGTCTTCTTAATTTTCCTGTAGGCAGTATCTATCTTACCCCTAGTGAGATAAGCTTCTACATCCTTACATTTGTCCTCTAGCCATCCCTGCTTAGTCATTTTGCACTTCCTGTCGATATCATTTTTGAGACGTTTGTATTCCTTTTCGCCTGCTTCATTTACTGCATTTTTATATTTCCTCCTTTCATAAATTAAATTCAATATTTCTTCTGTCACCCAAGGGTTTCTAGCAGCCCTCGTCTTCATATCTACTTGATCCTCTGCTGCCTTCACTACTTCATCCCTCAGAGCTACCCATTCTACTTCTACTGTGTTTCTTTCCCCCATTCCTGTCAATTGCTCCCTTATGCTCTCCCTGAAACTCTGTACAACCTCTGGTTCTTTCAGTTTATCCAGGTCCCATCTCCTTAATTTCCCACATTTTTGCAGTTTCTTCAGTCTTAATCTACAGGTCATAACCAATAGATTGTGGTCAGAGTCCACATCTGCCCCTGGAAATGTCTTACAACTTAAAACCTGGTTCCTAAATCTCTGTATTACCATTATATAATCTATCTGATACCTTTTAGTATCTCCAGGATTCTTCCATGTATACAACCTTCTTTTATGATTCTTGAACCAAGTGTTAGCAATGATTAAGTTATGCTCTGTGCAAAATTCTACCAGACGGCTTCCTCTTTCATTTCTTAGCCCCAAACCATATTTACCCACTATGTTTTCTTCTCTCCCTTTTCCTACTGACGAATTCCAGTCACCCCTGACTATTAAATTTTCGTCTCCCTTCACTACCTGAATAATTTCTTTTATCTCATCATACATTTCATCAATTTCTTCATAATCTGCAGAGCTAGTTGGCGTATAAGCTTGTACTACTGTAGTTGGCATGGGCTTTGTGTCTATCTTGGTCACAATAATGCGTTCACTATGCTGTTTGTAGTAGCTTACCTGCTCTCCTATTTTTTATTCATTACCCCTATTTCATTTTGTATTTATAACCCTGTATTCACCCGACCAGAAGTCTTGTCCCTCCTGCCGCCGAATTTCATTAATTCCCACTATATCTAACTTAAACCTATCCATTTCCCTTTTTAAATTTTCTAACCTACCTGCCCGATTAAGGGATCTGTCATTCCACGCCCCGATCCGTAGAACGCCAGTTCTCTTTCTCCTGATAACGACGTCCTCCTGAGTAGTCCCCGCCCAGAGATTCGAATGGGGGACTATTTTACCTCCGGAATATTTTACACCAGAGGACGCCATCATTATTTAATCATACAGTAAAGCTACATGTCCTCGGGAATAATTACGGCTGTAGTTTCCCCTTGCTTTCAGCGGTTCGCAGTACCAGCACAGCAAGGCTGTTTTGGTTAATGTTATCAGGCCAGATCAGTGAATCATCCAGACTGTTGCCCCTGCAACTACTGAAAAGTCTGCTGCCCCTCTTCAGGAACCACATGTTTGCCTGGCCTCTCAACAGATACCCCTCCGTTGTGATTGCACCTACGGTACGGCAATCTGTATCACTGAGGCACGCATGCCTTCCCACCAATGGCAAGGTCCATGGTTCATGGGGGGGGGGGGGGGAATAAAATGTTCAAAGGTACCCTCCTTTATTACGCTCCTCTGCAGCCAACAGACTTTTCAAAATGTAAGGAGAAGTTGAGAAACAATAAAAGCAGGCGATAAAACGGGGACTTAAATTATAAAACGGCGGAAAATTGGAGAAAATTGAAAAATAAAGCAAAGGATTGGCAAAGATAACAAAAATACACAGGATGCAGACAGGTAACATAGGAGACAGACAATTAAAAAACATGGCAACAATCTGGTTTCTGTTCGCAAGAGATATAAAATCACACCCAGCGATTGTATGATGGCCGTTCGCAAATCTTCGGATAATACACACAACACTGAACACTCACTGTAAACACTGCCCTAAAATGTCGGTACAAAGAGGACACACCATAGTGTAGGGCAGGTGGGGGTGGGGGTTTGTGGACCTGGACAGATGAGGGGAAAACAAGGAGTGAGGAGAGGAAAAACGAAAGGGGAGGAAACCAAAAGAGGGAGACGACCCATAAGGGGGGAGGGGCAGGGCAGACGCGAGTGGGAATGGGAAAATGTAGAGGAGGGAAAAGCAAAAGGACTCAGGGAGAGAAGGGCGCCACGGAGAGGATAGGTGGGGAAAAAGGAGGATGGAAGGGGGGAGAGGGAGCCCAAGAATATGATGGTGGAAAGGAGGGGGGTGAGGATCAGTGTGTATAGGCCTAATAAATGGAGGAAGAGGGGCATCATCTGGGAAGGGGAGTTGATGGAAGCCATCTTGGGAAATGAGATGAAGGGTGTAGAGATGGGAGTTAGGGGGGACACAACAGTGAAGACGTGGCAGGGTGTGGGGATGGGAGAGGAGAGGAGCAACCAAGAGGTGACGGGTATCAAGGCAGCGGGAGATGTAGAGTATGCGGATATGTTCGAGGAATAGGAGCAGATGGGGGAAAGGAATGAGGTCATAGAGGATGCGAGTAGGGGACGGGAGGCATATACGGAAGGCGAGGTGGAGCGTATGACGCTCAACAATATGGAGGGACTTACAGAATTTTTTTGGGGGGGGGGCAGGTATCAAGGCACGACTGGCATAATAGAGGATGGGATGTATTAAGGATTTGTAGGTGTGGAGGATGGTTGAGGGGTGCAACCCACATGTCCAGCCCGAGAGGATTTTGAGGAGTCAGAGGCGGTTGTGTGCCTTGTATTGGATGGAGCGTAGATGAGGGATCCAGGTGAGGTGACGGTCAATGGTAAGGCCAAGGTAGGTGACAGTGGGGGTGAGGCAGGTAGGACAGGCACAGATGGTAAGGGAAAAATCCAGGAGGCGGAAGGAGCCAGTGGTATGACCTACAACGATTGTCCGGGTCTTGGAAGGATTGATTTTCAGGAACCACTGGTTACACAATGCGGCAAAAAGGTCAAGGTGATTCTGGAGAAGGTGTTGGGACCGTTGGAGGGTGGGAGCGAGGGCAAGGAATGAGGTGTCATCGGCATATTGCAAGAGGTGTACAGGATGGCCGAGCGATGGGAATTAAGCTGGAGAAAGAGGACATGAGTGATCGGCAGAGAAGGAAGGTTGAAAGCCACATTGGGTGTCGGGGAGGACGTGGTGTTGGCAGAGGTGGTGATGATTCCTCCGGGAAAGGATAAATTCCAAGAGGTTGCTGAACACCGATGTGAGACAGGACGATAGGAAGAGGCATCAGATGGAGGCTTGTTGCGTTTGGAGAACATCAGGATAAGGGAGGTGTTCCACAGGTCGGAATAGAAGCCAGTGGCAAGGATGACATTGTAGAGGGTGGCAAGGACTGAAAGGAAGGATGGAGGGCAGTGTTTGAGGTGGCGGTAGGTAATGCAGTCGTGGCCAGGAGCAGTGTTGCGTTTAGTACGGAGTGTAGGGTCGACGTCCTGTGTAGTGATGGGAGTGTTAAGTTCAGATGGTGGCGTGTAGCCCAAGTACTGGAAGCTAGGAGCAAGGGAAGGAACAGAGATATTCTACAGTCCATGTCGTCAGGGAAGATGGAAAAATCAAAGTGGGGATCATCTGGGATGGAAAAAACATCTGAGAAGTGAGAGGTAAAGTGGTTGGCCTTACTGAGGTTGTCAGGAAAGGGACGGTCATCAAGGAGGAGAGGGTACCGGGAGGGGGGGGGGGGGGGGGGAGCGGATCCAGTAAGGCGATGGAAAAGCAGGCCAATACTTCGAAGAATTTATGGGGAGCGTGGTGTTGAGTTGTGCAGATGTCTGGCGCCACTGCCACCGTCTGAACCAGGACAGGTCTTACAATCCAGGACCGAAGTACGGCAACGGTTCCTCGCTAAAATGAAATCAGTTAGATTTCTATCCCTATCCCCAAGACATATCCATGAAGACGATTTTGTTGCAAAAGGCTTTGAGCACTATGCGACTTAATTTCTGAGGTCATCAGTCACCTAGTACTTAGAACTAATGAAACCTAACTAACCTAAGAACATCACACTCATCTATGCCCGAGGCAGGATTTGAACCTGTGACTGTAGCGGTCGCTCCGCTCCAGACTGTAGCGCCTAGAACCGTGCGGCCACTCTGGCCGGCTGTTGCAAAAGGTTATTACAGGCAGACAAAATGTTATTCACGGACAATATCAGCAACAGTCTCCCACGTTCATTCGTAAAGTCCAAGCCGTATAGTCGTACCACATGCGTCACGTATCCTTTGTGTACACTGTCATCCATTTTCGCATTAATATCACCCCAGGTCACTCATACCCCTATTTCCGGTATGTTTCTGATGGTATGTTCTAGTAGCTCATAAAATTCATCTATTTCTATGTCCAATGAAACTTCAGTGAGATCATACACCTGAAAGAGGAATCTTTATAATTTCGCCATTCTTACTCACATCCACACATTTCGAAAAATCGAATTCATCGCCTGAGACACGAAGTAGCTAAATTCTTTCAGTGTGTCTCGGGTCCACTTACATGTAGGGATCCTCTTCTCTCTTCACGATAGCGAGATAACCTGTCTAAAAGAGAATTCGCACATTCGAGGTTGGTATCTTTTTAGTTATTCACGATAGTGTTTTATAGTTACGTGTACATTCCGAGGCACTTCTGAATCCTCTGCCGATCCCCACCCCCACTCTAAACCGTTTCCCAGGAAACCCTACTGTGACACTTACTCCGGAATCTAATTTAAGACTGAGCAAACCCATGAGGTGGTCATGGGCAAATACCAGTGGTAGTTTTGTGTTTGGCTTCCAGTGTGTCAGACACATTTTATAGCTACTTCTCCGGAGTATAGACGCTATGGGTCCACATCTTCCGCCACTGACATTCTGGCAAAGTACAAGATAACAATGTCACAGACCACTGACCCACCATCTCGATGAGAAGTCCCACACAAGTGTGCTCTCTCATACCAAATTAGAGCAAACACGCAACTCACGGTTGCAGACAAGGAACACAGCAAGTTACTTTTCATCTGATAACGACACTGACTTATGACATGTAGTATTTAATGTTCTCGGATGTCATTGTTCTAGTTTTCCTTTTAGGTCAAAGTCTAGTTTTCAGGTCAATTCGTGTTTTCCGAATCATCGATCCTTTGATCTCTAAGGTTTCTGGTAACAAACTATCTATACTGAATGGGTGGGTCATTCATCGCGTTTGTACTGCATGGACCTCTTTCTATACATTGAGATGCCTTCCGCCTAGCTACGGCAGCGTATCTGTTAGGGAAGTATATGTTTGTGGATATTAAAGTCCCATCAATAAAACGAGAAACAATGACGAAATTTTGGACAACTTCGCAGCACACGCAGACGGGCCAAAACCGTTGTTCTACCTCTTGCAGCTATTATGGACTTCCAACTGATCAGTACTGCTGTTGGTGAAGATGGTTGTGAATATCGCTTGCTCATTCGCATATAACATGCTACATGGAAACGCGGCATCACTTTGCGGTTTTCTTAGGCAACACTAAGAGAACTACAACAGATTTTGAAAGTGATTCTCACGAAGCCAATGATGAAGCCAAATGTGGGGAGAACGAAATGCCTTGGAACGCTGAATTCGCACAACACTCTTGTGGATGATCCCACTGACTCTGCTGACGACCAGAGATTGCAGTGACACACCAACGTCGGCAACAAGAATCTATGTCACACACAGTAGCGAGGGCTCGCTAGAATCCGTAACGGTGAATGGGAGGCACTCCAAAAGACGACGCATCTCTCTCCGTACCATCAGCACCATCACGCTGATGTCAGTATACGGTGGAGCTTGCCCAGTTCGTGACCTCATCTGAAGGAATCAACATCACAGTGTAGGAATGACGGTTGTTAAAGTTGCTCCTGCCTTGTGCATCGGTATAGGTTGAACAATGTACGTCAAGAGTACAGTTACTTAATTAGCACATTAAGTGATGTTTTGTTAGTCAATGACAGTTGCAAATTATCCAGTACTCTTGTGATCAAGAAGTGTGTTAGAGTAAAGTAAATCTATTATTCATTAATGTAATAAAGTAAACTAATATTTCAAGAGTTGCATTTCGTATGTGCCACCTTACTGAGCAGTCAAAGAACCCGATGTTATGGCTGGACGGAAGTAGTTTCTTCTCGTCATAACACAAAGGAATTCAAGCTGTCTCGTAGCGATACGTTTGTTATTTTTATCATTGTTAGAATGGTAGACTCAATTCTTTTATTTGTTGCTGTTCTTTACCGTTAACGTATTTTTTTCATCAAATTTACAGATTCTTGATATTTTTAAGGTGCTTGCAAAGACAGATCGTGAGTCAATGACAATATCAAGATGCGTTTCAGCATATAAACGCACTCTATTTTGGCACTTTTGACAACGAAACGGAAACTCAGTCTTTCATATGTTGTGTACACAGTGAAACTGTTGACGCCACCAGCATAGCGCCGACAGTTGGCTTTGAAGCGCACAGGTAAACACACGAAGAGTATCTCATTTGTGTTCTGCTTCCATCTGGTACAGTAGACAGGAGATTATCAGGACCCCTGACTGCTGTACAATGATTTACGACGCTTTTATCTTGTTGATAATATATCGATTTCCACCTACGTCATGTCACTGAAATCCTCTTCGAAAGTTCTTTCCGATGGCAGAGAGCAACGTACATAGCTCCATTCAAAAATTCTAAGCTGGTCTTACAAGTCTGCATCTACAGAGATTGAAAAAATTCTTGCATGCTCCAGAAAGTTTTCCACCTTTCCCGTTAAATCCAAGCGAAAATTGCATCTCGATGACCTGTGGACTAATGACTCATTGTTCAAACTCAACTGTCCTGACATGGTTTCCAAATTCGATCCTGATTCCGGAAATGGCATGTTTGCAGACGAGTCACTATTCAAATTTTCTATAGTGACACCCCTAAGGGTGTCAGGTACTTGATTGGCGAATTCAGCCTGGGGAAACTGTTAACTGGTGTCCATACATTCTCCTCCGATACCACAGGAGCGATTTCAACCAAATATGGTACACGTATCCCTAATGTTGGGTAACAATCTGTGGAGGAAAGAAACATCTACGAAATACGGTTAAGGAAATATTATATCATAGACCATCAGATCCGCGAAAAACAACCGCGTCATGCATGTCGTTTAGATGCATTATTTCTGTGGTAGTGACTTCATTCGCAAAAAAAAATAGTTGTATGTATGCACACATGATGCTAAATCCACCTATAAAAGTGTATCATTGTACCATACATAGTTCACGAACACTGGGATGAGTGAACTACCGCCGAATTATATATGCCCTTTAAATTTACTAGCCGGCCGGGCTTAACCGAGCGGTTCTAGGCCTACAGTCTGGAACCGTGCGAACGCTATGGTCGCAGGTTCGAATCCTGCCTCGGGCATGGATGTGTGTGTGTCCTTAGGTTAGTTAGGTTTAAGTAGATCTAAGTTCTAGGGGACTGATGACGACAGATGTTAAGTCCCATAGTGCTCAGAGCCATTTAAACCATTTTTTTTATTTACTACTTCTTTCCAATACATCTGTTCTCAACATATTTTGCAGCCCGAGTGTGCCTGCAAATTTATATCACCGCAGGACTCGTGCATTAGGAGATGACATGTCGAACACTGAGATGTATGAAAACTGCTGCATCATGCATGTCGTTTTAATACATGTGTTCTTCACTGTTAAGACACTCGTACAGTCCAATCACATTAAGAAAGTACCTGACAAGTGGCAGCGCTTTTGACAACTGTGTAGTGCAAAGTGCAATAGGCTGTAGACGAAAAAATTAGCCCTCTATAGGGCAATGAATTGGCGTTGCCGTAGAGACGTTGTCAAAATCGTATTCCTCGCCTGAGTCATGAAGTGGGTAAATTTTTCTCAGTGTGTCTTGTAGCGACTCCTTACGTGTAGGGATCCACTTCTCTCTTCACGATAGCAAGATTTCCTGTTTGCAAGAGACTTTGTACATTCACGGTTCGTACCCTTTTAGCTATTCACAAGAGTGGTTTATAGTTATGTCTACATTCCGAGTCACGTCTCAACCCTGTGCCCATCCCCACCCCCACAATGAACCCTTTCCCAGGAAACCCTATTGCGGCACTCACTCCGGAATCTACCTTAAGATTGAGCAAAGCCATGAGGTTCTCTTCGGGAAACACCAGTGGTGGTTTCACGTTTGCCTTCCACTGTTTAAATTACGCCAACTCTAGCATGGAGTCAGACATCTTTTGTAACCGCTCCCCGGGAGTACAGACGTTATGGATCCGACTCTTCCGCTACTGACACTCTGCCAAAGTACAAGATAACAACATTACTGACCACTGACCCACCATTGAGATGAGGAGTCCTACACAAATCTGCTCTACCATACCAGCAGGGACGTGCACAGTACAGAAACTGTCTACAATCATTCTTTTTCTTATTTGAATACTGTACTGACACGTTTGTACCGCATACATTTTGTTTTATGCGACTGCTTCATATTTCAAAGGTTTTTTCGCGTATAATGGAAATGAAATTTTTTCGCTACTTCAGTGCATATACAGCAACTTTTTGGTTTCGTTTCTGACTGAAAATTGGCAAAATGAATATCCGAGAAAATGTTGGTTTGTCAGCTATCGTCAGGTAAAAAAGTAATTGTTAGGGCCGACAACTGAAACGACATTTGTTCTTTGCTGCAGTTTATTACAGGAAAATGAAACAACAACCACTAAAATGGAGATGATGCACCACAGAAATGATCTACCACACTTGGAGACCAATCTGAAAGTATTAATAATGGATTCCTCTCCTTCACCGGCTAGCACATTAGCATGACTTGTTGGCTTCCAAATATCTCGGGTGTACGTTTTCTAAGGGGAAAACGTTATAACGGTTCTTAGGGTCAGATATGGAGAGTTACTATCGTCAGCCAACCCCGCTCAGAAAACAACGTGCTGAATGGAGCAGCGCCTGCTCCGCATCGCAACCTTCCGTGTGACAAGGCTAGGCCAGCCACCGGGAAGTACTGTAGAGCGACCATGTGCCAGTTAAGACGGAATGTCATTGCCTCTATTCCAGATAGTTCAGCGCGGCACTAACGTCACCACTACCGCTAACTCAGATGGGTGCAGTAGTATTTAAACTCATGTCAACCAACCAACCAACACCAAAACAGCTGGGCAGTTTTGTAACATGGAGTCCACTGAACTCAGGGTGTGCAGTGGAAGTATGTCCATTTACTACTACCGGAACATAAAACACTGCTTGCTGTCTAAGCATCTCGTCACCAAGGGGGGGGGGGGGGGGGGGGGGAGGGAGTGCACTTTTTTCCCACCCTGGGAGTATGATGTTAGGGTCCAGGTATCGCAGCCTTCGCCTAGGTGTCAACAGAAGATCTTCATTTTGGGGACGCTGGAGGGTGATACAGCCATATATTACCACAGCAGCTCCCATTGACAATAAATTCTCTAACAGGGGAATCTGATAATCCAGTGACTGAGCAGCAGCAGTGTTCGCGATCAGCAGCATGGGCCTGACGCACTGGGAAATGCCACAATTTTCACCTTCTCCGCAATTGTTACCTACAGTTCCTAGCGAATGATTGTAAACAAGCTGCAGTAAAGGACTATTGGAACGCATGTAGCTGGACCTTCTCCGAATGCACCAGTTATAATTGGTTTCAGAAAACCGCTGAAGATGAAGGCGAAGACGTAAATGGACCAACAGTTGATATCAAACGGTTCCAAGGTTTACACATGCACCTTACCGAATGGAGTGGATGGATTGATGGAAGGCACAGCGCTGAAAAATCATCTGGGTGGCAAGACTAGGTAACAACACGCACTTTACTTTTCACTTTTGGGATCCCCAACATCCTTGGAACTGACCTTTTCTTTGTTTACGTGGTATCTTCCAGAGTTTATTGTGCCGTACCAAAGTCGACAATTCAGATCGACACCACAGATATTAGCGAGAGCTCGCTGCAGTTCCCAACAACCAATGATAGGTGCTCTAAAAGTCCACACCTCCCTCTCAGAACAGCACAATAGTGCCCTCACACTGAGGGTCAATATAGTGTCGAGTAATCATTACCTCTGCCCCAGTTTAAGGCCTCATCTGAAGCAGTTAACATCACTGTGTAGGACCAACGATTTGTTAAAGTTTCTGATGATAATTACTTTCGTAAATGTTGCATGTTGTATTCCCGGTGACAGTTGTATATTATGCAACTAATATGTGGAGAAGAAGTGTGGCAAAGTTAAGTAAATCTTTTATTAGTTTCAGTAATAAAGTGAACTAATATTTCATATGTTCTAGATTGATGAGCCTTCTCCAGCAGCAGTCAAAGAACCCACACTTATTGCTACACGAACAGTGAACTCCAGTAACATGCGCCCATTCCATTGCATCTGGGCAATGCACTCCAAAGTGTGGAAAACCTGGGTATTCTGAAAATTTCAGCAATTTTTTAAGCGAAAGCAAGAATAAGCATAGGGATTTTATTGCAAATGGGAAACGTTAAAAGTAAATGACTCAGGATGGCTAAGGATGGTAGGTGTGAGAAGCATATCAGTGCTTAAAGATAAGCGTCACGTAAGATTTTAGGTGGTGGCTAAGCCAAGGATATTAGGACCCGCAGTCTTGGAAAATGTAACGCCCAGGGAAGGTAGTAACAGGTACGACTTGATTCGATAAGATGTGTTTAAGCTATAGTTGTGGAGACAATGCCGAAACTGCAGGCCTTATAGCATTGTCTTTGAATACGGAAATAAGTGATTTTCAAGGTACGAAATTAACTCACTAAAATTGAAAATCTCATGTAAGTAAAAAAGGAGAATTATGAGTTTGTTCTCACTGATGTCTATATAGCAAGGTTTTTATTGTGTCATGTAAAACACTCTATACATATTTCGAGATAACACGTCCTGAAAAGGAATTATCTTAGAATGTTTCGGTAATAAATGTTAACACCAAGAAAACAGACCAAAGAAGGAAACTTTTCTCTTACATATCTTTATTTTTAGAGGTTAGATCAGCTTCAACGATGTACATTTCACACCGCTGTCTCCTAATCACGTTCGGTATTTAGAGTGGCTAATGTATTCTATATACGGACATGTCTTCCTAAGCGCCGTCTGCTTCACGTCTGCTGTGCAGCGAGCTACCTTAATTTAAGTATTAACTGTATTTTTCTTACTTGTCACTTCTTCTTAAGTGTGTTTTTGCTTTTAGGAAGCTTTAATTGTCGATAGCTATTAATAGTGTTCCACAGATTTCGTGTTTGTTTTTAATACAGTCAGAGAGAGCCATAGTGCCAGTAGTGCTAGTGTTTGTTTTCAATACAGTCCAGAGACAGGTAGTGCTATTTTCATTGTTTTCTACAAGAAGTGGTTAGCAATCACAGTTTAGTCAATAATCAGCCGCCTTTAGTGAATTAGCAGTCTAGTTAAAAGTTGATTAAGTCTCTTCAGTAAATTGATTCCTTCGGATGGATAGGATGTGTGACTGCTGTGTACGGACGCAGCAGGAGCTGGCCGCTGTTCGCGAACAGCTGAACGTGTTGATGGTCGCGGTCAGCCGTCTTCAGGCTGCTGCCACGGAGTGTAGCGGCAGTGGGGAGTCTGGTGCGTCGCAAGGTACACCCCAGGTGTTACATGCTTCAACCACGGTTCCTGTTATCGAGACATCTTCGCGGGTACCGGGGACGGTTGGGCCACCTTCTCCCCAAGGGGAGTGGCGGGTTCAGCGGCGTTCGCGGCGCACGAGGCGGAGGCTAAATGTGGAGGCTGGCCGTGTGGCATCGCCCGCTCTGCCTGTGACCTTTAGCAAGGTCCGAGCAGGCACACAGGGGCAGGGGTTTATTAGTTATTGGGAGCTCCATCGTTTGGCAGGTGATGGAGCCCCTTCGGGAAATAGCGGAAAGGTCGGGGAAGAAGGCCAGTGTTCACTCTTTCTACTTGCCGGGGGGTCTCATCCCAGACGTGAAGGAGGCCCTACCGGCGGCGATATACAGCACTGGGTGCACTCGACTACAAATTGTTGCCCATGTCAACTGGTAGCAGTTAATTCCATAAATTAATACGAGATTGGAATAGAAGGGAGAACCGATAGAGGTACTCAGGGTACCCTTCGCCAGACACCGTCAGGTGACTTGCGGAGTATGGATGTAGATGTAGATATAAAATAATTTGGAAATGACGAAACTGGTATTCGTTGTAGGAATGTTCTACTGTATTATCTGCATGTAAATTGCGGTCACAAAGTGTCGTTAGCCTCTCGAAACGCTGAGGAAGCCACCAGAGTAATAAACAGCCAAAAGCGATAGCAAAGTAATCAGATCAGTTCTACATGCAGAAAATTGATGCCAGTTCAAAGGAACAGCTGTACTTCAATGTTGAGTATATACCCAAAAGGAGGGCTAAAATGACCAACCAGACAGGTCGCCTTTCTTGCTGGACTAGGAGAGACTAATTCGTTTTTCAAACATATGACACATCCACAACTCGTTTTGTGAATCTATCTGTACACATCGGGGCACTAGAAAATTTAATTTACGAACTTAACTGCAAATAAGCAACCGCAGTTACCATTAGATCCCTCAAAAACCATTACCTACGATTTAAGAAAGAATTTCGACTCCTCTCTATGTTTCGTTCCACTTCATACCCTCCACGTTTTTATAATTTTTATTTAGGTTTCTCTAAAGTGAGAATTTATTCGCAGTGAAAGTAAGCAAATATTTGAAAAGTGATAACGTACCACGTCACATCTCTTAAATTTGGGTTTTATTACTCTTACAGAGTTCTAGAAGCTGATCCATTATCAGACTGTACTTCTTTGTCGTCAATCCTAACGGAAAAGCAATACAGAAATTGCGCTGATGAAGGACACACACAACCTATAGATTACACGTATATCGCCGCTATAAAAAAGTAACACTTCGCTCACCGACGAATAGTTTCAGCGAAAACATGTATTTATCAGTTGTTTTTAATATATCTCCTTGTCGAGTGTCAAAGCAGGTTACGTATTCGTTTTGGAATGAAACTATCTGATGATATCAAAGTTATGTTAGCTTAGAAGATATTTTCAGCGGGTCTGTACGGACCGGTGAAGGGCATTATTGTTGACGTATTGTTAGGAGGAAACTGGAAAGAAGGTAGATGGGTAAGAATTAAAAATGGCCGACAAGGTTTCCCTACAAACTGTGACTCCGATTTTTCTGTAGACATAAATATTCGGTGTTCCATTCAGATGTCTGATTGAAATACAACGAATAACAACGCCGTAAACCCTTAATATATCAGTCGTGTTTGAACTTCTGACAAAAACAGAGTACATTTTATTTGAGGCGCCTGTTCCTTAATGCAACAAAAATTCCTTACCGTGTCTCTTCTGCAGGATATCGCTCAAATGGCTGTAAGTATTATGAGACTTACTATCTGAGGTCTTCAGTCCCCTAGACTTAGAACTAATTAACATAACTTACCTAAGGACATCACACATCCGAGCCCGAGGCATGATTCGAACCTGCGACCGTAACAGCAGCGCGGCTCCGAACTGAAGCGCCTAGAGCCGCTCTGCCACAGATGCCGGCTCCGCTTCACAACAGGACCAATATCTGAAGACTAAAATCAACTAAACTCACAAAACAATAGTCTTTAAAGCTTTCAACTGACTCAGATGATGTAGCTTTCCCGGCGAAACCTCTGTCGTAGTGTTATACAGGATGTCTCAGACCTTCCATTAAACATGGTCTAATGTGTGAAATGACGTCAGTGGGGCGCATCTTTTGTGTGAAATTGAAACAGATGGGAACGGTTATGTTGAAGTACGGAAACAATGTTCGGAAATGTATATTTATTGTGTTATCGACATGCACAGCATATTCATCTTAGCAATAACGTAGCTCTTATTAGTTGTTGGAGGTGAAAGATTAGACACCACACACACACATACAAAATTGCGGAAAACCAATTTCATAAGGAACCAAAAAAATTACCGACGAATCCCCTACTTGGCCTTTGCGGACAATCCCACAGTAATGGCATATTCTTGTGAGATGGCTACAAAACAGACAGAAACTCTAAAAGAGAGAAAGTCGGTCAGCATATATCATTTGACAAGACAGTGTTTACAACAACAAATTTTGAAATTGTCAAATTACAAACCAAATATGGAGAAATTAACAGTGTATCACGCTTTAAATATAAAAAGATTGTAAACATTTAGGATTAGTGAAAACCTCTACAATAAAATATGCTTATATTTAAATACATAAATTAGACATTACAAAACAGTAATTAAACAGTCATTGATATGTGAGCGAAACCTTAGCAATAAACAGGGAAACTGATATAGAAAATCTAAACAAGGAAGAAAGACAAAATATTTTGAAAATTTTTGGACTGCGGTGTGCGTACTGTAAGACCTTTGGTACACAGAACATCAGATTATTTGACTTCTCGCTCTAACGAAGTAGGCGAGTGTCAGGAATATGTCTCGTGGTCTTATCGTGGCGTGTGTCTTCTGCTGTTAGGTCAGATGATAGAAATGGCACTTGCGCATCTACATCTACATGACTGCTCTGCAATTCACATTTAAGTGCTTGGCAGAGGGTTCATCGAACCACAATCATACTATCTCTCTACTATTCCACTCCCGAACAGCGAGCGGGAAGAACGAACACCTAAACCTTTCTGTTCGAGCTCTGATTTCTCTTATTTTATTTTGATGATCATTCCTACCTATGTAGGTTGGGCTCAACAAAATATTTTCGCATTCGGAAGAGAAAGTTGGTGACTGAAATTTCGTAAAAAGGTCTCGCCGCGACGAAAAACGTCTATGCTGTAATGACTTCCATCCCAACTCGTGTATCATATCTGCCACACTCTCTCCCCTATAACGCGATAATACAAAACGAGCTGCCCTTTTTTGCACCCTTTCGATATCCTCCGTCAATCCCACCTGGTAAGGATCCCACACGGCGCAGCAATATTCTAACAGAGGACGAACGAGTGTAGCGTAAGCTGTCTCTTTAGTGGACTTGTTGCATCTTCTAAGTGTCCTGCCAATGAAACGCAACCTTTGGCTCGCCTTCCCGACAGTATTATCTATGTGGTCCTTCCAACTGAAGTTGTTCGTAATTTTAACACCCAGGTACTTAGTTGAATTGACAGCCATGAGAATTTTACTATTTATCGAGTAATCGAATTCCAACGGATTTCTTTTGGAACTCATGTGGATCATCTCACACTTTTCGTTATTTAGCGTCAACTGCCACCTGACACACCATACAGCAATCTTTTCTAAATCGCTTTGCAGCTGATACTGGTCTTCGGATGACCTTACTAGACGGTAAATTACAGCATCATCTGCGAACAATGTAAGAGAACTGCTCAGATTGCCACCCAGGTCATTTATATAGATCAGGAACAGTAGAGGTCCCAGGACGCTTCCCTGGGGAACACCTGATATCACTTCAGTTTTACTCGATGATTTGCCATCTATTACTACGAACTGCGGCCTTCCTGACAGGAAATCACGAATCCAGTCGCACAACTGAGACGATACCCATATGCCCGCAGCTTGAATAGAAGTCACGTGTGAGTAACGGTGTCAAACGATTTCCGGAAATCTAGAAATACGGAATCAACTTGAGATCCCCTGTCGATAGCGGCCATTACTTCGTGCGAATAAAGGGCTAGCTGCGTTAAACAAGAACGATGTTTTCTGAAGCCATGCTGATTACGTGTCAATAGATCGTTCCCTTCGAGGTGATTCATAATGTTTGAATACAGTATATACTCCAAAACCCTACTGCAAACCGACGTCAATGATATAGGTCTGTAGTTAAAAGGATTACTCCTACTACCCTTCTTGAACACTGGTGCGACCTGCGCAATTTTCCAATCTGTAGGTACAGATCTATCGGTGAGCGAGCGGTTGTATATGAGTGCTAAGTAGGGAGCTATAGTATCAGCGTAATCTGAAAGGAACCTAATCGGTATACAATCTGGACCTGAAGACTTGCCCGTATCAAGCGATTTGAGTTGCTTCGCAACCCCTAAGGTATCTACTTCTAAGATACTCATGCTAGCAGATGTTCGTGTTTCAAATTCTGGAATATTCCATTCGTCTTCCCTGGTGAAGGAATTTCGGAAAACTGCGTTCAATAACTCCGCTTTAGCGGCACAGTGGTCGATAACAGTACCATCGGCACTGCGCAGCGAAGGTATTGACTGCGCCTTGCCGCTTGTGTACTTTACATACGACCAGAATTTCTTCGGATTTTCTACCAAATTTCGAGACAATGTTTCGTTGTGGAACCTATTAAAGGCATCTCGCATCGAAGTACGTGCCAAATTTTGCGCGTCTGTAAATTTTAGCCCATCTTCGGGATTTCGCGTTCTTCTGAACTTCGCATGCTTTTTCCGTTGCCTCTGCAACAGCGTTCGGACCTTTTTTGTGTACCACGGGGGATCCGTTCCATCTCTTACCAATTTATGACGTATGAATATCTCAATTGCTGTTGCTACTATATCTTTGAATTTGAGCCACATCTCGTCTACATTCGCATAGTCAGTTCGGAAGGAATGGAAATTGTCTTTTAGGAAGGCTTGTAGTGGCACTTTATTCGCTTTTTTAAATAAAATTATTTTGCGTTTGTTTCTGATGGATTTGGAAGAAATGGTATTGAGCCTAGCTACAATGACCTTGTGATCACTAATCCCTGTATCAGTCATGATGGTCTCTATCAGCTCTGGATTGTTTGTGGCCAAGAGGTCAAGTGTGTTTTCGCAACCATTTACAATTCGCGTGGGTTCGTGGACTAACTGCTCGAAATAATTTTCGGAGAATGCATTTAGGACAATCTCGGAAGACGTTTTCTGCCTACCACCGGTTTTGAACAAGTATTTTTGCCAACATACCGAGGGTAGGTTGAAGTCCCCACCAACTATAACCGTATGAGTGGGGTATTTATTTGTTACGAGACTCAAACTTTCTCTGAACTGTTCCGCAACTGTATCATCGGACTCTGGGGGTTGGTAGAAGGAGCCAATTATTAACTTAATTCGGCTGTTAAGTGTAACCTCCACCCACACCAATTCGCACGGAGTATCTACTTCGACTTCACTACAAGATAAACCACTACTGACAGACACAAACACTCCACCACCAATTCTGCCTAATCTATCTTTCCTGAACACCGTCTGAGACTTCGTAAAAATTTCTGCAGAACTTATTTCAGGCTTTAGCCAGCTTTCTGTACCTATAACGATATCAGCTTCTCTGCTTTCTATTAGCGCTTGAAGCTCAGGGACTTTTCTAGCGCAACTACAACAATTTACAACTATAATTCCGACTGATCCTTTATCCAAGCACGTCCTGTAATTGCCAAGCACCCTTTGACATTGCAGCCCATCCCGCACTTTCCCGAGGCCTTCTAACCTAAAAAACCGCCCAGTCCACGCCACACAGCCTCCGCTACCCGTGTAGCCGCCAGCTGAGTGTAGTGAACTCCTGACCTATTCAGCGGAACCTGAAACCCCACCACCCTATGGCGCAAGTCAAGGACTCTGCAGCCAATACGGTCGCAAAACCGTCTGAGCCTCTGATTCAGACCCTCCACCCGGCTCTGCACCAAAGGTCCGCAGTCGGTTCTGTCAACGATGCTGCAGATGGTGAGCTCTGCCTTCATCTAGTAAGCAAGACCGGCAGCCTTCACCAAATCAGATAGCCGCTGGAATCCAGAGAGAATTTCCTCAGATCCAAAGCGACACACGTCATTAGTGCCGACATGTGCCACCACCTGCAGCTGGCTGCACCCTGTGCTCTTCATGGCTTCCGGAAGGACCCTTTCCACATCAGGAATGACTCCTCCCGGAATGCACACCGAGTGCAAATTGGATTTCTTCCCCTCCTTAGCCGCCGTATCTCTAAAGGGCCCCATTACGCGCCTAACATTGGAGCTCCCAACTACCAGTAAGCCCACCCTCTGCGATTGCCCGGACCTTGAAGGCTGAGAATGATCCTCTGAAACAGGGCAGGCAGCTGCATCTGGCTCAGCCAGAGACAGTGCCTGAAACCGGTTTGTCAGACGCACCGGGGAGGCTTTCTGATCAGCCTCCGGGGACGCCTTTCGCTGCCTGCCACGCCTTGGAACGACCTCCCAATCAACCACAGGCGAGGGCTCAGCCCCACTGCGGGCAGCAACCGGGGCAACCACAGCGGCAGACCGATCTGGGGACAGACGGAACGAGGTTGACATCCCCGTGATACCCGAGTCCGGCTCCCCACAGTGGTGCCCATTGGCAACAGCCTCAAGCTGCGCGACCGAAGTCAGCGCCGATTGCAGCTGTGAGCAAAGGGATGCCAAGTCAGCCCTCATCCGAACACAGCAATCGCAGTCCCTGTCCATTCTAATCGATGTTTAACAACAGTTACCGAAACACGAGTCCGTGCCTAGATAACGCAAGCGGAACACGCAAAGTATGTATCAACTAACCTGTACAAATGCCTAACGACTGCGCTGCAATCTGCTGAATTTACGATTACAGTAACTAAAACTCGAAATTGCACCTCCTATACGAAACTCACACGCAATTTAAATAAGAATCTACGAAGTAAACACTAAAGCGCGATGCTACAACTGTCAAGTACTACAATACGCCCGAAATATATGAATTAAACAATGAAAGTACCCAAAAACACGCAAAGAAATTAATTAAACTATCTAACAAATAAGTAAGCAAGGGTTATACGACTTGCTGCTGCAGCTGCTTATCCAACGGCGGCAGGGAGCACACTGACTGTGACCAACCGACACTGGCCGTTCACAACAAAAACAGAAGACAGACGACTACGCGAATTTGCACTATTCAGGTACTAAGGCGCGATGCTACAACCCTCAAATACTATGTTGTTGTTGTTGTCTTCAGTCCTGAGACTGGTTTGATGCAGCTCTCCATGCTACTCTATCCTGTGCAAGCTGCTTCATCTCCCAGTACCTACTGCAACCTACATCCTTCTGAATCTGCTTAGTGTACTCATCTCTCGGTCTCCCTCTACGATTTTTACCCTCCACGCTGCCCTCCAATGCTAAATTTGTGATCCCTTGATGCCTCAAAACATGTCCTACCAACCGATCCCTTCTTCTAGTCAAGTTGTGCCACAAACTTCTCTTCTCCCCAATCCTATTCAATACCTCCTCATTAGTTACGTGATCTATCCACCTTATCTTCAGTATTCTTCTGTAGCACCACATTTCGAAAGCTTCTATTCTCTTCTTGTTCAAACTAGTTATCGTCCATGTTTCACTTCCATACATGGCTACACTCCAAACAAATACTTTCAGAAACGACTTCCTGATACATAAATCTATATTCGATGTTAACAAATTTCTCTTCTTCAGAAACGCTTTCCTTGCCATTGCCAGTCTACATTTTATATCCTCTCTACTTCGACCATCATCAGTTATTTTACTTCCTAAATAGCAAAACTCCTTTACTACTTTAAGTGTCTCATTTCCTAATCTAATTCCATCAGCATCACCCGATTTAATTTGACTACATTGAATTATCCTCGTTTTGCTTTTGTTAATGTTCATCTTATATCCTCCTTTCAAGACACTGTCCATTCCGTTCAACTGCTCTTCCAAGTCCTTAGCCGTCTCTGACAGAATTACAATGTTATCGGCGAACCTCAATGTTTTTACTTCGTCTCCATGAATTTTAATACCTACTCCAAATTTTTCTTTTGTTTCCTTTACTGCTTGCTCAATATACAGATTGAATAACATCGGGGAGAGGCTACAACCCATTCTCACTCCTTTCCCAACCACTGCTTCCCTTTCATGCCCCTCGACTCTTATTACTGCCATCTGGTTTCTGTACAAATTATAAATAGCCTTTCGCTCCCTGTATTTTACCCCTGCCACCTTTAGAATTTGAAAAAGAGTATTCCAGTCAACATTGTCAAAAGCTTTCTCTAAGTCTACAAATGCTAGAAACGTAGGTTTGCCTTTTCTTAATCTTTCTTCTAAGATAAGTCGTAAGGTCAGTATTGCCTCACGTGTTCCAACATTTCGACGGAATCCAAACTGATCCTCCCCGAGGTCTGCATCTACCAGTTTTTCCATTCGTCTGTAAAGAATTCGCTTTAGTATTTTGCAGCCGTGGCTTATTAAACTGATAGTTCGGTCATTTTCACATCTGTCAGCACCTGCTTTCTTTGGGATTGGAAATATTATATTCTTCTTGAAGTCTGAGGGTATTTCGACTGTCTCATACATCTTGCTCACCAGCTGGTAGAGTTTTGTCATGACTGGCTCTCCCAAGGCCGTCAGTAGTTCTAATGGAATGTTGTCTACTCCGGGGGCCTTGTTTCGACTCAGGTCTTTCAGTGCTATGTCGAACTCTTCACGCAGTATCGTATCTCCCATTTCGTCTTCATCTACATCCTCTTCTATTTCCATAATATTGTCCTCAAGTACATCGCCCTTGTATAAACCTTCTATATACTCCTTCCACCTTTCTGCCTTCCCTTCTTTGCTTATAACTGGGCTGCCATCTGAGCTCTTGATATTCATACACGTGGTTCTCTTCTCTCCAAAGGTCTCTTTAATTTTCCTGTAGGCAGTATCTATCTTACCCCTAGTGAGATAAGCTTCTACATCCTTACATTTGTCCTCTAGCCATCCCTGTTTAGCCATTTTGCACTTCCTGTCGATCTCATTTTTGAGACGTTTGTGTTCCTTTTTGCCTGCTTCATTTACTGCATTTTTATATTTTCTCCTTTCATCAATTAAATTCAATATTTCTTCTGTTACCCAAGGATTTGTAGCAGCCCTCGTCTTTGTACCTACTTTATCATCTGCTGCCTTCACTACTATATCCCTCAGAGCTACCCATTCTTCTTCTACTGTATTTCTTTCCCCTATTCCTGTCAATTGTTCACTTATGCTCTCTCTGAAACTCTGTACAACCTCTGGTTCTTTCAGTTTATCCAGGTCCCATCTCCTTAATTTCCCACATTTTTGCAGTTTCTTCAGTTTTAATCTACAGGTCATAACCAATAGATTGTGGTCAGAGTCCACATCTGCCCCTGGAAATGTCTTACAACTTAAAACCTGGTTCCTAAATCTCTGTCTTACCATTATATAATCTATCTGATACCTTTTAGTATCTCCAGGGTTCTTCCACGTATACAACCTTCTTTCATGATTCTTAAACCAAGTGTTAGCTATGATTAAGTTGTGCTCTGTGCAAAATTCTATTAGGCGGCTTCCTCTTTCATTTCTTAGCCCCAATCCATATTCACCTACTATGTTTCCTTCTCTCCCTTTTCCTACACTCGAATTCCAGTCACCCATTACTATTAAATTTTCGTTTCCCTTCACTATCTGAATAATTACTTTTATTTCATCGTACATTTCTTCAATTTCTTCATCATCTGCAGAGCTAGTTGGCATATAAACTTGTACTACTGTAGTAGGTGTGGGCTTCGTATCTATCTTGGCCACAATAATGCGTTCACTATGCTGTTTGTAGTAGCTTACCTGCACTCCTATTTTTTATTCATTACCCCTATTTCATTTTGTATTTATAACCCTGTATTCACCCGACCAGAAGTCTTCTCCCTCGTGCCACCGTACTTCACTAATTCTCACTATATCTAACTTTAACCTATTCATTTCTCTTTTTAAATTTTCTAACCTACCTGCCCGATTAAGGGATCTGACATTCCACGCTCCGATCCGTAGAACGCCAGTTTTCTTTCTCCTGATAACGACATCCTCTTGAGTAGTCCCCGGCCGGAGATCCGAATGGGGGACTATTTTACCTCCGGAATATTTTACCCAAGAGGATGCCATCATCATTTAATCATACAGTAAAGCTGCATGTCCTCGGGAAAAATTACGGCTGTAGTTTCCCCTTGCTCTCAGCCGTTCGCAGTACCAGCACAGCAAGGCCGTTTTGGTTAATGTTGCAAGGCCAGATCAGTCAATCATCCAGACTGTTGCCCCTGCAACTACTGAAAAGGCTGCTGCCCCTCTTCAGGAACCACACGTTTGTCTGGCCTCTCAACAGATACCCCTCCGTTGTGGTTGTACCTACGGTACGGCCATCTGTATCGCTGAGGCACGCAAGCCTCCCCACCAACGGCAAGGTCCATGGTTCATGGGGGGAGGTCAAATACTATAATACGCCAGAAATATATGAACTAAACAATGCAAGTACCCAACAACACGCAAAGAAATTAATTAAACTATCTAACAAATAAGTAAGCTAGGGTTATACGACTTGCTGCTGCAGCTGCTTATCCAACGGCGGTAGGGAGCACACTGACTGTGACCAACCGACACTGCCCATTAACAACAAAAACAGAAGACAGACGACTACGCGAATTTGCACTATTCAGGTACTAAGGCGCGATGCTACAACCCTCAAATACTATAATACTCCTGAAATATATGAATTAAACAATGAGTAGCAGATTGATGGTGATCAACTTTAAACAGAACTTGATTATTTTCACACACGTTTATTAAAATAATAAAAATCATAAACCTTACGTAACTTGATTCTGGATGCTATTTACAACTGACGATCTGAAGTTCCTTTGGTCTTGGTACGTTAATCTTATTCTCACATATCTCTGATACTTTACAAAGTGTCTATACAGTTATCTTCATGGCTATGTACAAGAATATGATAATCTTATTAGGCGCAGACTGAAACTTAACTACAGACTAATGGAGACTGATGCAGACTAATGCAGACTGACTAATCGGAGGTCTGTACACTTGTTATAATACATAGTGCGTTCAGGTATCACTACGCGAGTGTGTAAAGAGGTTCTACGTTAGCAGCAAACTCATTGGCTGTGTTACATATTAATACGTGGATTGGCGGAAGCAGAATTTGGGCCATCTCTAAGACAGCTCCATCTCGTCGTGCGGAGACGGACGAGCACTGCGCCTGCACTGTTGTGCTTAGCGGGGCGCGCTCTAGTGGGAAAGTTGTGTACGCGCTGAGTACGCGGAACTATGTACACTATAGGGACCAAGCTGGTCCGAGAATGGATTTAGACTACAGAGAACGTACAAAATTAGAGAACATTCTAACATAGAGACAGACATCCACTTTTGCACAGCAGCATGGAAGCGAAACATGAGTGTTGTTCCCATTACACAACATGTTATGGTCTTTTCTTGTTCCATCCTCGTATGAGCACAGGAGTTAAGGGTGCTTAAATGCTCGTGTCTTCGCAGTCACTGTACATCTCCGGCGGTAATTCGTTCGAATACCACCTTTCGATTGTGCTATTACTGATTCAATCGAAGCAATAGATGTTGCAGTTGCTAGCCAGCTCATCGAAGTACGGCAGAGCAGCCAGCAGCCAGCAGAGTAGGGCTTCGGCCCCAGTCTTCTTTGTCCTCCTCTGTGTCTCTCGTCGCCCTGCCCGTCTCTCGGTTGCTTGTCAACCACCTCAACCTCTTCTACAGCCACCATGACTGCAATCATATACAACTCCCCTCCGCCACTGCCACCACTATCACGTCGTGTGCCGCTTCACTCCCCACTCAGTCCATCCCCCCACTCCTCACTCTCCCGTCTCCCTCCCTATTTGTCGCCCCATCCGCAGCTACTCCATCTCGCATCTCCTCTGATCCTTTTCCTCCATTTCCTCCCTCTGCTCCTTCCGTTTCTGCGGCCCCCACTAGAATGGTAGCCCGAAGGTCTATGGCCCACGCTCAACAATCCCCTTCACCATCATCGTCATTATCTTCACCGTCGCCTTCGCCATCGCCCTTACCATCTCTGGCGCCGCCTACAACACCGGGACCTGCCATTCCCTGCCACATTACAGTCGCTCCCGTCTCCCACACCTCCTCCTCCGCTGTCAAGCGCCCCAGTGGCACCCCTGCCTCCTCTACTCCCAAAACGGCTCTCCCTTGTCCCCCTTTGCCAGCCCATGATGCCATGGATGTCTCCCCACCTGCCCCTCCGCCTCCTCCTCCTCCATCCCCTCCTTCTACCGCTGCCTCCTCTCCCATCCGGATCCCTCCTTTCTTGAAGCCAAGAACCTCACCCTCTTCCTTTGCCAGAATTTTCCTTGTGCCCCCATCTCCCTCCTCACTCCTCGCCATGATTCGGTGCTCATCTCCTCCCCCAGCCCTATCCTCCACACATACCTCCTTTCCCACATCCCTGTCACATGCTTTGTCCCTAATGGCTCCCTCACCCCTGCTCCTTCCCCCCCTGCCTCTCGCCAACCCCCGCGTCGCCCACTGACCCTCATGGCCGTGATCACTCAGCTTTGTCCAGCGATCGCAGAGGAGGAGGTGTTGGCAGAGCTCAAGGAGCATCCCCATATGGAGGTGTGTGAGATTCTCCGCATCCATAACTCCGCCGGCCCCACCCGCCTTATATGGGTCTTTTTCGAACACGCCCCCTCCATCGACCTTCTCCTGAATGAGGGTGCCTTTCTCTTTCACCGACGCTACCCAGTTGACCCTTCCTGTTCCCCTCCTCAATCCCTCCGCTTCCAAAGGTGCTTGCGGTATAATGCACACAAGACATGTGAGTGCCGCGAGGCCCCCACCTGCATGGACTGTAGGCAAGCCCACTTTTTACGGCAGTGTCCCAATCTCCAGTCCCCCTGTCACCCCCTGTAATACCTATAACCCCCCTCATACTGCTTCCTCCCAGAAATGTAAGGCCTGACCCCCTCCTACCACTCCTGAACTCACCATTCCTGTCTGCCCCCTGGATGCCCCCAACCCTCCCACCAATTCCCTTCGCCCAGCCCCTACCTCTGAGTACATCATCAGATTCCTCACCCTCTAACAGATGTCTCTCGCCGCCTGTTCCATTTTCCACCTAAAAATGTATGCCACCTACTCCAACAACCAGTTCCATTTCTCCTTCTGCCGTCTTGACACCCTTATCCTTTTCAACAACATCCACTCCCTTCCTGCCAACAAGAACCTCTTCCTGCACACCTTTGCCACAAACCACGTGGATACCTTCCTCCTAAGTGAAACCTTCCTCCAAACCCACCACACCGTCCACACTTCGCCACTCCGATAATCCCCTCCCGATTGCGCGTGGTGGAGTTGCCATTGGCCACCACTGTAAGATCCCTGTTCAGCTCCAACCCATCCTTCCCAACCCTACCGAACACCTGATCCTTAGTCTCTTCTTTCCCGGCCTTTCCGTTACCTGCACCACCATCTATGTCCGCCCTAATGCCTCTATTCCCTTCGACTTCTTCTCCCACATTGTCCATCCCTTTTCCTCATACGTGATCGCTGCCGACCTCAACATCTGTAGTCGTTCCGCCGTCCAGTTACGGCGGTGGCATCGGTTCCTCTCCTCCCTTCAAGGTGACCTCATCCCTGCCCCCCAGCACACCCATCCCGAATCCAACTCCACTCCTCATGTTATCCTTCCCTTCCCCAACCTTCTTGACCGCATAACGGTGGATGTCCTGGAGCCTATTGGTAGCGATCACCTCCCTGTCCTCCTCGCCATTTCAGACGGTCGTGGCCCCCGCCCTGACCCTCGTAATGACCCTCCCCGTAAGTACCTCCATGACTATTCCCGTGCCAACTGGAATGCCTACCGGGATACACTCTCCACCCAGGTCGATAGCCACCTCTTCACTTACCACCACCTGGGCAATGTAACCTATGCCGCCTCCTGTCTCCAGCAGACCTTGTCTGAGGCCGTGGAGGCCCAAATCCCTACTGTCGCCATCCACCCCCACCGTCCTACCTTACCCCCACAGGCCATCCTCTTCCTCTGTGGATCCTGCCATCTCTACCGTGCCTTCCTCCGCACCCGTGACCCAGACACACTACGACGCTCTGGCAAACTCCAACGATACTTTCGTAATTGGCTCGGAGCTAAGATACGCCGGGACTGGCGACAGATATGCACCCGTTTAAATGCTATCCTACCTATCAACTCGTTAAAGTTCTGGTCAGCCTTCCGTCGCCTTACCGGAACTAAACCCTCCCCCTACTATCCTCATCTCCATGATGATCACCTCTTCCCTACACCCTTAGTAAGGCCAATCACTTTGCCTCCTACCTCTCTGATGTATTTTCCATCCCCAATGATCCCCAGTTCGATTACTCCCTTTTCCCTGACACCTCTGTCCCTCCCCTCGCACCAGGTTTCCAGTACTTGGACAACATTGCACACACAGAACTCAATGCCCCTATCACTACACAGGATCTCATTGCTACACCGCTCCTGGTCACGTTTGTGTCACCTACTGTCACCTTCGTGAAGCTCCTGTCTCTTTCGTCTCCACACTGGCCAGGCTCTACCATTAGTCCTGTCCACTGGTTACTACCCGAACCTGTGGAAAACCTCCCATATCCTAATGCTCCTCAAACCTGGCAAACCGCTATTCGCCATCTCCTCCTACAGTCCCATCAGCCTTACCCCGGTCTTCAGCAAGGTCTTGGAATCCATCCTCACCCAATGCATCCACCAGCATCTCTGCCAGCACCACCTCCTCCCCATTACCCAGTGTGGCTTTCGGCCATCCTACTCTTCCGACGACCTTCTCGTTCACCTCACTCATCTCCTTTCTGACCAGTTTAATTCCTGTGGCTCTGCTATCTTTCTCTCCCTAGACCACGAACGAGCTTCTGACCGCATATGGCATTCCGGTCTCCTCTTCAAGCTCGAAACCTTCGCCCTACCCATTAACTACATTCCTCTGATCGGCTCCTTTCTCTCCCACCGTCCTTCCTACTTCACCATCCATAACACGGAGTCCTACACCTTTTTTTCCCTCCACCAGTGTTCCTCAATGCTCCATCCTCTCCCCTGTTCTGTACCTTTTGTAAACTGTGGACATGCCGCCGTCACCCCCCGTCCACCTTCTCCAGTTTGCCGATGACACCGCCTTCCTTGCCCTTTCCCCCACCCTGCAGCACTCCCAACACCTTCTCCAATCCCATCTGGACCAGTTCACCCCTTGGTGCAACCAGTGGTTGCTCAAGGTCAATCCCTCCAAAATCCAGGCCATCATTATAGGCAAAACCACCCCTTCCTTCCACCTCCTTGATTTCTATCTCACTGTCTATGGCCGTCCTATCGCCCTCACCACACCCTCAAGTACCTTGGCGTCACCCTCGTCCATCGCCTCTCCTGGACTCCCCCATCTTTGGACAACCCAAGCCATGGCATGCTCTCGACTCCATCTCTTCAAGCTCCTTTTGGGCAATACGTGGGGTCTGGACCCCTCCACCATCATCCACACCTATAAATCCCTCATCTGCCCTAGCCTTTGATACACCCATCTGCCCTGCATCTCCGCTCCCCCTACCTCTTATGAATCCCTGAACGCCATGCTCTCCGCCTTGTCTATCGCATCCGTCTCCCCTCCCACACACGGATCATGTACGATCTCATTCCGTTCCCACACCTCCTCCTTTTCCTTGAAAGAATACGGATCCTGTAGACCTCCCACAAACTCGATCCTCCTCACCCGCTTGTCTCGGCCATCCTCTCCCACCCCCGCCCACTGCCACGCCTGTATTCCCGTGTCCCACCCGGTCTCCATCTCTCCACCTTCCTTACCCCCTCTGAAGGTGGCTTGCGCCAGCTCCCCTTCCATGATGAAGTCCTCCTCTCCTCTATCTACCACTCCTATCAACTTTGACCCTTCCCGCCCCCACTTCCTTTGTCCTTTCCTTTAGGCACCCTCCCTCCCTTCTCTTTTCCTCTGTCCCCTTCCTCCACCCCTCTACCCCCTGGCTTCCCCCCCCCCGTCCTCCCCTCCTCCTATTTCCCCTGCCCATGGCATCTGCTCTCCCTTCTCCCACTCCAACCCCCTCCTCCTCCTGACTTGGCAGGTCTCCAGACCTGTACATGGTTAGTGAACATTCGCGCGCCGGAGATCAACGCTTCGTGTTTCTGTGTGTGACGTCGTTTTGTGCTTAAGTGGTTCAGTGTTATTCGTTTTGTGCACCTACGTTCACGTGTAACAATTTTCGTCTATGTATGTGTCCAAGTGCCTGAACATCTTTTATGTAGGACTCTACACCCGTGAACGGCTCCCTGTATATTATAAAGTGTTTGTCTCTGTTTATATGTACACCGTATTTTGATCTCACTTTGTCTTCATTTGTATCTTGTGTGGTTCTCCGAGGCCAAAGAGCGGCGTAGTATGCTGCTGTAGGCCTGCCTGTAAACAGGTTTAAAAATAACAGTAAAGAAAAAAAGAAAGAAACCGTCATTATAGGAGCAGTACAGAGGCGGTTGCACTACTCGTATAACTCTACATTATTAATACTGGCTCTTGAATGTTTCGGTATGGATCTCAGGGGTAACCTCTCGCCTTTGTAAAATGACTGTCTAATCAGAATATACTACCAATGAATAAAAGTTTGCCATCTGCTTTACCCGCAAATGAGCCTCTGTTACCATTCACGTTGTTCTCCAGACATATTGTTACAACCAAGTATTTGTGTCAGCGAAAGTCAATCTTCCAATTGAAGCGTACCTTATCGATGGAGAGTATATTTCTTGTCTCGTACTTTGTAGAATGCCGTCAACAGCGCAACACACTTCTACACTTTTAGCACAATTTCTGGAGGGTGTCTCAAATCTCTTGAGTCAAACAGTAACAGGTAACAGTTGGTCCATAATCCACTACTTTGAGACAGGGACCCAAAAGTTATAAATGTGTATTTAAAGTGTACTGGACGTACACATGGAATATTGCGTAACAACAACGTAGCTCGTGGTAACTGTTCAAAGCGATTAGTGCGTCTTCATGTATGTACTGCAACGGCGCATGCGGTTCTGCAGGACTATCACAAAGATCCCGCGTGTCTGTTGCACTCTGGAACAGGCAGCTGGCGTAAACCGCTGACCACCAATCCGACATACTGTACACAACTTAACTCATAGCACGAGTGTAATGTGACGACCCCATTAATCTCATCGTACATTAACCTCTGGCATACACACACCATTATCACTGGTGCCAGTTGTCGACTGCATCATTCATCTTGTGTCAATGACGAGGTGTGTTACTGTGTACAGTGCATGACTCATAGTCAAAATTTGAACGTTGCTCGTCACAGGAGTTGGCAGACATGCATTTGATGTACGGTGCGTCAGTTTTTAGTGACCCTAAAGCAAACTGAATGTAAAAATAACTCTTGCCCAACAGACGTCACCATAAAGGAAAGAAACTTATTTCCGTGACCACCGTACTACAGACAGAATCATTCAAGTCTCAGAGAGTCGGCCAAGGTTCCCACTGTTGAGTGGTACTTAAAAGTAGGTAAATAAATTAGTGGAATCAATGTGAAGTAAAGTAGATATTAGAAAATAAACGAAAAACTTAGTTTAGTTTAGAAGAATTACACACTGGCAAACAGCAGGCAGAGCAGAAGAGGCAATGACCCTGAAGTCAGCACGTTCAGGAGAAGCCATTGCCCTCCCCACACAAGCGGACGCTGTCGATTCAGCCAACCGGCTCACGTGTTTCTCAAATGTCACATGTGATCAGTGGCCCTCGCCTACATTCCAAGAGCCAATGACCGACGTTAAGAAGATACTTTTAGAAGCTTTTCAACGTGACAGAAGAGGCAGTGCCTATGAAATCGTTCACCTCCAATGAACTGAAGTAAATAAATACACGAGACGCAGTGGGCCCGACAGTAGCTTTCAGTTGAGTTCCAGTACAGTTCAGTCAGTGCTGAAGACGGTCATGCAGGAAGAGACTACATCGTACACAGAAGCACCAAGTCCGCCGCTGTGATGGAATAGCAAGCTGCAGCCTCGCCGCCAGAAGACAGAAATTTAAAGGTATTTGAAGACTGAATTTTACGTACCTGGGTGACTCCTGAGGACGGGAAGGAGACAGCCTCACATCAGCAGTTACCTGTGAGCTGGTGATGAAGATCTGGCAGCCGAAGACTGGTAAGCTGGAGTCCGTTGTTCGAGTCCGAGACACTGGCCTTCCCCCACCGCGACGATTCGCTGGCCGACGCACAACACTGTCACACGCGGCCGCATGCGAAGAGAGACACTGGGACGCCACATCCAAGGTATTACTATCCGATTCACGACTTCGTTCTCAATAGTTAAAGGGGCCACCGCACGATGCGCGTCTCCAGTCAAATGGGCGAAAGAGAGACGAGATACACACCGCCATGCGTAATCAGACGCCGCCGCTAACGCAGCAGAGGCTTCGCGAACGACACAGCTGCCTCTCTCCCAGAGAGAACAATCCAGTAAGGAAACCACTGTACAAAACTTTCAATAAAATTTATCTTACAAAAAAAATTCTGTTTCATTTCACCTCATACCCAAACCAAGGAAGAACCGACCCCGCCCACATGTTGTTAAGAGAGAAAACGTAATTTATTTGGTGTTTTTCAACACCCTGACATGATGCTTTAGAATCTAATGCTGTTTGCAGTAATGGTCATCCTGACGAATGACTAGCATCAAAAGAGAATATCCAGTTTCACTGCCAAGGACATGTCTGAACACCAGATACTGTGGATGCCGGGTGCTGTGATCGATCATACAGCAACAATCACCTGACAGCTCGCTACAGTATAAACTGTAGAGAGTACTGGTGGAATTGGTATTACACCCGAGCATAAAGAACGCATGCAGCTCTGGAATCAACGAATGTGTGTGTGTGTGTGTGTGTGTGTGTGTGTGTGTGTGTGTGTGTGTGTGTGTGTGTAGTACTTAAAAATTTATGCTTACTGAATAATTATGTAATTTACTACTCCACAAAGATTGTTAACTGTAGTGAAAGTTCACTGAAATGATATTACACCTTAGTAAAGTAGCATCCTCGGAAATATCGCTGCACTCAGGATAGGACCCGGTCTTGGTAAACGACTAAGGAGAAACTATGGCTGAAAAACTAAAATTTATACCATGTTATAATGGGCAAAGAACCCACAAAACTGTTCCATGCAATGTTAGAGTACACAGGTGGTAATTTGACATGGAGGTTGTGGCAGTGTCGATCTCCTGTGCCATTCACAAAGGCGGCAGAAGTATTCATGTCTCTTGCTGTGGAACAAGCTCAACCGTTCGTAACACAGAGCTAACCAAAATATGCCATGAAAATAAGCCTCTTACGTCCACGTACGAGGCTTTATTATGTAAGCTTTCTGTTGTCCCTGCCTCGTTCAGTTCACAAGATATGATTATTTTGCCTGCTGGCCACTAACTGACTCTTGTCACAAAGGAGTCTTGCAGTTCCGCCGCCAGATCCATCTTTTCTACTGCCGCCAAGCCAGTTTAGTTACAGATGGGTTTCTCTTAGTGTTTTACATGATTAGAAATTTACATGACACATGCCTGATCCAGTACTAAAGGTAAAGTTTTTGCATTTGCTTTCTTTTACAGCATATCATTTTTGAAAATACATTTACACAGATACTACAACATAAAGCGCTTTTTGTTACGAACGTCATGTTAAGTAGAAACAGACAAACAAGTTGGACTAGACAATCGTGTTACAGATCGTGTTACAGATTCAGAAGAGTTGCTCTCTCGTATTCAAGATAGTGGTACTACAGCTAGAAAAGGATTAAGCTTTCTCCTTTTCAAGGTGTTCGATTCAGATACAGCTGTGCGGCGTGATTCTGATGGGGAGTGCGGCATGGCGCTTCCTGCCATACAGGTCATTTTCTTTATTTTCTGTTTTTGTTTCATCAGTCTTCTGACTAGTTTGATGCGGTCCATGAATCCCCCACCTTTGCCAACCTCTTCATCACGGAAGAGCATTTGCAAACTTATGTCCTCAATTATTTGCTGGGTGTATTCCAATCTTTGTCTTTCTCTACAGTTTTTGACCTCTACAGTCTCTCTAGTGCTATGGAAGTTAGTCTCTGATGTCTTAACGCAAACTTTTTTCATACCAACCCCTCATTTTGTCAGTGCTTTCGACATATTCCTTTTTACTCCGATTCTGCCCAGAATCTCCTCATTCCTCATTTTATCAGTCCACCTAATTTTTGACATTCGTCTGTAGTACCATGCCTAAAGTTCTTCGATTTTCTTCTGTTCTGGTTTTCCCACAATTCATGTTTCACCACCGTACAATTCTATGCTCCAAAAGTAGATTCTCAGCAATATCTTCCTCGTAATAAGACCAATGTTCGTGCTAGGAATGCCCTAATTTCCAGTGATAGCTTCCTTATGATGTTCTCCTTGCTCCATCTGTCATTCGTTATTTTTCTGCCCAGATTGCAGAATTCCTTAACTTCATTTACTTCATAACCATCAATCTTTTTTCTTCGATTTACTCCTAGTACACATTTTGTAGTGATTAGACTGGCCATTCCATTAAGCAGATCATGTAATTCTTCTTTACTTGCACGCAGTTTATGAATGTCGTCAACGAATCATATCATTGTTATCATTTCACCTTGAAATCATTCCTTCCTTACTAAAAGTAACAGCGAAAGACTAATCCCTGTCTTATGTCTTATACCCTTTTTAATCCGATCACTTCATTCTTGATCTCCCACTCGTATTATTCCCTTTTGGCTCTTGTACATGTTGCACATTACTCGTCTCTCCCTATAGCTTACGCCTACTTTGCTCCGAATTTGGATCATCCTGTTCCATTTCTCATTGTCGAAATAATTTTTCGTGTCTTAATTTTTCTTTAGTCTTGCTTTCATAGACAACAGCAACGTTAGAAGTGCCTCTTTGTTGCCCTTACCTTTAGTGAATTAAAACTGCTCGTCATAAAACACATGCTCATTTTTCTTTTCCATTCTTCTGTATACTATTCTTGCCATCAACTCGAATGTATGAGATGTTAAGCTGATTGTACGATAACTCTCGCATTTGTCAGCTCTTGCATTCTACTGAATTTCGAGGATGATATTTTCCTGAAAGACAGATGGCACATCGTCAGTCCCATACATTGTAATGACCAACATAAATAACCATTTTGTTGCTACATCCCCCAATGATTTTCAAAATTTTGATGGTATCCTTATCTACTTCTTCTATCTCATTTGGTCTTAAACCTTCCAAACCTCTTTTAAATTCACTGAGTCTAATTCGGGATAGCCTGTCACTTCTAAATCTACTCCTATTTCTTCTTCAACCAGATCAGACCAATGTTCCGCCTCATAGAGGCCTTCAGTGTATTCTTTCCACCTATCCGCTCTCTCCTCTGCATCTAAAAGTGGAATTTCCATTCTACATCTACATCTACATCTACATTTATACTCCGCAAGCCACCCAACTGTGTGTGGCGGAGGGCACTTAACGTGCCACTGTCATTACCTCCTTTTTCTGTTCCAGTCGCGTATGGTTCGCGGGAAGAACGACTGTCTGCATCCTCCTGGCGTTCTCGAATCTCTCTAATTTTACGCTCGTGTTCTCCTCGGGAGGAATAAGTAGGGGGAAGCAATATATTCGATACCTCATCCAGAAACGCACCCTCTGGCACCAAGCTGGCGAGCAAGCTACACCGCGATGTAGAGCGCCTGTCTTGCAGTGTCTGCCATTTGAGTTTACTAAACATCTTCGTAACGCTATCACGGTTAGCAAATAACCCTGTGACGAAACGCGCCGCTCTTCTTTGGATCCTCTCTATCTCCTCCATCAACTCGATCTGGTACGGATCCCACACTGATGTGCAATACTCAAGTATAGGTCGAACGAGCGTTTTGTAAGCCACCTCCTTTGTTGATGGACTACATTTTCTAAGGACTCTCCCAATGAATCTCAACATGGTACCCACCTCACCAACAGTTAATTTTATATGTTCATTCCACTTCAAATCGTTCCGCACGCATACTCCCAGATATTTTACAGAAGTAACTGCTACCAGTGTTTATTCCGCTATCATATAATCATACAATTACGGAACCTTCTTTCTATGTGTTAGCAATACATTACACTTGTCTATGTTAAGGGTCAGTTGTTACTCCCTGCGCCAAGTGCCTATCCGCTGCTGATCTTCCTGCATTTCGCTGCAATTTTGTAATGCTGCATCTTCTCTGTATACTACAGCATCATTCGCGAAAAGCCGCATGGAACTTCCAACAATATCTACTAGGTCATTTATATATATTGTGAAAAGCAATGGTCCCATAACACTCCCCTGTGGCACACCAAAGGTTACTTTAGCGTCTGTAGATGTCTCTCCATTGATAACAATTTGCTGTGTTCTGTTTGCTAAAAACTCTTCAATCCAGTCACACAGCTTGTCTGATATTCCGTAGGCTCTTACTTCGTTGATCAGGCGACAGTGCAGAACCGTGTCAAACGCTTTCCGGAAGTCAAGGATAATAGCATCTACCTGGGAGCCTGTATCTAATATTTTCTCGGTCTCATGAACAAATAAAGCGAATTGGGTCTCACCCTATCGCTGCTTCCTAAATCCATGTTGATTCCTACAGAGTAGATTCTGGGTTTCAAAAAATGACATGATACTGGTGGAAAAAACATGTTCTAAATTTCTACAACAGAACGACGTCAGAGATATAGGTCTATAGTTTTGCGCATCTGCTCGACGACCCTCCCTGAAGACTGAGACTACCTGTGCTCTTTTCCAATCATGTGGAACCTTCCGTTCCTCTTGCGACGTGCGGTACACGACTGTCAGAGGGGGGGCAAGTTCTTTCGTGTACTCTGTGTAGAAACGAATTGGTATCCCCTCAGGTCCAGTGGACTTTCCTCTGTTGAGTGATTGCTGTTGCTTTTCTATTCCTTGGACACTTATTTCGAAGTCAGCCAATTTTCGTTTGTACTAGGATTTAGAGAAAGAACTGCAGTGCGCTCTTCCCATGTGAAACAGCTTTGGAAAAAGGTGTTTAGTATTTCAGCTTTGCGAGTGTCATCCTCTGTTTCAATGCCATCAACATCCCGGAGTGTCTGAATATTCTGTTTTGAGCCACTTACTGATTTAACGTAAGACCAGAACTTCCTACGATTTTCTGTCAAGTCGATACAGAGAATTTTACTTTCGAATTCACTGAACGATTCACGCATAGCCCTCCTTACGCTAACTTTGATATCGTTTAGTTTCTGTTTCTCTGAGAGATTTTGGCTGCATTTAAACTTCGAGTGAAGCCCTCTTTGCTTTCGCAGTTGTTTCCTAACTTTGTTGTTGAACCACGGTGGGTTTTTCCCGTCCCTCACAGTTATACTCGGCACGTTCCTGTCTAAAACGCATTTTACAATTGCCTTAAACTTTTTCCATAAACACTCAACATCGTCAGTGTCGGAACAGAAATTTTAGTTTTGATCTGTTAGGTAGTCTAAAATCTGCAGTCTATTACTCTTGCTAAACTGATAAACCTTCCTCCCCTTTTTTTATATTCCTATTAACTTCCATATTCAGGGATGCTGCAACGGCCTTATGATCACTGATTTCCCGTTCTGCACTTACCGAGTCGAAACGTTCGGGTCTGTTTGTTATCAGTATTTCCAAGATGTTATCTCCACGAGTTTGTTCTGTTTCACTGCTCGAGGTAATTTTCGGATAGTGCACTCAGTATAATGTCACTCGATGCTCTGTCCCTACCAACCGTCCTAAACATCTGAGTGTCCCAGTCTATATCTGGTAAATTGAAATCCCCACCTAAGACTATAATATGCTGAGAAAATGTAAGTGCAATATATTCCAAATTTTCTCTCAGTTGTTCTGCCACTAATGCTGCTTAGTCGGGGGGTCGGTAAAAGGAGCCAACTATCAACCTAGCTCGATTGTTGAGTGTAACCTCCACCCACAATATTTCACAATAACTATCCACTTCTACTACACTACAGGATAAACTACTACTAACAGCGACAAACACTCCACCACCGGTTGCATGCAATCTATCCTTTCTAAACACCGTCTGTGCCTATGTAAAAATTTCGGCTGAATTTATCTCTGGCTTCAGCCAGCTTTCTGTACCTATAACCATTTCAGCTTCGGTGCTTTCTATCAGCGCTTGAAGTTCCAGTACCTTACCAATGCAGCTTCGACAGTTTACAATTACAAAACCGATTGCTGCTTGTTCCCCTCATGTCCTGACTTTGCCCCGCACCCTTTGAGGCTGTTGCCCTTTCTGTACTTGCCCGAGGCCATCTAACCTAAAAAAACGCCAAGTCCACGCCACACAACCCCTGCTACCCGTGTAGCCGCTTGCTGCGTGTAGTTGACTCCTGACCTATCCAGCGGAACCCGAAACCCCACCACCCTATGGCGAAAGTCGAGGAATCTGCAGCCCACACTGTCGCAGAACCGTCTCAGCCTCTGATTCAGACCCTCCACTCAACGTCCGCAGTCACTGCACTCTCAGCGTGAGCAGCTTGCTTTTAATTTCACCAATAGTTCTTCTGGGTTTGTGACCGCATTGTTAATATACGAAGTGCGGCAATAAAGTAATGACACTGATTTTCTTTGCACGATGTGGCAACCCTGTAGGCTTGCATAGGCACAATATCTTTGACCTTGGTCTATAAGCTGCTTCTAGTCCAAGCGGCACATCGATGCAACCGCTAAATCGTGACTTGTGCTGGAATAGGTTTACACGTGTTTGTGTCTCTCACACGGAAATGGAAGTGCATAATATTGCGCAACAGTATGCCATTTCTTTCTGCATAAAACGGGGTGAAAACGCGACTACAAGGCTTCAGAAGGCTTTTGAAGAGGAGGTTATGTCAAGAGCTCATGTTTTTCGTTGGCATAAAATGTATAGTGAATGCAGAATGAATGTTGAAGATGAAGACTGCAGTGGACGACCATCAACCTCACGGACGGATGTGAACTTAGCCAGCGTGCGTGAATCGTACGATCTGGTCGAAGATTGTCCTCGAAAATGATCTCAGAAGAACTGAACATCAATCTAGAAACGGTTCGTCTAATAATAATTGAAGATCTTGGTATGAGAAAGATTTGTGCAAAAATGGTCCCCATAAATCTCACACCACAACAGCGAGAAACACGGAAATGCATGTCAGCCAATCTGTTAGAGCAATCTGAAATCAATCCAGAATTGTTGAGCCATGTTATTACTGGTGTTGAAGGTCGGATTTTTCCGCACGATACAGAGAAAAAACGCCAAAGTTGGCAATGGTGCTCAAAGGGATCACCCAAACCTAAAAAAGCTCGCATGTTGAAGTCAAAAGTGAAATGCATGTTTGTGTGCTGCTTTGATTCCAAGGGAATTGTTCGTAGAGAGCAGATGCCTCCTGGTCAAATAGTTAAGCAGTATTACTACAAAATAAATTTTAGAAAGACTTCGTAAAAGAGTTCTTCGTGTCAATACAAATTTTGATATTAATTAGATTCTGCATCACGATAATGCGCCATCCTTTACAGCTCCGTCAGTACAGCAGTTTTTAACCTCAAAACAAATTTCAGTACTATCACAGCCACCTTATTCACCAGATATCGCTCCGTGCGGCTTTCTTCTATTTCCAAGAGTCAAAACGGCGGTCACGGGGCACCATTTTCAAACAACACAAGATGTCCAAAAAGCTATGACGAGGGGCTAGGAGGATGTTACAGAAGATGAGTTCCAGGAATGTCACCATCAATGACAGAAGCGCTGGAAAAAGTGTGTGCAGTCAGAAGGGAACTACTTTGAAAGGGACAGCACTAAACTTGACTTAAACGGTAAGCAACATTTTTTTTACATCAGTCTCATTACTTTATTGTCGCATCTCTTATATAAAGCAATAGACGTTTCGGTCCCTTTTGCACGGTACCTTCTTCAGGGTATTTTTGTTTACTGCTGAATGAGAAAACTTTATTCTTATATAACTCCGGACATGGCTGTTACCTAATTCTGATAGGCTGTTTAGGATGAAGGGGAGGAATGTTAGAAGTCTTTATTGGTGTTTTTATTATTTCTTTTTCATTGGTAGGTACCCGACGTTTTGGTTGGTGTTTGCATTATTGCTCGTGATTGGTGGAAATCGGCGAATGGGAAACCAGGTTGCAGCTGTGACGTATCGTCTTTTCCTGCTTTCTAGCGCCGGCCGAGGCGCGCCAGTGCTCTATGTACCTGCGGCCGCTGCGTTCTCCCGCGAGCCTGTATGTGTTGCTTTACGTGAGCTATCGTCCCGTAGCGCTGTTATTGCTGGCAGCCAAGACGTCGGAGGTCGGTACCCGTTTTCTCTACACCTCTTGGCCGGTCGCTTAGCTATTTCTATTGCCTCTCCAATTTTCTTCCCGAAAGTAAGACACTATTTCGCCAGTACGTGTGCTTCACCAGAATCAATCTCTTTGCCACACTCATCCTGGTGTTCCGCCACCGCTGACTTGGTGTGCTGTCTTAGTCGGAAATATTTTTCCTTTTCAGATATCTGTGTGCTGATAGGGCGCCCAGTCTCGCCTACGTACACTAATCTACATTAGCAGCTTTTGTCGTAAACTCCAGCAGCAGGTACTTTCTCAACTGTATCTTCCGTTGTGCGAAGAACATCTTTTACGCTTTTGGTGCTTCGGAGAATCGGCTTGATGCTGGCTCGCCAGAGAATTTTGCCGACCCGTTCAGAGACACCTGCGATATACTGTGCTTTTTTTTTCTCTCCTCTGTTGCCTTCATTCCTTATCGCTATTGTTTTACTTATTGCCTCAGTTTTATCTATTACTTTCATTCCCTAACCATTGGCTCAAAACATGAACTTGAGGTTTTGTAGTTCACCCTTTAGATGTAACTCATCGCTGATGCTGTGTGCCCTCTTGGTTAAAGTGCAGAGGGCGGATTTCTTCTGCGTACGGTGACGATGGAAGTCAGTACTGATTGGCTTCCTGTATACTCTATGGCCCAGTTTACCATTATGATTTCTGTAAACTTCTACGTCCAGGAAAGGCAAAACCTCATTCTTTTCTATCTCTATAGTGAACTTGATTCTGCTGTGCTGCTGCTTGAGGGGTTGGTGGAAATTTCGTAGCTCTTCCTATCCATTAGCCACATAGAGAAAGTGTCTTAAACATATCGGAGCCAACATTCTGCGCGTAATGGCGCACACTGGAGCTCTGTTTCTTCAACCGCTTCCATAAAGATGTCTGCTGCAATAGACGAGAAAGAGGAGCCCATAGCTACACCATCTGACTCTTCATAAAATTCCACTTCCACCTGAAATAGTTGTTCGTTAAACAATGGCGCACTAGATTGCAGATATCGGATGCCATTCGTTCATCTAACACGTTCAAGGTCTCTTCCACCGGTACGTTCGTGAAAAAAGCCTTCACGTCAAAGCTAACCATCAGGTCTGTGGCCGAGATATACTTTTCTTTTAAAAGTTGCACAAAGTGGGTGGAGTCCTTAACGTATGAGTTCGTGTGGCCCACCAAATGTCAGAGCTTTGGAGCCATTTCCATTGCTAGACTGTGCGTAGGTGAATTAATGATACTCACAATGGTTCGTAAAGGGACCTTCGGTACATCATATATTCTTGGTGTTGTGGAACTTGTGGGATGAGTCTTCTGGCCATGTCAAAATTCTCCTAGTTAGCTTTAACAGTGCTTGAGTCGATTTCATTATCTTGGCCTTCTGATCTCCCTTACGGTTCTTATAAATGAGTTCACTCAGAATATCGTTTGTTATAATCTTCGAACAACGGTCGCATTTCCCTTGTCTGCTCGTGTTATAACTAAATGAGAGCTGTTCTTCAATTTTGCGATGGCATGACGTTCCTCCTTGCTGGTATTTTGTTGCAGAGGCTTTCCGTGGGTCAGGACCAGTACTATTTCTTATCTAATCTTTTCCGGCTCAGCTTGTAGCAAGCGATGAGTCGAAGTCTCGACTGACTCGCTGAAATCTTCTTTCGGGACACGTTTTGGGGCAACTGCGAAATTCATCCCTTTATCTAGAATTTGTGTGGTTGCATTGCTTAAGATGTGGCGGGAGAGGTTTACCACCGTATGTCATTTAAAAGAAAAATTGTATCTCGGCCATAGACCTGATGGTTAGCTTCGACGTGAAGTTTTTATTCACAAATGTACCGGTAGAAGACACCATGAACATCTTAGAGGAACTAAAGACAACCGTTATCTGCGATATAGTGCGCCACTCTTTTACGACCACCTATTTCTGGTGAAAAGGGGAATTTTATGAACAGACAGGTGGTGTAGCTATGGGCTTCCATCTCTCGCCTATTGCAGCAGACATATTTATGGAAGCATTTGAAGAAACAGCAATCTAGTCCACATCATTAGGCCCAGAATGTTGACTCCGTTATGTCTTTTTATTCTTTGTGTGTGTTATCTATCGCCATCCATACATATGTATGTCGCTATAACACGACTTCCTATTTCCTCAATGTAGTTTGTATTACATTCCCCACAGACCGGTTTATTAAGTGCTTCCGAAGCAAACGTGCGAGTGCCGGGAATTACCAGCAATTTATATTCAGGTGGCAGTGAGATGCTACATTTTTTTTTCTATTTTAGCTAGGTTTTGTTCAAGTAATGACAAATTTAAAATAAATATCACATCACTATCGTATTTTTGCGAAGAAGACTATGCCATTGAATTTACTATCAATAAGAGTATACTCCCGCTGGGATCCTTAGAGCGCTCCATAGAACGTTAGGACGTTTTTCAGATTAGTGGTATCATGGGCTGCCGAAAAGTACCGGTATCCTGGGGGCGACGAAGAATAAGTCCATTTATTATGTATGTGTGAAGACTGAAGTGACAAATGAAAATTTGTCCAAGGCTGGGATGCAAACCCGTGTCTTCTCTTTATAGGGCAGGTAAAGTAACAACTACACTTCCCTGGCACAGTGGCTTTGCTCAGCTACACCGATTACTCTAGTTCACCATCCCCCTCAATCCAAGAGGAAGGTATACTACAGTAGTCCCTGCCAGGGTGGCGTAGTGTTTAGTGCTCTTTTGTAGTGAGCAGGAAACCTGGGTTCGAATCCTAGCGAAGGTATAAATTTTCATGCAAATAGTTTTGATCAGATAGATTTGTTTATTGTTTAAAGGGTGCAACATTAGTACCACTGAATGTTATTATTGTTTTCAACGCGTCTAGCAATTGAACCTGACTTGATGTACCCCCCAACAGCAAAGTAAAACCTACCTGGAAGTTTAGATTGCGAGTCGTTAGGAAGGGTGATAGAAATTAAGTGGTTTTCCAAGGATGATATTTATTTTTACAGGACCTCTGCAGAAGCGTAAAATACGATTTCTCGGTGAAAAGAAACAGTTGCGGCCACAGTGATCGAGCAAAAGATCTGGCAGTATTTTAATAGGTTTTGCAGACAGAGGTCGTTGAGAAGTTGATCACGTCCAGAATATAATTAATACCGCGCAGCGGGAGGGGAGATGGAACTCGTGGTGGAGGCGGCGCACCGCCACTTCACGCCTTATCAAAAGCGAAAGTTGGCCGCGGGCGCTCGGAGGTCGGGGAAGGACCCTGAGGCTGCGACGAAGGCGTCTCGGCTCGGCGGAAAGTTTTGCTCCTCGAACGCGGGTTCTCAATTAAACATTAAAACTCGCGGCACGGTATCCAGCTGAACCGCGTGGGGTGCCGGCCAAAAAACTTCCCAAACTTAATTTTTGCCAGAGTAATGACTAGTTAAATTTTCTCATTTCACAGCAAAAAGAAAAAGAAGTCGGTGTAGCAGGGAAGGGGAGTAGGGGAAAAGTTGAAGAAAAAGTGAGAGTGAAGAGGAAGGGGGGTGGGGTGGTGTGTGGGGGGTGGTCAAGGTAAGGGAACGTGTAAATTAGAGGCTGTGACCTTCTCCCATTCTTTTTGCTCCCGCAGGTGCCCCACCGGCAAACCAGAGGACAGCGGCTGGCAATTGTTTTAGCGCTCGGCGCCGCCGGGAAACTTGGTGTAGCGCCGAAATTAAAATCTTATTCCGCGAATACCTGCAGGGCGGTGCGGCCATTGGACGTCGGGTGGACCAGCCGGGGGCTGCACCAGGGGGCAGCACAAAGGGCCACAGGGCCAGGCCAGCCCTGGACGCAACGACGCCTGTTTGCCCAAAGGGCGACGCCGGGGTATGCAAATGAAGGCGACGCAGTAACTTTTCCAGCGATTCACTTTATGAAGGCGCGGCTCACATCCTCTCTCTCTCTTTCTCTCTCTCTGCCTTTCTTTTTCCGCTGCATTTACCCTCTGTTTTCACTTTCTCTTTACTCACTATCCGTCCAGTCGGAACAGGAAAACAGACGGCTGCTGATAGTATAGCTTTTCGCAGAGACGGGATATCCAGTTGTCGCTATAGCCCTTAAGGAGGTAGACAAGGATGACATTCGATTTAGGAACCATTATTCATGGCTTCTATTTCAATAAAATTAAAAGCAAATCACAAAACTGATTTTAGACATTTATTGTTCACGCTTAATATTGTGTTACTTATATTTGTTAGTAAGAAATTTTCACCCTGAGGGCACTACAAGATATCGAAGAAGTACCTTCGCACAGTGCGAGAGTGGTTGGTGGGGACTATGAGCGACACAATTTTTACCATAGAACAAAATTTCAATTACTGCTTTGGTACTGTTGAATTGCATATAGCAATATATCAGTACATATAAAAGAATTATCTTTAAAAAATTGGTGTCACTCTAAAATAAAACTCCTCTTCTAGACAAAAAACTTGTCATGAAAAAACGCGCCAAACAGCGAAATTAAATACATTGCAACAGTCCCGCGTCATGTGTAGAAGAAACTCCAGAAGTTATGGGACACTATGGCGGTAGAAAAGTGCGAAGCATTGGCGGAGCTGTCATTTGCACTCATTTGATTTATGTGGAAAGGTTTCCGTCGTTATGGCCGGACGACGGAAGTTAACAGGTTCTGAACACGAAGTGGTAGTTGGAGTTAGGCGCATGAAACATTTCATCTCGAAAATCGTTAGGCAATTCTATATTCTGATATCCACATCATCAAGGGTTTGGCTCTGAGCACTATGGGACTTAACTTCTATGGTCATCAGTCCCTTAGAACTTAGAACTACTTTAAACTATCTAACCTAAGGACATCATACAACACCCAGTCATCACGAGCAGAGAAAAATCCCTGACCCCTATCAAGGGTTTACCGATAGCATAAAATTTCAGTCATTAGCTCTCACCATAGACAACACCATGGCCGACGGCTTTCCTTCAGGACCGAGAACAGAGATGTTTGTGTATAGTTGTCAGTGCTAACAGACAAGCAACACTGCGTGAAATAACCACAGCAATCACCTTGGGATGTACGACAAACGTACTCCTTAGTACAGTGAGAAGGAATGTCGCATTAATGGGCTGTAGCAGCAGACGACCGACGCGAGGGCCTTTGATAACAGCACGACATCGCCTGCAGCGCCTCTCCTAGGCTCATGACCAAATCGGTCGGACCCTGGACGATTGTAAAACCGTGGCCTGGTCAGATGAGTCGCGATTCCAGTTGGTGAGAGCTCATAGTAAGGCTATAGTATGGCGCAGACCCACGCATCATGGATTCATGCTGTAAATAAGGTATAAACCTGGTGATGTCTCCGTAATACTCTGGACTGTGTTTACATAGAATGTCGTGGTTCTTGTGATCCAATTGAAACGATCACAGACTGTAAATTGTTATGTTTGGTTACTTGGAGGCCGTTTGCAGCCATTCGTGACTACCTGTTCTCAAACATCTTACGGAGCGACAATTTTCCGCGACTGTTTTGAACAACATTCTGGACAATTCGAGCGGATGATTCGGTCACCCAGGTTGTCCGACGTATATCTCATCGAACATATGTGGGTATAATTGAGAATTCGTGTGCAACATCCTGCACCGGCACGGTATTCACACTTAGGGACTAATAAAGAAACAAGAGGGTGCCGTACTTCTGTAGTGGACATCCAACGACTTGTTTTGTCAAGGCCTCATAGAGTTGCTGCACTACTCCGTGAAAAAGGAGGACCGATAAGGTGGTAGCAGGTAGCACACGACTTTCGTCGACTAAGTGTATATTTCATGAGCTGTAGCACCCATCAACTTGAAGAGTGTTGTTTTGAAAAAAAAAGCTAGAGTTTAATGTTTCATCTTGTGTATTTTAATAAAACCTGTAATTGGCACTACAAGCTAAATACATTTAGCACGTATTTCGCCAGTGTTGTAATGGTCTCATTTTGGCGAAATTACATCGATTATCTGGGTTCCGCTCACCAATCGAAGCGATTTTTGCACTACTGGAATTACATTTTGAACCTTTTCCATCCCTAAACACACGTCCCTTTGTCATTTTCAAGAAGTGACGTATTACTTTGTACAGAAAACAAGCAAACCGGCAAGTTAAGCACATACTAGCACGTCTTATGTAAAGTACACAAGCGGCAAGACGCAGTCAATACCTTCGCTGCGCAGTGCCGATGGTACTGTTATCGACGACTGCGCCGCTAAAGCGGAGTTATTGAACGCAGTTTTCCGAAATTCCTTCACCAGGGAAGACGAATGGAATATTCCAGAATTTGAAACACGAACATCTGCTAGCATGAGTTTCTTAGAAGTAGATACCTTAGGGGTTGCGAAGCAACTCAAATCGCTTGATACGGGCAAGTCTTCAGGTCCAGATTGTATACCGATTAGGTTCCTTTCAGATTACGCTGATACTATAGCTCCCTACTTAGCACTCATATACAACCGCTCGCTCACCGATAGATCTGTACCTACAGATTGGAAAATTGCGCAGGTCGCACCAGTGTTCAAGAAGGGTAGTAGGAGTAATCCATTTAACTACAGACCTATGTCATTGACGTCGGTTTGCAGTAGGGTTTTGGAGCATATACTGTATTCAAACATTATAAATCACCTCGAAGGGAACGATCTATTGACACGTAATCAGCATGGCTTCAGAAAACATCGCTCTTGTGCAACGCAGCTAGCTCTTTATTCGCACGAAGTAATGGCCGCTATCGACAGGGGATCTCAAGTTGATTCCGTATTTCTAGATTTCCGGAAAGCTTTTGACACCGTTCCTCACAAGCGACTTCTAATCAAGCTGCGGAGCTATGGGGTATCGTCTCAGTTGTGCGACTGGATTCGTGATTTCCTGTCAGGAAGGTCGCAGTTCGTAGTAATAGACGGCAAATCATCGAGTAAAACTGAAGTGATATCAGGTGTTCCCCAGGGAAGCGTCCTGGGACCTCTACTGTTCCTGATCTATATAAATGACCTGGGTGACAATCTGAGCAGTTCTCTTAGGTTGTTCGCAGATGATGCTGTAATTTACCGTCTAGTAAGGTCATCCGAAGACCAGTATCAGCTGCAAAGCGATTTAGAAAAGATTGCTGTATGGTGTGTCAGGTGGCAGTTGACGCTAAATAACGAAAAGTGTGAGATGATCCACATGAGTTCCAAAAGAAATCCGTTGGAATTCGATTACTCGATAAATAGTAAAATTCTCAAGGCTGTCAATTCAACTAAGTACCTGGGTGTTAAAATTACAAACAACTTCAGTTGGAAGGACCACATAGATAATATTGTCGGGAAGGCGAGCCAAAGGTTGCGTTTCATTGGCAGGACACTTAGAAGATGCAACAAGTCCACTAAAGAGACAGCTTACACTACACTCGTTCGTCCTCTGTTAGAATATTGCTGCGCGGTGTGGGATCCTTACCAGGTGGGATTGACGGAGGACATCGAGAGGGTGCAAAGAAGGGCAGCTCGTTTTGTATTATCGCGTTATAGGGGAGAGAGTGTGGCAGATATGATACACGAGTTGGGATGGAAGTCATTACAGCATAGACGTTTTTCGTCGCGGCGAGACCTTTTTACGAAATTTCAGTCACCAACTTTCTCTTCCGAATGCGAAAATATTTTGTTGAGCCCAACCTACATAGGTAGGAATGATCATCAAAATAAAATAAGAGAAATCAGAGCTCGAACAGAAAGGTTTAGGTGTTCGTTTTTCCCGCTCGCTGTTCGGGAGTGGAATAGTAGAGAGATAGTATGATTGTGGTTCGATGAACCCTCTGCCAAGCACTTAAATGTGAATTGCAGAGTAGTCATGTAGATGTAGATGTAGATGCTTTCAGACTGTTTTCCATACGTTACGAAGATAAATCTTATTGACAATAGTATTTAAGTCGATGCTAATGCCCTCTGTGATACCATACGAATCTAAGTCCTCTATTCCGCCGGTGACTCTTACAGTATTGCACTGCTTGCATTCGAATGCACGGATATGCGACACCTTCATGAAGTAAATCGTGGTTTTAACATACTTTATCATTTATGGCACACTTAATATGAATAAAACTTAAAACCAGTCTGTCTGCGAAACATTTTAAGCCAATTAAAAATTAGGTTAAAAACCCTTAACCGTAAATGATACGCTTTAGGCAGAGATCAAAGATTCAGTGTTTCTGAAGAATCCCTGTGTCATTTTATCAGAAGAGTCTTAGGCCTATATGTCGTTCTATACTGTTCAAAAATTTTTCTTGGAAGTAGCTGTTCCATAGTTACACTTCTTTCATTCTCGTATATCTCTGTTTGCTACGTGGTTCGAGGTTGCCGTCTCTGCCGGCCGGAGTGGCCGTGCGGCTCTAGGCGCTACAGTCTGGAACTGAGCGACCGCTACGGTCACAGGTTCGAATCCTGCCTCGGGCATAGCAGTGTGTGATGTCCTTAGGATAGTTTTAATTAGTTCTAAGTTCTAGGCGACTGAAGACCTCAGAGGCTAAGTCCCATAGTGCCCAGAGCCATTTGAACCAGCCATTTGCCGTCCCTTGCACAAGTGGTCAGTTATTCTCTATTTTGTTGTAGACTGACTTGTACTAGGCGATGGACTTCATTGTGATTTCGAGAAATGTTAAATAAAGCTTGTCCTCCTGTGTAGGCGAGTGGTTCACGCGACGGAGCATCATGCGGGGGAACCGGGTGGTTTTTCTGGTAGTACCAGGCATTTTCCCTTTGTGGGAGGCCTGGACCTCACTGCAATCAAAGTCGTGATGGCAGCTGAGGAGTTACCTGTTTGAGAAGCAGAGGCTCCAGGTCTTAAAATCCCACAACGCAAGGAGAGCGGTGGGCTGTCTGCACCCCCGACTATGCTGCATTCAATGATGAATTCCTGAGGACGACAAGGCAGTAGATAGACTATCGCTTCATCTTCCGGGCCTTATCGCGGCGTTTCCCTTAAGAAAGGCTGCAGTATTCTGTAATCTTAGCCACATCATGGGACAACAGTGATTAATAATAACGTCATAAATACCAGAAGGGAAAGACCAAGAATACCCTACAAGAAGCTGCATGAAGACATCGCTGAATTTGCTTCAACCATAATATAAGGATTAATTGTTTAATCTTCTGTTAAGCATAAATATAAATCCAACATTTATTCTGAATTTTAGCCTGATAATGAACTGAGCTCGAAACATGCACTGACAATAAAGTACAGTTTTTCTTCTTTCTTTTTCTTCTTCTTCATCAGTCTTCTGACTCATTTCATGGGGCCCATCACGAATTACTCAACTGTGCCAGCCTTTTCATCTCAGAGTAGCACTTGTAAGTTATATCCTCAGTTATCTGCTGGTTGTATTCCAATCTCTGCCTTCCTCTACAGTTTTTACCTTCTACAGCTCCCTCTATTACCAACGACGTTATTCCCTAATGTCTTTCAACTCCTATCACCCGATCGCTTATTCTTTTCAGTGTTTACTTTATATTCCTTCCCTCGCCGTTTTTACTGATGACCTATCATTCATTACTTCATCAGTTCACCTAATTTTCAACTTTATTTTGTAGTAGCACATCTCAGATACTTCGACTCTCTTCTGTTCCGTACCTGCTTTCCCACAGTCCATACTACAAATCTGTGGTCCAAACGTACATTCACAGAAATTCCTTCCTCAAATTATGACCTACGTTTGACAATAGCAGACTTCCGTTGGCCAGGAATGTCCTTTTAGCCTGAGCTAGGCTGGTTTTTATATCCCACTTTCTCAGTCTTTCATAGCTTATTTTGATGTGTAGGTAGCAAAATGGCTTAACTTCATCTACTTCGTTGTTACCAGTTTTGTTGCTAAATTCCACGCTGCTCCCAGTTTGATTTTTCTCACTATTCTCATCTTTCTTCAAGTTATTGTTAATCTATATTCTGGACTTATTACACGTTTCATTTCATGCAATAGATCCTGTAATTCGTCTTCACTTTTAGTGAGGACATCAATGTTTTCACTAAATTCTACCACTGATACCCTTTCACTCTGAATTTTAAACCCACTCTTGAACATATCTTTTATTTTCCTCATTGCTTCTTCGACATGTGGATTAAAGAGTAGGGACGAAAGACTACAGCCCTGTCTTTCACCCATTGTAATCCCGAACACTTCGTACTTGGAGTGGAAAGTATAACTACTGAACAGTTATTTCCTGCGAAGAAATTCAGTTCGACTACTTGTACCGTTCTCAGGTGTCATGATGCCATCATCCGATTCACACAGGAGTGAGCATTTTTAAGTATCATGGATCTCAAGATATCGAAATACTGCGTCACAAGTATGACATCCCAATGAGAGATCAATGTTTAGTGATGACAGACGCATAAGGCAGTGGAAACAACTGCATCAAAGAAACATTATGTCTACCCTCGGGACGTGTGGCCTACAATTAATAGTGTCATGATGGTCTCTTCAACGGCAAAAGATTCCGTATTAAGGCCTCATTCGTATCTCTGGAAGGGGACCACCATGCGGCGTTGACCATGACGAAAACATTGGGTAATCAGCGGAGAAACAACGTTATACGAGGCGGAGAGTGGAATATCGTAAGTATGGATGTGAGAGACAACCAAGGACATCTGAGAAGGGAAATGGGAACACTCCATCGAGAAATAACGGTTGTCAATGAAGTGAGTTGTAACATGATAAGAATTTCTCGCCCAAGATTATAGTGTTGAGTCAATAGCAGCATAATGTTTTCATCAGAATAGGCAGTAAACCAATGTCAGCAACATTTCAGTTATACACGTCCATGTCCCAAGAAGAAGACGAATCGATATGGGAGATAGATGAGGTCGCTGAACGCTGAACTACTTATTAAGTACGTAATGAGAAATGAAAATCTGTCATGTAGATTTGGACACTCTGTTGCGGGGGGGGGGGGTAATAGAAGAAATATTCTGGAGAATGTGGGATCAGTATTGAGCATGTTGCAGGAGAAAGACTTAGTTCTGCAATAACGTTCAGCTAGCAATATCGAATATACCTTTCAAAACTATCAAGAGTAAGAGGAACACGTGTAAAAGTCGTGGACACACGGAAGATATCAGCACGATCACATCATTGAGAGACAGAAATTCCTAAATTAAATAGTCGATTGTGACGCATACCCAGGAGCAGGTATGGATTCAGATCATGATTTAGTGATGATGACAAGTAGACTGATTTTTAACATAACTGTCCGGAGGAGTGAATATTAAAAGAAGTAACCTACTGAAATAAGGAAGAACGATGAAAGTCTCTAAGGCTGTGGATACTGCAGCAATTAATAAGAAAGGAGGTGGCTGAGGAGGACTGGACATCTCTAAAAACGTAATCATAGAAGTTGGTGAACAGATGTAGGTGCACAGAAGAAAACTACTATATAACATTAGGGAACCGAAAAAATACTTCAATTGGTCGACGAAAGAAGGAACTAGAGAAATTCTCTGGAAAAAAACCAAAACAGTATACAGCAGTGTAAGCCACTTGGGAAATAAAATAAATAGGAAATGCATGAAAACCAAAGCGAAATTGGTGCAGTTAACATGAGAAACTATCGGAAAAGATATGTTCATTAGAAGGCCAGATTCAACACTTATAAAAGTCTAAATTAAATCAAAGGTGTGAACATTAACAGTGCATGAGCAATCCCATGGCTAAACGCAGAGGAGAGCGGATAGGTGTAAAGAGTACATTGAAGGCCTCTATGAGAGGGAGTATCTGTGCGATGACAGGTTAGAAGAAGAAGATGGAGTCGTTATGGGAGACGTAGGGGATCAAGTATTAGTCACAACTGGAAAAACTGATAACAATGAGCCATAAGGGCACGAGGCAGTTGATTTTCCAAAATAATTGGTTCAAATGGGTTTGAGCACTACTTCTGAGGTCATCAGTCCACTAGAACTTAGAACTACTTAAACCTAACTAACCTAAGGACATCACGCACATCCATGCCCAATGCAGGATTCGATCCTGCGAAAATAGCGGTCACGCGGTTCCAGACTGTAGCGTCTAGAACCGCTCGGCCACCCCGGCCGTCCAAAATAATTGGTGACATTGGCAAACGAATGAGTATTCAAGTTGATGTGTAGAATTTGTGAGACTGGAGACATACTATTGGACTGTCAGAAAAATAGATCCAGAAACTCCCGAAAACAGTGAAGGCAGATATATGCCATAACTGTGGGACAATCGGCTTAAAAGCTTATGCATCAAAGTTACTGACAGGAATAATGTACAGAAGAATGGAAAAGAAATCTGTTAGTATACTCTCAGTCTGACTTTAGGAGAGGCAGAGTACGTAGAGAGGAAACAAGATGTTTTTTTTTTATTTTACTTGTGTTCATTGTGACTGCTTTGATGCAACCTCCGCAAATTCCTATCCTGTGCCAAAACCCTCATCTGACAGTAACAGTTGCAACCTCCATCCTCAATTATTTACTACATGTATTCCAACCTCTGTCTTCCTCTACAGCTTTTATCCCCTACAGCTCCCTGCTGTATTAAAAGATGTACGATCATCCTGTCCCGTCTTCTTGTCAGCGTTTTCCTTATTTTCATTTCCTCTCCGTTTCTGCAGAGAACCTCCTCATTCCTTACCATAACAGCCCACCTAATTTTCAATGTTCTCTCGAAAAAAATTAACACTTGTTCATAGGATATGTCTCCTTAGGACATCTTTCTACAATGTACACTCACGTTCCGAAAGAAACGAGACGACTCGAACTACTAAAGACAGGGTGTTCATATTCACTGCACATTTACTCCAGTATGTTTTGCAGAAGTGATTAACATTTCAATTACTTCGGTTCATCATGTGTCCTATTGCGTAATAGTACAGGGCGCCATGAGACCCGACAAATTTTTCGCCACATGATTGAATCGATGCGTATAAGGTGAAAATGGGATCCTGTAATCTAACCATCCACACTGCATTCACCTGGTTCCAAAACTCATCTGTGATGCTTGGCATTGAGTCACAGCGCTGCACCCATCGTTTCACCACATCCCACACATTTTCGATTGCCGACAAGTCTAGTGATCTGGCGGGCCAGGGCAAAAGGCTGGCATAATGACACCCAGAATGCACGTACTTGTACATCAACATGTGGTTGTGCATTGTCTTGCTGAAAAATGCCGACTGGGGTGCTATGCTGACGGGGTATGGTTACGGGCCGGATTATGATATTGGTGTAGGTCACACTGGCCACACAGAACATGGATTCCGGAAACAGCGATCGTGTAAGACCCAACTCGCTTTATTTTTTCATGAGACCAAGTAAATATTAGATACAGGTTCCCAAGTAGATGCTATTTTCCTTGACTTCCAGAGTAAGAGCCTACGGAATATCAGACCAGCTGTGTGGCTGGATTGAAGAATTTTTAGCAATCAGAACACAGAATGTTGTTACCAATGGAGAGACATCTACAGACGCTAAAGTAACCTCTGGCATGCGAAGAGGAGTGTTATGGGACCTTTGCTTTTCACAATATATATAAATGACCTAGTAGATAGTGTCGGAAGTTCCATGCGGCTTTTCGCAAATGATGCAGCATTAGAAAATTGTAGCGAAATGCAGGAAGATCTGCAGCGGATAGGTACTTGGTGCAGAGTGTGGCAACTGACCCTTAACATAGACAAATGTATTGTATTGCGAATACATAGAAAGAAGGATCCTTTATTGTATGATTATATGATAGCGGAACAAACACTGGTAGCAGTTACGTCTGTAAAATATCTGGGAGTATGCGTGCGTAACGATTTGAAGTGGAAATATCATATAAAATTAATTGTTGGTAAGGCGGGTACCAGGTTGAGATTCATCGGGAGAGTCCTTAGAAAATGTAGCCCATCAACAAAGGAGGTGGCTTACAAAACACTCGTTCGACCTATACTTGAGTATTGCTCATCAGTGTGGGATCCGTACCAGATCGGGTTGACGGAGGCGATAGTGAAGATCCAAAGAAGAGCGGCTCGTTTCGTCACAGGTGGTAGCGTTAAGGAGATGTTTAGCAAACTCAAGTGGAAGACTCTCCAAGAGAGGCGCTCTGCATCGTGGTGTAGCTTGTTCGCCAGCTTTCGAGAGGGTGCGTTTCTGGATGAGGTATCGAATATATTGCTTGCCCCTACTTATACCTCCAGAGGAGATCACGAATGTAATATTATAGAGATTCGAGCGCGTACGGAGGCTTTCAGACAGTGGTTCTTCCCGCGAACCATACGCGACTGGAACAGAAAGTGGAGGTAATGACAGTGGCACGTAAAGTGCCCTCCGCCACACACCGTTGGGTGGCTTTCGGAGTTTAAATGTAGATGTAGATACGCAACAGTGCTGATTTGATGGTGCCCAACAGCATACCACACCACGACACCTTGAGTTGGCGCTGTATATCTTTTGCGAATGCAGTCCTGTGATGCCGCTCTCCCTGTCTGCGGAGAACCAAAATGCTGTCATCATTTAAAAGAAGCAGAAATAGGATTGGTCATAAAACACCATCTGATGCCGTTCCTGTCCATAGTGGCTTCATTCCATACGCCACTGCCGCCTAGCAAGTTTCTGCACATTGGTCAAAATCAGGCAGAGGAGAGGACGGCGCATACGTAGCCCATGCTATAATAAACGTTGACGGGCTCCTGAAATGCCATTCTGATGTGGTGTCGATCTCCTCGGTCTGTGTGGTGCGACCTGACCCATCTCGTATTGTTCTAAGGCCCTCCGTGAACCATTCCGAAAACACCCGTTGGAATGCAGAAACACCTCGTTCCACACGTGCAACAATTTTCCGGATGGATGCATCAAATTCAGTCATACAAATAATGCGCCCTCTTCAAAACTCACTCATTTCACAGTATGGTTCGCGTATTCATCTATGAGGTATCCTGCGTGTCTGTTCAAGTCACACTGATCCATTACCTTCGTTTTATAACGACAGCTGAAGCCTCATGCATATTTTATCGGTAGGTAGTGGTGCGCTGTGATATCGATGTTGACACTAAACCCGCAGGCCGACATGTTTCAAATGCCAATTACTTCTGCAGAACATAATAATGTACATGTCCTGCGAATATGAACATCCTATTTCTAGTCTATAAGGTGTTCTGTTTTTTTTCTGAACTGAAGAATAAAATAGTATAAATGGCCGGAGTTATTAGCAAAACACTTGTGCTCTTTTCGAAAAAGTGGTACTCTACAATGTATACAAAAATTCCAAGAGGTAACAATAAGACTAAGAAGGCTGCAGTGGAGAGCTGAGATCAGGCTAAGACAGGGATGTTCCCTTCTCTTCTGCTTTAAAATCTATACACCGGAAATGCAAGGAGCCAAATAAAATAATGCTTCAGGACTGAGTTTAAGATTCAGGGTGGGTGAATATCAATGTCAAAATACTCTGACGCCACAATTATCATAGAAGAAAGTAAAGAATAAATACGTATTGAATAAACAGTCTAACGTCTTCAGAATATTGAATGAGAATAGACAGAAGAAAAGCTAAAGTAATAAGAAATAGAAAACAGTGAGAGTAACGATGAACTAATCTCAAAAAATGGGACCACGAAGTAAAGGAAGTTAAGGAATCTTTCTCTCTTGGAAACAAAGTAGCCCATGACGGATAAAACAAAGAGAAAATAAAAAAGAATGCTAGAACAAGGGAAGAGAACATTCCCAGCTAGAAAAGGTTCGTCAGTATTAAATATCGTCCTTATGCTCAGGAAGAAATTTCTAAGAATGTACACCAGGCTCACAGCACTTACGGGAGCTGAACCATGTACGACGGCAGAACAGAATACGAAAAGTAATGAGACTTCTGAGATGTGTTGCTATAGAATGATATTGAAAAATTAGAGTTTCTGCGCAGAATAGGCGAAGAAAGGAACATGAGGAACCACTGACAAAAGAGGAACAAGCAGGATGATAGGACGTATGTTAAGATATCACTGAATAGCTTCCGCGATACTCGAAGGAGCTGTATAGGGAAAAAACCGTACGGAGAGACAGAGATAGAAAATACTCAAGACGTAATTGAGCATGTTGGGTGCTACTAAGGTGACGAGATGGTACAGGAAAGAAAGTTGTAGCTGGCTGAATCCTATGACGTGCTGAAACAGGAAACAAAGTTGTAGATGGCTGATCCTATGACGTGCTGGTACAGGAAAGAAAGTCGCGGCTGGCCGAATGATACCAGTCAGAAGTTTTATTCAAAAAGGGTATATTATTCAGCTATTTCAATAACTGAAACGTTGAGTGTTAAATGATTAATACGAATTCGATGTAGAGAGAAAACCACTCAGTAGATTGTTCTTGTGTTATTCCCACTAACGCTTGACGAGATGAGAAACTGAAGCATCCTTAAGCATCGGAGAATGGAATAATTCGCCGTTTTGCGTGGGTTCCCTTTCATTTCATACACAAGCTGTGGTGTGGCATCCCACCGCTGCACGTGTAACATCATTTTTGATGAATTACGAATGTTATTATTCACTCATAGGTTACTACCACAGCAGCATATCAGCAAAGGAATTTTGTGAATATAAAGATAAACAGAAAATACGTTCATGTTCGGGCAAAGACACACAGTGCCTCTGTCTTTCAACTGTGAACACGCACACCGTCTTCGCACATGATGATTGTTGGTGCATGAATTACAGGCGCCGAATCACAGGTTGCACAGGAGCTGTTCGTGTTTGCTTTTAGCGTGTCAACTACATACTGTGACTACATCTATTCGCGGAAAACGATAATCCACCATAATCTGGTGGTGTACTCAGCTACGTGATTTCCACAGTAATTACTGTAAATTACGGCAGATTGTGGCGGTGGGCAAACGGGTCATAATGCAGCCCCTCACTCACCATTTCAATGCTGGACAGCAACGACATAGGGGATCAGTTCTACTAACTGGAAGAACTACATCCTCGCTGAGGCTTCCTAAGGATATGCTCTCACATGGGTAATTTAGCTTCCACGGTGCGACTGGGCACAGGGATTAGAATGCGTGCGTGAATACCGTCGTTGCACAAATAATGAGTGAAGGAAAGAGTATCTCGATAAGGTAAGGCGCAAGTGGGAGAACGTCAGTAGTTAGGAAACGATAGACACCGTTCAATCATATAAAGAAAGAAATAATCAAATGACGCTGTAGGCTGGAAAATACCGTGAGACTGATTCAGCCACCTAATAACAAAGTTTTTTTTCCTCTCTGCACAACAGCTTCTTCCCATGCATTGTGTGAGATTGTTGTCGTGACTGTATCTGTTGAGTTTAGGTGACAGAGATAGATATGCGCTGTAACTGATACCGAGTAAACACTTTAATTGTTACGGTATTTACAGGTGATCAGTCATTAATACAATTTAAATCGTGGTATCCGTGTGTGTAGGAAAAATTTAAAGTCCACAAGGAAAATAAGACAACATAGGCTCAGATTTTCCAACTGACGAGAAGCTGAGTCAAGACTATGTGTAGCTATGATGGAATTTCCTGGATGGAACAATATGAAAAATGGCAAACACTAATCTATAGCGGATCAACGCGCCAGGCTCAGTTACAAGTAACAGAAAAGAGCAAACACACTAGCTCAATTTTCTATCAAAGATATACACATTCGCACACACAACCACACAAATGCTCAAACGGACATTACTTCGGCACTTGCAAGACAGATTAGTGTCACTCGATTATTGTAAGCAGTTGTCTGAGCTGATGAATGACGCTACGACTTGGTAGTGAGAAAAATTACAATGGCACTGTCTCTAAAGAAGACGAAAAGTATAAGGAGGGTAGAATAAAATTAAGTGTAGAAAGAATGAGAGGGGAGAAACGAAACGACAGGAAGGAGAAAGAAAGAAGAGAGACAAGCGAAGACGAAGAGGAGGAAGGTCAGGCGGTAGGGAGAGGTAGGATACTGCAGGACCTGTGTTATTTCGAATTGCGAGGGAAAGTTTTTTCCGACAAGTGTGCATTGGGTGGTGCGACGCGTGTAAGATGTTGGGTAGGATATCCCTCATCACAAAGCATGACGAGATGGTGAAAGCCCTATTAGAGGATGTGGTTGAGTTTTCCAAGGCCAGATGGATGCGGCGATGATTTGTGGCTGGTTAAAAGGTTTGTTGGAATTAAAGGAGCAGATGGTATGCGAGATTTGTTGATGGCCTCTGTGAGAGGGAGGTCTTGAAGTTGATTATGTGATAAAGGAATGTGATAAAAGAAGAAAGTACAGTCAGTTTTATATATATGGGATCGCGGGTAAGTCACAAAAGATATGTAGAAAGCTTGACATCAAATGAGACAGAAGGGAAGATAACATTACACGGGAATTTCTAAATTTACTGGGGGGGAAGCGGCAACCAAACGACTGCTCAGGTAGGTATGTAGAATCTATGAGACGAGTGACACACCATCAGACTTTTGGAATAACATCATCCATATAATTCCGAAGGTTTAAAGCGCTAAAATATGCGAAAACTGTAGCTCAAGCAGCTTAACAACTGATGCATCCAAGTTGTTGACAAGAATAACATACAACAGAATGCTAAAGGAAACCGAGGATCTGTTCAATGATGATCTGTTCGGCTTGATGAAGGTGTGGCACTACAGGCGCAGATCTGACGTTGCACTTGATAATGGAAACAAAACTGAAGAAAATCAAGACTAACTCACAGTACTGGATGACGTAGAAAAACGTTAGGTAATATAAAGTGCCGCAAGTTTATCGAAATACTGAGAAATGTAGGAGTAAACTGAAGAATAAAATATGGGTAAAAATATAATATTTACGAGGACAAAGAGATAATAATAAATGTGGAAGACCAAGAATAAAATGTGCAGAATAAAAATGGTGTAACACAGGGATGCAGTCTTTCACCCTTACTGTTCAGTCTATACATAGAAGAGCCGTGATGGAAATAAAAAAAAGAGTTCAAGATTGGGGTAAAAATTCGTGGTTAAAGGATGTCAATGAAATACTGTAATGACATTGCTATCCTCAGTGAAAATGAAGAACAGATAGAGAATCAATTGAACGGAAATAACAGAGCGATCACTAAGTAGACGAAGTTAAGGAACTGTGCTATCTTTGAAGCAAAATAACTCATGGCAGACGAAGCTTGTGGTACAGTAAAAGCAGGCTACCACAAGCAGAAAAGGCATTCATGGGAAAGAGGAGTCCGCTGGTTTCAAATATAGTTCTTAATTTAAGGAAGACATTTCTGAGAGTGTACATTTTAAGCACAGTTTTATATGACAGGGTATCACTGAAACCGGGAAAACTGGAACAAAAGAAAGTCGAAGCATTTGAGATACGGTTCTACAGAAGAGCGTGGAAAATTCGGTGGACTGATAAGGAAAGGAATGAGAATGTTCTCGGTCAGAATCGTGGAGGAAAGGAACATACGTAAAACACTGCCAAGAAGAAAAGCCAAGATGATAGGACACAGGTTAAGAATTCGGGGAATAGCGTCCATGGTACTAGAGGCAGTTGTAGAGGCTGTAGCGGGTGAAACATGTGAGAAAATATCGAGACTGCAACACTTCCAACAAATAAAGGAATATGTACGGCGTCTTTGCTACTCAGAGTTGAAGGAGTTAACGCAGAAGAAGAACTTTATATAGAAGAATGATGCCCCCTCCCCCCCCCCAAAAAAAATTCTACAATTCCTTTCCATTGCAGGTGCAGCGTCTACAGATGATGGGGCCTGCAAAGAAGAAACTTTTTGACATGGAACAGGCGACCGCTGTCAGTGTGGATGAAATCTGAAAAACAATACTAATCTTGTCAGCCTTCCCACAGACAAAAGTTCCATCTCAGTGGACAAGAGCAAAGTGAAGCAGCTCCTGATCCCAAAACCTGACATCTGAATCCATCTTCTCCGACATACCAGCAACTCCCATCATTGCAATCTTTAGCTACTCCTGAAACCACACAAACTCAACCCCACAGGCCTGTCTACTGGTCATCCCACTGGTGCTGGGTACAATTATCGAACCTTTGCCTTTGTTGATTCGTACCTCCAAGCTACTGTCGACAAGCCACCACCCACATTCAAGAAATGGCTCAGTGCTCTCATTGTCTCTCAGAGTTCGTGTGCCATTGCCATCACTATGATTGTTGGTGCCTGTCAGTGTGATATCCTGTACACCAATATCCCACATGCTCTTGGTCTTGTGTTCATAGAACACTACATTTCCCAATATCTTCCTGATGACAAACCTACCACCATTACCCTTATTCTTCTAACCAATCACAACCTGTCCCACAATTTCTTCCGGTTCTAAGGCAATAACTGTAAATAAATCCATGGTACTACCATGGGTACTCGCATGACACCATCCTGCCTCAAATAATTAAAGGGCCATATGTCAGAAACCGTCCTATCCAGTCAACACCAAATAAACTCTTCTCAGTTTCAGATGCAGTGATAATGTTTTCACAATGTGGATATTTAGCAAATCAATCATTGCTCTTTCCTTCATAACCTCAACACCTACTCCCGAAGCTGCTTTTCCTGGCATTTCTCTACTCACCAAGTCATCTTCCTGTAAGTCGATCTCCACCTTTCAGATGGCTCCATAAACAAGAGCATAATCCACCAACTGTACCTCCACTCTGACAGTTGTCACCCATTCCATGTCAAAAGGTCTGTTTCCTACGTCTCGAAAACTGGACGCTGCGTATGTAAAGGACAGCAGATACTGTGGAAATATTTTCACAATCCAAGCAGGTCCTTTACTGACTGGCACTATCCTGTTTAGCACATCCACAAAAAAATCTTCCATGGTGTCTGCACCTCTGACAATAGTAAGCCTGTAAACCAGCCATCGACCAGCACTCTTCTGATCTCATAGTTTGACTCTGACTTAAACAAACTCAGCTACATCCTCCACCAGGACTTCCTCTTGTTGTGCTTGAGACGAGAGTTACGCTATCTAGAACGCTACAAACATTTCACAGAGTGTTGTTTCTCTGCCCAATGCAGCCTACAGAATATCGTGGTTCATCCCATGCCAACCTTACTCCCAGTCTTGCGCTTTATGAGCCAGTCCTTCGTGACCTGCGCAAGTGCAAGACCAGTCCCACTTATACTCACCACTGCTACTGCATCCCAGTCGCAGCCATTAGCTACCCAATAAAAGGCAGGGCCATGTGTGACAGCAGACACGTTACCCATCAGTTAATCTGAAATTACTGTACAGCATTCTATGTGGGAATGACAAGTAACTAACTGTCCACTCTCATGAACGGCCACCACCAAACTGTGGGAAACTGCAAGTGTGGCCATGTGTGGCCATCCAGATCCCTAACATGCTGCATAAGACAACACAAATTACTTAAACAGCTGCTTCATTATGTGGCCCAAGAGGTACTCCCTTTCTGCACAAGTTCCTACGAACTACACAGATGAGAATTGTGTCTGCATGATAACCAGGACTCTCATAACCCCACTCGCCTAAACCTCAACTAACCTGTTCCCCCTGCACTCTCCTGCCTCTTACCTTCTCTATAAAATCCACACCATTCTTATTTCGTCCAGATCATGCACTGCATTCTTTCACCACGCTTCCTCCACCCTCTCTCCCTCCATGCAATCCTTCTCTCTCTCTCTCTCTCTCTCTCTCTCTCTCTCTCTCTCTGCACACACACACACATGTGTGGGTGTCTGCTTCTTTACCTCTCTGTCTCTAAACTACTCCAGCCCCATTTTCCAACTCCCCTCCCTTCTGTCTCCACTCCCTTTCTCTGTCTTCATCTTCACGCTTCTCTCTCCTTTTCCTGATCCTTTCTCCCCTCTCCCTCTCTTCCGGCTCTCTCACTCTTCATACATCTCTTATTGGTTTTCTCTCTCTACTATTTTTGTCTTCTTGTGCCTTCGTGGAGTTATCCATCGTAAGATCTGCCTCCTTCCCGCTACCTCTCTGTGGGTCATTTACTTCTTTCTCCATCAGCTCAGGTGGTGGCTTTCATAACTATCAATAATTACCCGACGTTGCCACAGGAATGTGTGCTTTGGTGTCTGTGTGGTTGTGTGTGTGAATGTGTTTACTGTTGCTGGAAAATGAGCTAGTGGCCGGTGTTTATGTACTCCATACATCGATTTGCTATAGTGGTTGCTTTACATTATTTTATGAAAAAACAGACAGATAAGTTCGGTGTTCATTAGTTATTTTCTCGTAATTCTACGGCTTCACAAGGAGCAATAAACATAACAGCCTTATCCCTGTCTAAAACACAAATAAACTTCATTGATAGTCATCCTATGTTGTTTAGAACGACGGGAGATTCCAAAACTAAATGCAGTGGCCCTCAGAGAAAATATTATTGGAGGCTTCTTGTTTGCGTTCCCCCAGAGGTGGTACATCTAGTGATGGTGTGTGTCGTTTTGTGTATCTCGAATTGCCATTGCATGATTCAGCAACTACCTATTGGATAAAGTCTGTAATTATATCCTGTTGGGTGTCTTCCTGTAATTAAAGCAAGATATCAGGAACTGCAGATGCTTGGGGATATTTAGAGGCCCATTAATACAAAAGGGACCAATGATGCTATTTTTGAAAAGGCCACTCTACATGTTGAAAAAAAACAACAACACGGTTTTTGATTATTCGTCTCTTTTATTCTTCACACTTCCATATTCTTGGTAACTTCTTATTTCTAAGGGTCATTCGAATAGACATTGCACGACCAGGATAAGATTCAGTACACGATCGCTTCACAATTCTAACAGTTTTATGACATCCGACAAAAGATAAAGATACACACTTTTTCGTTAGTAGTGTGCATCATAAGTGCATAGCTGTATGAGCAAGTCTTCAGACGTCTACAACAGTAGATAACAGTCTGATGGACTACAACGACGGCCATAAATACAGGAATCGTGTCTGAGTTACGCCTCTGATTCCTTTGGTATTCGATTGGACAATCGTTCGCAGTAGTGTTATTTTGCTTTGTGTTGACGTTCCAGACATTATTTCCTTGGAGTCCCCCTCTAAAGCTCTTTCTAATGTCTCACAAACCAGTAATCTGACAGGTCTCCGTAGTTACTCCCGAAGCGCCTTTGAATCTCTGCGATGCTATGGTTTTCTGCCAAGAGAAATTCCATGACCGCTCTTTGGTGGGAACGCACCCCTGTTACAGACATCATTTTGAAGACTACGTATAGCGCCGACACTTACTGGAACTTCATGACAGTATATGGCCTGAAGCGAGGATATTCCATGATATTCCACAATAATTTACGCATTTTTGCTACTGAAATAGGACGGGAAAAAAGAGTTTCATTACGTACTGACCGACCTTCGTATATCTGATGGGACAACAAGTTTAATGAGGTGAGTGGCAAATGGAGGGGTGGAAAGTCGCCCAGCACTGGTGGTCAAGGGTTTCAAGAAACACAATAGCTCATTATGGATGGGTACGTAGAATGCGGCCCAAAAGATGTTGCCAACAGGGCGAAGCCAGGTTTAATCGTTGATCGAATGGAGGCGGTGCCACAAACACCCACGTGCCCTTGCGTTCCTAAAAAATAACTGAGTCAACGAATAACAATACTGATATTAAATTGGTTATTTCCAATCTAATGTAAAAGCTGCTTACAAAATTCAAGAATTGTGGGCACAGTTCGTCTGTCTCCGTGTCATCTAGAAAAAGTAATTACTTTTCGAAGGCGTAGTTACTGTAATATTACGTTAAAAATGAAGCAGGGTGGAAGACGTAAAAAGCCCCTAATCGGACATCACAAACACTCGTTATGAAAATTCGTCTGGATACAATACGGCTCGCAAAAGTCAGTCAGTCCCCGGCACTCAGAAGGGAAGATATACCAAGGCCATACGGCACTCATGATCTGGCCGATAAGTTGAGTGTAGTGGTGCACAACATTGGTCAGTTATCGTGTATCATGCATCTTACTCGAGCGGTGCTGGTTTTCCCAGTGAAGGAATAAAAGTTCTCTAAACGTACTGTCGTTGGGTGCGTCATTTAAAAGAAAAGAAAGATTTCATCCTGACCTAATTCTGCTTCCGAGTACCTCATCCATCCCCTACTCTTCAATGGATGGAACTCAGATATACAAAAAGTCACATCTTCTGAACTATACGTCTCACAATGATTCAATTTAGCAAGTACACTGAAGAGAAATTGTAGATTCTATCAGCAAATTATGTTACTGATAGATGCTGTAGATAAGAATTATAAATAAAGACGCCATGTATAATGCTGGGTTTCACTGCAATAAAATGAAAATGTAATGACAGTTAACTTTTCTCTTTTCATTATTCGATGGAGGGGAGACGGAGGGTTAATATTAGTGATACAATATTGTGCGAGTGTTTCAAATTATGTCTAGTTCGTTCGATGTTGCTGTGTGCAATTATTCTCAAGCGCTGGATTAGATTTTTGGGTAATATGTGCGCTGTCAGTTACACTGCCTCAAGATATGTACACAGTTTGTAACTTTAATTCTTGACTTACTGTATTTAGCGTTTAACTTAAGATTATAGTTCTTAATGTGTAAGTAGCGTTACCATATTGAATTTTTGTATTCGGTCAATAATTAAATTTAGTACTGAAGCTTTCCTTTTTGCTCGTGGATGTCGTTTGATCAGAAAACTCTAAATGGGTTTCCGGTAATAGTCCAGAGTTGGGAACCTTGTGGCGATCTTAGCGTCAGCCGATGTTATTGCAGAGCATCAGGCGCAGACTGTTCGATAAGGTACGGAGGTGAAAGTGTAGGTGGGGCTCAGTACTGTGTGAGCAGTACAAAGCAGCCTCAGGGTGCTAGTTTCTTCATGTTATGAAATTCTCAAGCTCAATGAAACATTATCTAAAAGCCCAGTACACACACTTTACACCGTCGCTGTCTTAATGATTTTATACTGTACACTGCAGCGACGACACCCATTGTTTTCACTTGATATTGTACAGAAAGCGGTGTCCCTCTGTCCAGTGTCTCATGCAGCTGAGAACTTATAGGCTGAAAGGGGATGTATTTTCGTGTATATGTGCAAAGTATGCATCTCAAAAGGTTTCAGAAGGGGATGACTGTCACCTTCTGTTAAAAGTTATTCTCTGGGTGTTTACAAAAATATTAGTAACTACCGTGACAAAATATTTCGATGAAAATTTTCAAAGATGGTTGGATTTAAAATACAAACAACTTTAGCATTTATAACGAATGACGTATAGCTCACAAATGCTTTAGGTGTAATGTAGCTAAAGGTCTACAAGGGGTGTTCAGTAAGTAATGCAACAACATTTTTGTAAGCCACTTTCGCGTCTAGTTGAGGACCATCATTGAATCATCCGGCTTCAATCTCTCTAGTTTCATGAAGCTCTGATTGGTAGCTGCGCCATATGTAGCGCTTACAATTACGTCTGCAACGGAGGTGAATTCTAAGGAGAGAATTATCAGTGAGTTTCTTTTGGCGGAAACGAGAGCATCACAGATATCGACAAGCGCTTGCAGAATGTCTATGGAGACCTGGCACTGAACGAAAGCACGTCGAGTCATTGGGCAAGGCGTTTGTCATCACTGCAAGAAGGCCGTGCTAACCTTTCCGTCTCCTGTATGCCAGCCAGCCACACACAGCTGTGACTCCTGCAGTACTAGAACGTGTGACCAGTTTCATTTGAGATGATCGACAGTACGTGGATTATGGGGATGTTACTGATGCAGCAATACGTTGGCTCCGAAGTAGACCAGTAGAGTAGTACTACGCAGGCATACGTGACTGAAAAATATAGCCGCCGCATTGGATGTTGAAGAACAGTGTTTTATAGCCAGAAGAGCTGGGAATAACATGATGTATTCAAAATCTGAATAAAACCAACCTGCTTTCAGGAAAAAAATTGTTGCATTATTTATTAAATGCCCTTTGTATGTTAATTACAGTTAGTATTAGCTGCTGTCACAACGCCAAACGATACCCAGCTAACTGGACCACCAGTTGCGAAATTCCAATAGGATGCACATAATACTGATATCTCAGGATCCTCCAATATGCAGACGTCCCTATAACGGTCCAGGTTGCTATACACCAATCTCTGGGGAAACCCTTTTCTGTCATGTCTTACGACAATTGAAGATTTTTGTTACAACAACTCTGACCTGATAAGTGTGTATGCCCGCAATCCAGGGGAAGTTTAGTCGCACTGGGGAGTTATCTCTCGTCCTCACCACTGTGAGACCACTCATGAGATATGAATATCGCCGGGAACCTTCTGCATTTCCGCCACAGTCCTAAATTCGAGACCTGCGTCAGTATCGATGCTGTCTTAGTACCACCTCCCAGCCTACACAGTCCATACCTACTATTGGACGGAGCCAGGTAGCCAGGTCTCCGGCACTAAGTGGCTACAATCCGGTTGGGCCAATCAGTTCAAAACTGTGAAGTCGCTAAAGCATTATAAAAAAAGGTCCAGAAAAACTGCATTATAATTATCAGTGCATCGCAATCTGTAGAACGCTACCGATAGGCTTCAGTAACTAACAAATAGTTAAAAGATCGCTTCAACTCCAGAGAACCTGGGTTCAACCGAGGCAGCGCCGAGCAAAGCTAACAGCTTTCTGGGCTTTCCTGCTCAGCCTGCGGAGGCTGTGCTTGGACTGCCAACCTCAGCAAGGCTGCCGCCGGCATTATAGTTGACGCACATCGCCACCACCTCACTGGTTCCCGACCCCGGGGACAGGCCGAATTTGCTGTATTGAATGTGCTGTCAAGATAAACAGCTTAAGTACTGGATTTTCAGCTGCTTCTGGAGGACTTCTTTGAATTCGTCGTCTGGCTCTGACTGACGGGAGAACGGCGTTTTTGTTGTCGCTTTTCTTTTTTTCATAGATGCATGATTAGCTGTCAGTCACGTATTTCATACGCTACTAAAAAAATACCTTAAACGACAAGATTATTTTATTGGCAAGCACGGGTGGCAGTCCATTATTGAAGCGGTATATGATAATAAATTCAGACCAAATGGAACACGCACGTCACCATAAAGAGCTTCCGAACAGTCTCAACGATTCACAGAGTACACTCTCTGGCAGCAACTAAGGCATGTATTCTTTCATGCAAGTACTCATAAAGGTGTCGATTGGTATCCCTGTGTCATTCTTTGCAATTTGGCAATGGCTCCTGCACGTCGTACATGGCGAGAAAGTTACCGCTTCATCATGCCCAACACGTTTTCAGTTCGTGATATATCTGGTGATTTTAATGGCCAGGGCAATTGTACTCGACTAAGGGCACTTGGCGCCACTGAAGTCTTATGTGGATCTGAACTGATCTGCTGTAAATGTGCATCATCGTCCTGTCGGTGAATTGACAGTAGTAATCGTATGATATTAGTTGTGTGATGTAGGGATCATCGGTCATTTTACCCTGCACGAAAGCCAAATGTGACTGAAAGCTGTAACCAATGCTCCGCTGCCCCTTCCCCATACCATACTGCCTGCTTTGAGACCTATGAGTCATTGGGGGAACGCTATCTGGAACAGACAGCTCACGAGGCCTTGTACGTCCATCACTCACATACAGACGGAACTTATTCTCATCTCTGAAGACAAGAGACCCATTTCACCCCTCAATCCACTGTTCCCTGACATTGAGGTAGCCATGCTTGGAGGTGTCGTGGTAACAGTGGTAGCACAGCCCGAGTGTTCGTTGTTCTGTTGCAAAGAGACCGTTCCCAATGGGCTCTGATGACAGCAGGTGCAACACGTGCCCGGATTTTGTACCAGAATGATGTTAAATCCGCGACCGCTGCTCGCACATCGCATCTATCATTAAGTGTGTCTGTACTACGCCGACGTCCAGAACTTGATATACCGTTGTGCAAAGATTCCACAGAGCACTTTTGAAAGCAGAGATACACCACCGATACCTTTTGCCCAACATGTGCAGCAATCGGTCGATACATCCATCCTGTTTATCCACATGCCGGCAATGTGAGCCTGTTCAAATGGCTGAAACTGTTCTGCAGGTGTACATACTCGTCAGTGCTACGTTGTTGTATCCAAGTGTGTCGCACAACACCAGGATCAGCACGAATTTCCTGGTGATGCGTTAGTAGGCGGTGAACTGTTTGGCCCACGAGTAGGCGGCATGGCGGCGTGGCAGTGACACGGGCTTCACCGAAATCGAAGAAGTGCCGTCTCTGGGCAGTGGCTTGATTTGCACGCCACGCCCATGCAAGCAGCAATGACAATGGCGCCACGCATCGGTACGCACCGACGGGGGGGTGGCAGGCTTGGCTATAGAAGAGGTAGATGGGCCACGCCCCTACGGCATTCCGTGGCCTGCAACTACGATGACAACCCCTGTGCGTACCTGCGTGGCGCGACCACCACAGACAGTGCATCCAAGCTGTTGGCAGGCCGCACTAGTGGCCTGGATATAGTGCTTGATTTCTACACCACATGCGTGTGAACACCTTAATGTCAGCTCAACGGTCAGCGTTGTTGCGCATTGACAGGAAGGTTAGGGCCGACACCAGCTGACAATTGCGCCAGTCAGATGGGCTCCCAGCTGTGCCATCTAAAGCACTGTCCTCACGGTGAACTCCCTGATTTAGTGGATGACAGGTGGTGGACTGGAGCTGGACATAGATCCGGGGAGAGTGGAATGTGATAATGCAGCATAAAAAGGCTCAAGGTGCATGTTGTTGTTGTTGTTTTTTCAAGCTACATTGTGTCTACTACTGTTTACTATGTCAGTGCTTTATGCAGGCCGTACTTGTCTACACAAATCTCGTAGCCAGCACCCAAGGCCATCACCATGCACCACAGTTATGCAACGCACTTGAGGCCACATTCACTGTAGCCTATGCAGGACCACGTAGAGGGGGCCTGTATGGAGTTCTTTTGGCTGGACTTTGGTATTATCTTTTAACTACTTACGTCAACTGCACTTATTTTATAAAAAAGGGCCGACCGGTATGCCCGAGCGGTTCTAGGCGCTACAGTGGACCGCTACGGTCGCAGGTTCGAATCCTTCCATGGGAATGAGTGTGTGTGATGTCCTTAGGTTAGTTAGGTTTAAGTAGTTCTAAGTTCTAGGGGACTGATGACCTCAGAAGTTAAGTCCCATAGTGCTCAGAGCCATTTGGACCATATAAAGAAGGTAGTTGGAAATAATAAATTTATGGCATAATTGAAGAACATAATGAAACTAAGACAGGGAAGTATAGTTGTTGATGTCCTTTCGCCAATACAACATGGGGTAGGCGACTTGGTATGTAATTTCAAGTCCAGCGTCCCTGTGTGGTGCTATCAATTCTAGTATTACCCGTACGGAGATGAGTCCTCGGGAAACTCCACTTGTTCTATCCATGTGCATGTAACCTAATATATGTTAGCATTAGTGGTCAGTGTGCTGTATGAGTCATTGTTTGTTAGCTTGCATGACTCTTACTAGCAGTTGGTTAGTTATTAAACAAAATTTTGCTTGGCTTTAGAACAAGCCACATCTAATCTAATTATTAACCTTATTAATACTTGTATCTACAATAAAACTAATTTCTTGGAGTATTTGTTAATTTTCCGTATGATGTATGCTCTGTAACTTCTGTATATTCAGACTGTTTGCATTAATGATTAGTTACTTTATATTACATTTATATTAAATATAGATTAAATATATTCCAGCATAATGAACTATAAATCGAGTCAAAATTGCCAAATGTTACTAATGTTCATGTTATTTGTTGTGCATTTATTATGCGTTTTATGTCGTGTGTGTTTCGTGTGTGTATGTTATACTAGCGTTGTCACTGTTACTCGTTTCATCTCCAATTGTGGAGGTACTCGAGCTATCTAAGGCACAACTATATCTTTTGGCTGGTAAGGAGTAAAAGTGACGTAGCTTTCTGACTGGTCATAGCATGCAGAAGGTCCACGAGAATGTTACTGTCACCTTCCAGATCCAAAGGTGTGGATCCTGACTTCTGACGCCAATCGTACAGGATGTGAGTAGGAAGGGTGGGCACCGCTAAGGGCATGCTTCGAAATAAAATAGTTGAATACAGAAAATGTCGATGTATTCTGTAGTGTTGTGGAATAGTAAAGAGTTGGAAACGTATAATATTGTCAAAGTTTCGTTCCCTATGCCGAGAACCAGAGTCAGTAGTTTAGCCAAGAGCTAAGAGGATTGCGCATGTATCGGAATGTGTCGTCACGCAGGGGCAATGGCCTGGTGACACACAGCAGGCGAGAGAGAATTGCTTAGCACACGGGTTTGTGTTAGACGGAGACATTCGTAGAGGGCATGACAGAGGTATAGCGTCAGCTGATTGCATTTCACAACTTCGCGTAAGTCTGTCGTAACAACACGTAACTCTGTCGCAAGAACACCTAAGGGGCGAGTACGACAGATAAATTAGCAGTATAAGTGGAACGAATGCGTTCATTACAAACGAGCGTGGCGTCAGGATATCGTTCGTGCTTCCTTTAAATACGTCAGCTTTTATAGCAATAAGGCACTTTCACTCCCAGTTACACTTGAGGTTAGATGTGTACTGGGTCGCTGCGTAGCGCTCAGCTCGGTGATCGACATGACAAACTTTATTAAGGAGATGTTGCAGTAAGGGCGGCCCATCCAGCAGCAGACGTAAGGGGACAGTACCAGCTCTGGTCCTCTCTGCTGCCACTGTCAATCATCAACCCAGAATTAGCAGACATCGAGGCGGACTCGCTCACCGCCAATGCTGACCACATCAGTCAGCCGTCGTCGAGATCGTGCGGGGCCTAGGCCCTGTGCATCCGCCGTCACAACCGGGTGAGCCGACGACGCCGGGGTACTGCAGCCCGTTCCGCCCCTCCACCGCGGACGAGCCACCAGGAGGAGCAAGGAAGAAGACGGGGTGGGATAGAGTACACTCCGCACTACGATAACGCTTCTGGTGTCGACAGCGCCGGGGACTCCAACCCGGAGCCTCCAAGCGCAGCAGCCGGCTGTCCGCCGCGAGCCCGCCGACCAACCAGGCTCCGCCAGCCACTCGCGGCCGAAGTAGGACATTCTTCCGCTATGTCACAGCACGCGGCGCTGCGCTAGCAACACTGTGTTGCCCGGATCTGGTGTCATCGCTACGAGTCGTCGAGGACCCGGGGAAGGTCGTTGATATCACCAAGCCACATTGTACTCGGCAGGAATAAAGGTGTTATGAATTAATAATGTTTCTATGGCGTTTCTCACGCTTCTACAGCCATTTCCTAGCATAGTGACAACTAGAGAGGTCACCGCTCGGCCATCCCGTCCACCGTAGGCAACCGGAACTCCGGGGCGCCTACAATTCTAATTGACAGGTTACACAAGACTCGCCGTGGGGTGGAGTAAAGGACAACTGCCAGTCTAGGTGGTAGAGTAAGTTAAAGGTACAGGACATGTAAGAGTGTAATATTTATTAACATGAAATACATCCTGCCACAGAAAACATGTCTTTCTACTGGAACCGTCAGAACTGGAGAATATAATTACATGAATCAAATACTACTAGTAAGACAACGTCTGTACCTAGCGACGGTCGGAACTGTAGTAAATAAAATGGCATAAAACAAATACTCCTATAACAGACAACATGTCTGTCTACTGGAAAGGTCAGAACTGCGGAGCCGGGCTGCCAGAGATATTTCGCGCGCCAAGCCAGCAAGGAGTCTCCTGAACGTCACGAAAGTGCATCGGCAGTAATATCGTCAGTCTCTTGTTTCCATAATACCTTTATTTTAATAATTTTGAAATGACTGATTGATAGCTGGCTGTTGAGAGATGTTTATTTTAAAAAATGAAGTAATTTGGATGACAGGTTTAATTAATAATAGCAACTAAAGTTCAAAGTTTTGGCGACCTACCAACGAACAAAGCAGCCAATCACAAAGCAGCAACATCGTGCAGGCGGTCTCTCTTAGGGGAATGGTACCTAATATAACATCTGTCACCGATACCTTATCCCACATTTCGTCATGTCTATGAATCTTGCATCTTCACTGCCCTGGGAATAGCTTCCTGGAGCCTAATATGATGGCTGAATAAGCCATAAATGTGTCTATATCAATAATAACGCGAGTGCCATTCCAAATGAGTTATAATTTATTCGTAGCAGCAATTCCTTGCGAAGTTAATTTCAGCCTCAAGAAAAAGAATCCCGGACCTGCGTGCTGTTTTCTACGCTGGGTAAATCATCATGAAGACAGCAGGTTGGTGAAGTGTACAATAACTTTTGTACTCCACACATGGCAGTGGAAACAACTAGGCACCTCACGTCTACCACGTGCACAGTACAAATGTGCTCAGTGACACGTCATCTGCAGTAATGCAGATGAGGTAAAGAAGGATGAAAGTGTTTACACAATCTCACTTTCATTCCTTTTTCTTGCAGTAAGAGGACTAGTTCACATCTGTGTGAACAGGGCAAGAGGTAGATGGTAGAACCATCAGCGCTGGCTGGAGGCTCCTCCACAAGAGAGAGACACACGCTACTGCTCACGGTCCTCCAACATCCTCCAGAAATCACACACATGACTCATGACTGGACATCTACAGATGTTTGACTTGAAGAAAATACATACCAATAGGTGCAATTTTATTCCATAATTTTACCTTTAACGAGGTATGAAGTGTTCACATCTACTGAGAAGTTTATAGAGACCAGTGGGATATAATGGTTACTGCAATAGCACACATGTTTCGATGACTTATCTACGCACTTGCATAGCGGCCTAAAAATGGTGTCAAAGAGGCATCGAACCTAGTAACTAGTGAATAAAATTTCTAATGTTGCTATCTATTTTCTTCGACATGGACCAGCCGCAGTCTCACTCCAAAATATGGAATTATATAAACAAATGATTGTAGCTATCTTAGTTTACAGGACTGTGAAAGTTTGTCCTGAAGATGACGTTGGCAACAGGCTGTAAACGTGGAATGCTAGCTGTGCAGTTTCCTGGCACATAGGCACTGTGCAAGCTGGCGCTCAGGAGTGTTTGAAAGACTGCGTGGAAAACCAACTGTGAAATAAACTTTTTGGCATAAATTACCTCAATACTCCCTGACTAGCTGGCCATCCTCTACACTATCTTTGCGATAGGCTTTCCAGACCTAATTAAAAATTTCATTGATATTAGGATGTGGTTTCATGTACGTTTCTGTCCGTCTTACTGGGTGGTCATTGTTACTTTAATAAACCGAGCGAGGTGGCGCGGTGGTTAGCACACTGGACTCGCATTCAGGAGGACGACGGTTCAATCCCGTCTCCGGCCATCCTGATTTAGGTTTTCCGTGATTTCCCGAAATCGTTTCAGGCATATGCCGGGATGGTTCCTTCGAAAGGGCACGGCCGATTTCCTTCCCAATCATTCCCTAATCCGAGCTTGCGCTCCGTCTCTAATGACCTCGTTGTCGACGGGACGTTAAACACTAACCACCACCACCATTGTTACTTGAATAACAACAGTCGTTCTTTCCATACATGCTCCTCTGTACTATATTAACATTTTCTTTCTCCGATCTGCTATGACGGATCCTACTCTCCTTAATGAATACTATTTTTTGCCTGAAATCTCATAGTCTCCTTCGAACTGATAGAGGGATTCTTCTACCCTAAGAAAAACCCTTTTATATGCCACAAGTTTTCTGCCTCCATAGCAGCCAGTTCCTGCGTTAGTGTAAGACTGACCAACGAATCAGGGGGTGGGGGTTGGAGTGGTCCCACGATTCTTCGTCGGTTAAGATCGCCACAGAAACGTTTCAGCTTCTACTTTAAGGCTTCCACTCAGCTCCATAACAGACGACCGATATTAGTTCTGGAAACGATGCTGGGAAAGCTAACTCTGCTTCCATGCAGTGAACGAGGCTAGCTGTCTTTACCTAAGCAACCATGAACTTGTGGCAACCGAGGACTGTCCTTTAACCCTGACGACAGCCTTCATTAAAGAAGCCATGGTTAGCAGCCAGGGGCATCCCGTGCACTCAGTCGCTGCCTGTAGAGCCTCCTCCACAACATTAGCGTGACCACAGACGAGCAACAGACAGGACAACGGCCTTCTTTCCAGACCTCCTCAGTACTTCCTATATGGGGCTCCTTCAACTCGTAACTTTTAAGTTGTAAGTGACAATCCGTCCAACCCTCTGCGCTTGCTCAGATCTTTCAGGCCGATGACCCCAGTCCCAATGGTTGAGGTTTTCTGTGGTCGCTGAGATGCACATTCAGTAGTGGACAATACCATAAATCTGTTTTTAGGACGTAACAGGACACCTGTATGCACAGTATCTACATTCCCCTACCACCCACAGAATCGTGATACAACCACTGTCCGTCAGGTAAGTGTCAAGTGACTGGGATATGCGGGAGTTGCGAATCGGAAGTTGCCACGACATCGGGAATGTCAGGTATCACAATAGGCTCCAGAGGAGCGAAAGCTTCCTTCTCATGTGCCCTATCACCACCATATACCAGGGCAACAGGTTGAAGGCTACAGACCGTGGCCAACACAGTTTCCTGGTTTGTAAACAGTGGCCAGTTCTCCCTGCATCCCCCGACAACAGGGGCAGTACGGATATATCTAAGCAGTTTTCGTCCATGCAACAAGAAAGAATATTTGTGTTTAACGTCCTCTCAAGGAGGTCATTATATGTTGAACACAAGCCTGGGTTGATTCATGAAAGATGTGGGTAGCAATCAGCTGTGCCCATTCACATGAACATCAGGTGCTTATGTCAACCGATTTAGGGAAACCACGGAGAACCTAAATTAGGATCATCGGACAAGGATTTCAAATGTCTTCCTCCAGAATGTGAGTCCTGTGTGCTAATCACTGTACTACTTAGTTCTGTGCCTATACCACATTTAGTGCAACACTAACACAAGGAGTCGCTGGGTGCAGTTTCAGTTCCGCTGCTACTCTACTTCTGCTCGTTTGTTTTAATACACTACAAAGTCAACTCACACAGTGCAAATGAACTTCCATGTACGCAAAAACTTAGAATAAGCTATCAGACAAACTGAAAAGTACACTTGAGACAAATATCTTCAGGTAATTTATGTGTATAGAAGGAAATAGTTGTCGGTGTTGCTGCCGTGTACGCTCGTCCGTAAAACAACTGTTACAGTTCTGGACCACCGTGCATTCACTTACTACGGTGAGGTTGTACAGCTATACTGCAGTGCCTCCATCCTCTATGTATTTTTCTCAGTGAAAAGTGAGCAAAATGATCATACTATTTTCTCTGTGGATAAATTGACAGTATTCAGTATACATTTTCATTATTCAGTATATATTTTCCCTTCCTTAGAGCACACTTTATTAACACAATTGCTAAAGACAAAACGCACCAATGTGGAAACGACACGCACGCACTGAGGTGACAAGTCATGGAATTCTTTTAATATCGGGTCGGACCTCCTTTTGCTCAGCATAGTGCAGCAGCTGAGCGTGGCGTTGCCTCAACAAGTCCTACATGTTCTTCAGTCGAATCGTGGTTAATAATTCTGGCTTGGTGACATGTGCAATGTCATCTAAGAAGATTCCATCGTTGTCTACAAACGTCAAGTCCACAAATGACCGCAGATTTGAATCCAAGTAGCAGAAAATAACGATTTCCAGTCATTGATCGGTTGCGTTGGAGCAGCGGACTCAGCCCATTCCAACCAACACAGCCACAACATTATGCAGACATCATCATCTTGCACAGTCCCTTGTTTACACCTTGAGTCAATGGATTCCTGGGGCCTCCGCCACACTCTTACCGTACCAATGACTCCTACCAACTGATTTGGACTCATCTGACCAGCCCATCGTTTTCCGGTTATATAGGCTACAGTGGATATGGTCACGAACCCAGGAGAACTGCTGCAATCTATGTTGTGGTACTAGCAATGACACTCTCGTCAGTCGTCTGATGCCATAGGCCATTAATGCCAGATTTCGCCGCACTGGCCAAGGTGATACGTTCGTTGCACTGTCCACATTGATTTCTGCTGTTATTTCACGCAGCACTGACAGTTCTACGCAAACGCTACTGTACTCGACCGTCAAGTGAAGTCCGTCGGACACTCCGTTGTCAATGGTACTAAAATTTGGTATTCTCAGTACACTGTTAGCACTTCGGATCTCGAAATACTGAATTCTCTAACGTTTTCCGTAATGTGATGTCCCATGCATCTAGCTCCATCTATTATTCCGCGTTCAAAGTCTGTTAACTCCTGTCATGCGGCCATAATAACGTCGGCAACCTTTTCAAACCACCTAAGTGCAAATGGCACCTCTGTCAATTGACTGCCCTTTCAAACCCCGCGTACGCAAAAATACTTCCATCTGTATATGTGCGTATCGCTACCTCATGAATTTTGTCACCTCATTGTATATAAATGTCAGACAATTTTTAGGCTTTTGAAATTGCAGGAGGACAGTGTTGCTTCCAATTCATAGAGGCTGTACAACCGAAATTTCATTAGTGGGTTACTGTAATAAAGAATTTTTTCATCAGTGGTGACTATGATTTGATTTAGAAAACTTCATTAATCGTATTGCGACTTCCAAGTCAGCGCAACTGGCGCGCTGCACGTTATCGTCTCCGCTTTGAGCCGATATTTGGCAGAGACACAGCACCTGCTGAGGGCAGGAAATCGTTGGGAAAGCGTATCTGAGAGGAACTGTTCCCGTGGAGAGAAGTGTTATGGCCACGAGGACGCCTGTACGCGCCCAGTAGAGGTGGACAAAGCGCTACTATGCTAGAGAAGGTTGCGTACTTCCATTGGTGGCAACCGTTGGAAGCAGGATCTGTGGGGCGTTGAAGCAATTATGCCGTGTCGCTACATTTATTGGCGTTACCAGGAAAAGTTGGATTTCATATTTTGCTTGAAGGGCTAACCTATTCATTTCCACAGAAATCGTTTCTGTTTTGGTCTATGGATAGGAAATGACATGAAAGTACTTTTAGAACAAGCTTGTCAGTGACGTATTTCCATTCAACTTTAAATTTCGTTGTGCCTTGTTTGTATTTGTTTGTGGTCATGTGCCTCGAGTAAATTGTGTGGCAAGTCGTACTGCCATTTTAAGTACTCCCTTTGTACGTCTGAATGTTCAGAGTTAAACCGCAAATGACTGTGTACTTGTTTTGGTGTACTTTACTGGTTTTGCATTTGGTTCTATTTCACCCATGCCAGCATGTTATTTGAAGTTGTTTTCGGTGGTGTGTCTTGAGTAAATTGTTTGGCAAGTAACACGGCAGTTGTAACTCCTTCATTCTGCTGAATGTTCGGGGCTGAAATTCGAGCAGCTATTGTACCTATGTTTTTTTTTGTAATGTAACTTTCTGTGGCTTTACTGTAAGACTGACCGAAAGCTCATGTCTATGAGATGTTGGCGTCTTCTATTTAAAAGGTGTGACCGACGCACGTTACTAGCTGTAGAAGTTGAGGAAATGTATTGAGTTAGTACGACCACACCGAACTGGATTACTTACTATTGGAAATTGTATCCCTCATCCTGTTGCGTATTAGCTACCTGCTAAAGACTAAGGGTTTTTCCACATAGTATTTGTTTTTGACAGATTTATGTTCTAGTCTATGACGTACTGTCGTGTATCATGATATTGTTTATGTTCCAGGTTATTCAATTCTATGTGTAATGGATCTTACTAAGGTAAGAATCTTGTAGTGGTTTCAACGCTTGTTAGTAGAAAACGTGCAGTATTTGGCTCTGGCTGACTATATAAATTCAAGTGTTCACAGCAGGAAGAACACGTCCGTGGAAAAAGCTATTTTTGGTTCTCCGTTCAAGTTGCCAAATGAGTGAACTAAGCATCACTCTTGTGTTTACTTTGTATCAGAACATGGCTTGTTGTATAGAGATTAATATGTCACACTGCCTGGATATTTGTTTGCGGTTTGAGTGCTTACCTTAAATTAGTAGTTATTTTTTCGGTGCCTTAACGAAGCCATATTAAGCGCGTGGACACTTGTTTCTTCTTGTTTTGCAACATGGTGGATTTCCGTTATTACATTGCTGTTAGGAAACCTTGAAATTTTCTTTGTATGTGCATGGAAGTATAGATCTTGGTTTGCATTATTTAGGTGGTTGTTTCATTGACCGTCTTACAACATGGGGTCAGTCATACCGCCAGTGTAAATTGTTTGAGCATATTCTTGCTTCTGTGGCCGTTTGAAAGACGCTTTACCCGTATAATTAAGATCAGTTTCTTATAAACGCCTTGATGAGTGGAAACCGGACCATGAATTTTGATAGGTCAGGGCCTGTGTTCGTCAGATAATTATTTTAATGGTTCTCATACTGAAATTCTTGTTACCCACTCCGGCGCCAGCCTCAAATATAGGAAGTAACTCATTAGGTAAACCAATGTGACGTAATTGTCACTGAGATGGGTGTTAATTATGTTGAGACTTGTTGCTTTATGTTTCATGTTGTAGGCCTATTTCGGACTTCTGTTAGCCACCCTTGAGCCACGCAAAGCGCTCGTACTTCGTATTGTATTTTCTACAATATTTATTGTTGTTTGTGTTCTGTTTACTGATCATTGTGTTTAAATCTATACCGCCGTTCATTATCATAGATAACCTCCACAGTTCAAATTTTTCTGTTCCATACAACTTACTAAAAATATGGTGGAATGCGGAAGCTCAGTAACGTTAAACTGATGTACTTTGGCTGTCAGTCCTTTATTGGGTAAAATAATTGTGAACTGAAATATTTGGAACTCTCGAAATAAATTCTTCCTTCTGAAATTGTTAGTAAATTTCTTGTTATCCTGTGAATGTGTTTCGGTATCAGTGCCTTATCGCTCCAGACCTAACCCCCTACAGCCACACGTATGAAACCAGGTATCACTATCAATGGAACGACTTGAAGAGTAAATTTTATAGTATTCAGATGGTGATTACTATGAGTTTTACAAACTCATAGTTAATCGAAAATATTAATTAAATTATCATATTATTTGCCTATATACAGCTCCGTAAGAAGAATCTTTTTTCCCTACAGTTCTTTCTGTACATCGAAGAAGCAGTGGTTCTATTGAGAAATTATAATTTGTGGTGAAGGAATATCATTGATAAGAAAAGCTGATAACTCTCCTGTCCTCAGTGAAACTGTAGAAAATTTATAAGAGTGTTCAGTGGAACGAACGGTCTAATGACAACACTCTATAGATTGAAAGAAAATTGTAGAAAGACGAAAGCAATGAGGGGTAGCAGAAATAACATAAGCGATCAATGTAACATCGAATATGGGTACCACGAAGTAGATGATGTGAAGGAAGTCTGCTGGCCTGGAAGCATAATAACGCATGACGGAAGAACAAAGAAAGACATAAAAATCCGATTACCGCAGGCAAATAGGACAGTCCTGACTAAGAGATGTCTGCTGGCGTCAAACATCAGGCTTAATCTGACGAATCATTGTACTATGATTATAGAAAATAGAATATGGAACAACAGGAATGAAAGAGAATCGAAACATATAACCTATGGTGTGTAGAAGGATGCTAAAAATGATGAGGACTCATAATCTCCACAGACTCTTCGAAGACAGTAACATCCGCATTAACCGTCAGGGATTAGAGGGAGATGTAGCCGGCAAAACAAATACGGAGATATCCATCCAACAAATAATTGAGGACTTAGTAGACATGTGCTACTCGGAGATGAGAACTTTAGGACAAAAGGGGAATTCATGCTGGGCCGCGTCAAACTAGTGAGAACAATGATGTCTCCCCTCCCCCCCCCCCTCCTACCCCCCCCCCCCACCACTCCGCCAGAAAATAAAAACACTTTACTAAGAAATACTCCATCACACAACATGAAACATTAGGCTCCCATTCGTTACTGAAATGAAATGGCTCTGGACTTATCTTCTGAGGTCATCAGTCCCCTAGAACCTAGAACTACTTAAACCTAACTAACCTATGGACATCACATATACCCATGCCCGAGGCAGGATTCGAACCAGCGACTGTAACGGTCGCGCGATTCCAGACTGTAGCACCTAGAACCGCTCGGCCACCAGGGCCGGCCCAGTGGTTACTGCCTCTGTGTCTGTGGCTCATCTGCCCTCACCGAGCTACCAATAATTCTCTAAAGGAATCGTTAGCAGATGGCACTCATTGATCGGAATATCTACCACAGTATTTTCACTGCTTGATTATAAACCAGGTACAGCAAAGTCCCCGAAACCATAAAGCCAGTTGGTCATTGCTGAATCCTCAGCACGGATTCCTAACGAATTTTTTCCTAAAATCGGCGCATAAAATCGTGGAAGGACATTATCATTTACGCAGATTGAACATACTGCCGTACTGCCTAACAGAAGCAGACTTGTAATTTTCTTTAAACCTAGTATTTCAGCTTCAGGTACACAAGTGGTATAATAACCGGTGTCTACTTACTACGAAGTAATCAATACATTATCTGAATTCATCACATAGTACCAGGCCGCTGTGGCTGAGCAGTTCTAGGCGCTTCAGTCAGGAACCGAGCTGCTGCTACGGTCGCAGCTTCGAATCCTGCCTCGGGTATGTCCTCAGGTTAGTTATGTTTATGTATTTCAGAGTGTAGGGGACTGATGACATCACATGTTAAGTTCCTGAGTGCTTAGAATCATTTGAACCATCACATAGCAAATCATCTGAAGGGTTGACAATAGCTATGTAACGTATTCAAATTATCTGATGATGACTTGGTACTAGCAAGGGAACTGTCCAATACAACATGTGAAGACCGTTCAGGAATTTTTTATACGGGAATAATACACCGAAAAATGTCAAAATTTGGGCTATTAAGGCTCAGTGCAAGTATTTAAAAAAATGATGAATGTGGCCAAATTCGTAGTTCGGCATGTTGTATATCACTTTCGCAGCTATAGGACACAGCACCTGCACAAAATGGTAGGAACATAGTCTTAGGAGACGGTACGTAGGTAGACTGATAACACGGCTCAACACTATAATATTCTGTAAGATGAATTTCCTTTTAGTCTATAACTTCTCTGACATAGTTGTTCACACTTTCTGTTTGCTCTAATTTGCAACCCTTTTAATATCCATAATTAGTAGTTGCCTTTGAGGTGTCACTAAGTATTAACAATGGGGGTAAAACTAAACTAATTTTATTTGTATTTTCTTCGTATGTGCTTGCCAATAACAATTGTGTTTGTCCAGGTTCTGTAGTTTCACAGCAATGTTGACTTCAACTACTGTTTACAACCTTACAAATACGAAACATGATGAATGTGATATGAAGCAAGGAATCACCTACTTCTCCTGAAGATCTACGTCAGTGTTATTTACTACTTACGTAGATCTTCAGGAGAAGTTAGTGATTAAGTGTTATTTGTTACTTAATTCTTCGAACATTCATTGGAATGAAGTTGACATTTTGGTAGGAACTGTGCCAACATTATGGTCCCAACAATGATTGTTGCGCTAATTAATGTCTAGAACGAAAGTAGAGTACTTTCCAAGCCTAGAGCAGACACTAAAAGTGATAGCTTTCAGTGGCAAAGGAAAGGCTTGAAAGCTTTTGATTAAAGGAAATAGGGGTAAAACGCTAAAAGTTAAGCTGTGCGCAAACTCCATTTCATTTAGTAGAATCTGGATGCGAATTGTAAAAATGGAAGAAAGGTTTACACGAAGTATGAAATATACTCAAATATGAGATTCGTAAAATTGTGAAAAAAGATATTCTAAAGATTTAGAACTTCTCGTGAGAGTCAATGCACCGTTACTGACGCCTATTTGAGCGTTACTGATTTCCATGCTTCTTCGACCTGGTTAAACGTATACAGGAAACTGTCCGGAAGAGGAAGTCACAAAATTACATAGTTTATTTCAAATAAACGTGTGAAGGACATGTCATTAATAGGTAATACTACAGAGGAATTTGTAGCTGACGTCAAGACGAAGCTTCTTGTTCTCCCCTGAAACGCTTTGTATAAAGACAATCAGCAAATTCTGTGAAAGAACTGAACGAAAAACGCACTTCGTCATTTCGGGTGAGAAAAGACAGAGTCGCTTGGGAAGTCGATGAATGCTGTAATCCATTCGTATACGACAATGCCACTGAGAAGGACCGGTAAATTACTTTTTCTGTAGCTTTATATCTATCTTCAGAATCCTAAAGGTAATTTAGGACAAAAAATTTAAAACAAGACTGAAAAAATCTTCTAATACGCGTGACAAAATCTGGAAGACAGTGAGGGAATAATTTTAAATAGTACATCTGAAACGTCTTACTTCTTGCAGGAAATAACTCATTGTTTCTGTTGGGCTCTTCGTCTGGTCTGGACGTAACGACACCTTTGCCTTTAGGAGGAGGGCGAAGAGACTTAATATATTTCGGTTTCCAGCAGGAACTAATAGTGTAATTCCGTCTCACAATAAAGAAGTTTTTCCAACAGTACACTTTTGTCATATTTGTATTGTCACTTTGCATCACCATGTTTTCCGAATTTGATCAAATATACTTTGTGTGTAGCACCATAAGCAGAACGATGACCACGGCTATTTCCCACTCCACCCGGGTTCTATCTAAACGAAACTGTCAGTTTTTGTGACGTGCATGATTGCATCCATTTTTCTTTTATCATAAGTGCCCTGTGTACGGAAAAGGTTTATTTTCGTCACCCAACAGATACTTGTCATTATTGTCATGATTATAGGGAATAAACAAGAAACTATACTGCAGGAATTATTAAAAAATATATGTCGACATGTTAAATTTACGAATGATGGTACTTGTCTGGAATATAACGCCATTCACTGCTTTGATTTTCTTCTCTCTTCTGGTTACTTGTGTAACAGTTACATTCGCAACACTTTAGCTGTCAATATGAATTGCAAGGTATTAAAAATGATCGATTTGAAACATTTTTGGTGTGGATTAAGTGCTTAAAATTTCCATGTGTGCACTTTATACTTCATGCTACGTGGTGCAACATTTTCCTGTTACGGCTGTGTCTGGATATTGGCCTGTTTCCGCGCTAGTCAAGGCTGCAGGAACACCTCTTGTAAAGGTTCTTAGTACGGGAAAAATGAATAACATGAACTATTACAAAAATACTTGTAATGCACATTAGGAGAGAAATTTGTGACAGAGCATTTCTTTCGCTTTACCCTTCCGAACTGAAAAATTTCACGGTAGGTTTCGACATACTCAGATTGGACCATTCCCTTAAAAGCAATAACCGGTTAAATTACTACTGCAGTACTGATTTTGGGATGAGATTCAAGCTGATATTGCAGAAAAGGAAAAGGACAATTCAGTTTACCTTTCAGAAAACTTCGTGATATTGGGTGATATTGGCGATTATATGATAACCAAATAAATTAGATATTCACTTGGTATTGCCTGCATTAGTTGTTGTAGGTATACTTTTGTTCACACGTAAGAAAGATTCTTCGATGAATTTTGCACAGCATACAAACCATACTTACAGATGTATGAAACTCTAGAATTTCGCAAATCTGTTAAAAACTATGGTAAAATTGAAATAATTAACTATAAAATTCGAGTTTTCTCTACACACGAAGTTTAAAACGTAACAGCCCATTCATTTTTCCATAGATTAAATAAATTCTATAGTTTCATACATTTGTAAGTATGGTTTGTACGCTGTGCAAAATTCATCGAAGAATCTCTCTTAATTATGAAGAAAAGTGTATCTCTAGCAACAATTGCAGCCAAAAGTAAGTGAAAAAAAATATGAAATTTCTCATTTAAAATATTATTTTTTCGTGTTTCTTAACTTCCACTGCTAAGAGTGTGAAACTTCAATCCTTCCTGGTTTTTGCTGACAAAGTTTTGTGAATTTATTTGTAAAAATATAGACAGTGCAAATTACAATGTCCTGTGGTGCCTCTCCTTCTCGAAGTCTACCCGTTTGACCTCCTACTCCCTTAATGCATTTTCACACGCTGGTTTATCCTGGACAAACCTCTTCTCCTCAGTGCAGTTACTGCAACCAGGATCTACTTGAACGTGTATCATGCCGAGATCTCCCTCTATAATTTTTAACCTCACTCTTCCCTCCATAAGCGAAGTGATGACTTTTTGACACCTCAGGAGTTATGCTATCAACTAACCTCTTCTTTTAGCCCAATTATGTCAGAAATTTATCTTCTATCCAATTCAGTTCATTACAAGGAAGGACAGGAAGAAAGCAGTCAGTCTCAGTCCCATTTGCTTTTTATTATTCTTGCATATATATATTTGAGTTATAAACAGCCATCACCAGTTAATTTGAGTGAGATGGCTATTAGGAGCGGAAATCTGTATATATACATATATAACGTAATGGCTGTACACACCCCCCACCATTAGGGATCCACCTCGATATCGTCTCTTTGCACAAAGTCTGCGTCCCAAAATCATGTTCCCTCCAGATCGTATAAATGGAATTACGAATTGCGACTGGTCCCTGTATGACTGACCTTACTTAAATAATAATATATAGTCTGTGTGCACAGTGGTTCAGTATGGAGTCAAAGATGACCGACTCAGTTCAGCGTCTATCCATTAGTTACCCCCTCTTCACACCTCATCTTCTGCTGTAGCACCACATTAAAAAAAAGTTTTGTCTGAATTGTTCATCGTCCAGTGCAGGCAGATTTATTTGAATTTGCTATTGTCTTTCTGCACCATAAATCCTTTCTGCCTTCAACATCGTCTTTTACACTGCCGCCCCCACAGGCAAACTCGCTTGCAGCACTTAAGGTGCTTTTACACCCGTGCGCCTTACTGCTACTTGCCATGCAACCTTAGCTTGTGCGCGGTCTCGGGCGTCCTGTCACGGTCCGTGAGTCTCTCCCCGTCGGAGATTCGAGTCCTCCCTCGGGCATGGGTGTGTGCGTCGTCTTTAGGGTACGTTAGTGTAAGTTAGATTAAATAGTGTGTAAGCTTAGAGACCGATGACCTCAGTAGTTTGGTCCGATAAGACCTTAACACAAATTTCCAAATTTCCTTAGCTTGGCGCAAAAGTACATAGAGAAACACGTATAAATGCATTTCTCTTTCTCGACATGCACGTGCCAATGATTCAATTTTTAACTGTGTTCACAATGGGTGCCTCTACTTCAATATTGATCAAGCTACAGACTCATGGCGACTAGCCGCAAGGCGCATAGGTGTAAACGCACCTTTAGTGTGTCATTTCCTAATCTAATATCAGCAGCTCAGTTGTAATAATTATACTACATTCCATTACCTATGTTCAATGGAAGTTGATTTTTATTTTTAATCTATTTACAAGACACTTCCGCTTAGCTGATCTTTCAAACTGTTGTCGTCTGTTACTTCTGTCCGAACTTTTATTCTCATTACAAATTTAACACTTTTTTCTTTCACTGCGGCCCAATGTTCAGATTGAATAACATCAGCGATTGGAAATAAACGTTACATTCCGTTCCCAAATAAAGTATCCCTGTTATGCACTTCATTTTTGGTAGAAGCCGTAGACAAACTTTATTATCAAGTAACTTTTTTCTGTTACCTTTACAACATCAAAGACTCAACTTGATCAAATTCTACATCTCTGTATAGAAATGCTATAAGCGTAGATAACGTCTTCCTCACCCTATCTTGTAAGACAAATGTTAGGACCAGTTTTTCTTGTTTGCTGACGATTCTTCTGTTGTTTGTTCCTTCTGCCGCCTTACAACAACAACTCGTCTGTTACAGTGGTCTGTTCGACTGTTGGAGGAACGGACGGAGATAAGCTGTTTCCATTTCTCAAATGAGAAGTCAGTGTGCGCTCAATTTAATTGTTCACTTTCCAGTGATGTACCTATTCAGATGCTTTTGAGGCCAGGCCTACCAACAAATTGAAGAAAACTTACAATTAGAGTTAAAATATGACAAGGCGTTGAAAACAGTGTAAGTTTATTTTCTACAGTGGTGTCCAAAATTAGAGCAACAAATGGTAATTTTCCAATGTTACGTTCATTTTGTAACAAAGTAGCATAAATGGGTTACAGTAACGTAGAAACAATAGAAAAGATACAGGACATAAACAATTGCAACATATATAACGGTAGACAAAAATGTTCCTTTTGGGAACATAACAAATTTGCATAAATATTCTGACAACTGGTTACTGTGTTCAGTATGGTGTGTGACCACCTCTGGTAGCAATAGAGGCCTGACAACAACTGGGCATGATGTGAATGATGTCATCAGTTTCATCCTGACACAAAAATATCCATTCTTCGTGCAGAGCTGCTCGCAAGTCTTGGAGAATGATTTGCGAGTGCTGCCATCATACAACCTGTCTGCCCAGTGCATCCAGGACATGCTCCATGGGATTTAAGCTGGGAGAGCGAGCAGGCAACGCCATGCGTGCAATATCTTCCGCTTCCAAGAAAACATCAACCCCCTGTGTTCTATGAGGTCAAGTGTTCTCCTCTAAAGCACGTTTCCATAACCACGCATGATGTCCCATGATCCCGTCACAGTGTCTGACAGCAGTTAAAGCTTACCAGTTGACGTGAACAATTTCATGAAGAGGTGTTTGAGTGGTCAACCTAATGGCTGCCCACACCATTAGGAATCCTCCTCGATATCGTCTCTTTCCACAACGTCTGCGTCCCATAATCATGTTCCCTAGAGATCCTATCCGAATCCGCCTTTTTGAGTTAGATTTTTATTAATTTCCCTAAATTACAGCAGGCATCTGCTAGGATAGTTCATACTGATAAGGCACTGACCGACTCTCTGTCCCTTCCTTAACAGGTTACATTTGCATGTAAATGCCCATAAGTGTGAATCACGTTCTTATTTGTATGTCTTTAAGCAGTAATGCCATAGTGTGACCAGCATCCCTTGCAAGTGATCTATGGATGGTTGAAATTACTGCTACACTACTACCAACAGGCATCCATCGCATAGCCACATACTACATAGCTAGATGTCGAGGTTTTTTGCGTAGAGTTTACTATTACTCCCGTAATGTACACGGATAACCCGAGTTCCCCCTCCCTCCCACAAACAAATGTTCAAAAGTCGCTGTGAACAGTGCCGTTGCAGAATGTCCAGAACTTACAGCTATACGGGCTTGGAGGTACTAGCCACCCTCCCCGTCAGTAACAGCAGATTCGACAAACCTGAAACTCAGCCACCAAACACCGAGTTCCTTGCGTCATGATTAGATTTGTAGAACTACTGTAGGCTACCGCAGAATATCATAAGTAAATGAGACTGGGGCAGTTTTCCAAGTAGCTTTGGTCATTTAAGAGCATTACATTAGGAGTTTTTGGTACCTATCGGGCGTTTCCAGCTAATGAGTGCTTGCTTTATGTCTGCGACCAGTGCCTTACTAGATTCCCTAAAAACCTCAAGTGATGAACCGTCTGGAAGCTGAGTGACGGTGTGTAAAGTACTGTGCAATCTGTGGAACATTTCAGTTCTCCTTAGTTATCCTCCTGTCTGTTACTTAAAAATAAACAATATTTATACCAAAATTAGAATTTGCAATGTTTAGTTAATATGATATTCGAAAATTGTTGATTTATAACGTGAAACAGAAAGAGGAACGTTACAGTAAAAATTAAAAAAAGAATACAGATTTAAAATGTATCGCTATGGACGATAATCTCCTGAACAAAAAAGTAAAATTAAAAAATGTAAAACAAGAAACAACAAAAAATCACTTGACTGCTTCGTCCAACTTACATAAAACACGTCTCTGTTACAATTGATCATGTTGATGAAGACCATTCTATTGGGTATAAAATACTATAATAATTGTATATATTTTTATACTTGTGCAAGTAAAGTGTACCTGCATCAGAATTTATTGCTTTGGTTATATAAAAGCACAAAGGTTGTGCGACTAAGAAATTTTTTTACTTATAAGCTTATTGTAACAATACGTGTTATACATTGAAGTAAAATTCAATTACGTGTGCTTTCAGTTATGTGTAAAATAATCAACCGACCATAAAAAAATAAGTCCTAGGCTCCCAGTTTCTCTCTAACGTATTCATTTATATTTTTTCCCCTGACAATGCTATCCGTACTAACGTTAATCTACCATTTACTATGTCATTTATGTAGTGCACTGAAATTACCGAACCGCAGTTTTAGTGCAGGAAAACTGTGTAACCGTAGTTTTTGTAGGGCGCAACTCCATTCCTGACGCAGGAAGCACGCGTGGCTTATTAAGTGCCACAAACACGGCGACCACATTCCCCTACACACAGCGACTGACATTCGTCTTCACTGAAGCTAAATTAAATTATGTTCGTTAGAGTGCTGAACTACAGCAAGAAATTGCACGCTCTCTCAATTAACTTACTTTATAACAAGGAAAGTTGTGAAATAATCAGTGAGGTTATTATTAGCGCCAAGAAAGCCCCGCTAATTTTTGGCGTTGTCATCTACCAACAGTTTAATTGAATTCGCTTTCTGCGTCTGTCCCCTGATTCATTACTCTGAATCTTGTCCTTCATCTCTGCAACATTAAATTAATTCTCTGATGGGTCTGCTGTGTCCTTCGAAAGCTTCATTAGAACATGAATAAACACTCCGGTAATATGTTTAGTTACTACCTTAAATTATGGCGTATTAGAGAGACGAAAAATAAAATACTCTTTTTTCAAATAAATATGGATTAGTCACACAGATTTTACTGTTCTGAACTCCACTATGATACAGAAAAGAGTAGGATTCACACTGAAATTGGAAGTTCTTCTCAGAGAGCTGGGGAACCTCTTTTTATCCGACTACATAACGAGGATCGTAAAGAAAAGCTCTGTACTAAAAGCCACCGACATCTAGATGTATTCTACGGTACGATGCCATGGATGACAAAGGTAGCAGTAGTTTCATTCATCCGTAGATCACTGTTACAAGGATGCTGGACATACCATGGTATTACTGTCTAGGAACATACGAATAAAAACCTAGTTCACGTATTCAGTCACTTACATACAGTTCTGATTTGTCAAGGGAGGACCAACCATTATTTCTGAATTAATACTCAACATCTTTTGAAGAATGCACTTTCTGTAGTTTGTAATAATACACTTGGTAGACATGAAATCCACTGATCCAAATTTAGGGAATGGTTCAGGGATTTTTCCGTAGTATTCTGGAAAAAGGAACCTAGGATTTCTGGATCCCAGGCGTTGTAAATGTGATTTATTCGGTTTGTTACACCAGCTACTTTTCAGCAGAAGCAAAACTTGTCCAATGATGAATTAAGAACTCGATTTTCGGGTTAGTTAGTTCTTTGCTCTTCTCCAAAATGATGTTTAGTTTATACTCTCTCCCCCTATCGTTGTTACTTCCGCATACCCCTGCACCGCGAATTCGTGTACTCCGGGGCCTTGCCCCTTTCCCTCCATCCCATATCCTTTCCCCATTTCCGCCCCTCCCCCCTTCCATACATTTTCTAAAATTTTCGTACTGACTTTTTGGTCCCTGGGTTTATCGTCATGTACTGAGCTCAGTTTCCAGCTTTTCTATCTATATGGCTACCTTATGCATCCCCTACTTCCCCCCGCCCCTCGCCCTTATCACAACCCCTGTTTCATTTCATAAAATTACTTTGCTTATTTTACAGTATCTAGTTCGGTTCTTGCATCGTTATATGTTCCATTGCTAATACACTAAGAAGTACTAGTCGTGATTTAAGTATGCACTATTGTCTGTGGTGCCTACAGGCTTCCGGTGGTTAGATAATGAGGTTTCTGTGTTTGTTGTGCCTTTACGCTGAGTATGTGGTATGATGAGTATGCAGAATAAGAAGCTCGTTTCAATGGTTGATTATGTGGCTTTCACCACTGAATTATTTTAATAATTTGTTTGGGTTTCTTTTTGTGAGCGTATACGACTCTATCAGTAACCGTACAATTCAATTCAACAATAAAATTAAAGCTTTTTAAAATATTTACCAAAAACGCCGGCCGGAGTGGCCGAGCGGTTCTAGGAGCACCGTTCTGGAACGGCGCAATTGCTACGGTTGCAGGTTCGAATCCTGCCTCGGGCATGGATGTGTGTGATGTCCTTATGTTAGTTAGGTTGAGTAGTTCTAAGTTCTAAGGGACTGATGACCTCAGAAGTTAAGTCCCATAGTGCTCAGAACCATTTATACCATTTTTACCAAAAACATGCTTTCTCTGTTGAACATGGCAGTTCTTATTTATTTGATAGTAAAGAAATGGCGAATAGTCGTTTCTGGTCCAATTTTCACTAATTTTCTTTTATTGCAACTCGTATTTATATTCTTGCCGTGTTGTCCACTTTATGTCCACATTTTTTTCATTCCTTCATCTTTATTTTACTCCCACTCCACGTTTCCCATACCTTCGTTCACGACACACTCACTTCCCCCTCACCCCCCCCCCCTCCCCACCCTCTCCACACCCGACAATGACACTCCCACCTTACAGGCCCATGTGTATGGTTTTGCTGTGCCTTCCTCAGGACGGTAAGTACATTTTCGGTGGTTTGTAAACAATAACTCTGTGGTTCGATGTTCTATTTTAGGCGGGACATACTATGAAAAAGTTGTATAAATCTTCGCTTACTTTGTAAAGTCTGATGTGGTTAAGTTTCTATGCTTGCTAATGGTCGGATATGAAGATTTTTAATCTCCTTTTATTTTTGTGTCTTTTAATATTAATGTTACGGTTCACATGTAATGATTTTTACGTGCCAGCATGTAGTACAACCTCGGAATACGCGACGTAGGTGATGCTGCTGTGTTTTTCTGTTTGGTTTTAAATAGTTGACTGTTTTGTTAAAGGATTTAAAAAGAAATAATTTTGTTAATAACTTGTACGTTTGCCCATCTAATGATTTTAACGTGCCAACGTGGCATGCAACTTCGTAATACGCGCCCTATGTGGCCCTTCTGTGTATTATTGGCTAGTGATTTTCAGTATTTGACAGTTTTTGGTAAAGATTTTTAAAAGCATTAATTTTATTGTTGACTTGTACGGTTACTGTATGAGTTGTTGTACTCTTGATGGTTGGAGAACATTTCAATAAATAATGGTTCCCTGTATCCTGATGGGCCATCCCCATCTCGAGGTCTCGTGAAGTGCCAGTTATCTGTATGTGGTGTAAGACTTCACCGCACATTTTTGACATCTTTGGAAATGCCATTTATGAAAACACATTTCGTGTAATTGAACCACTGTGGAATTATCCCCACGCGCGCTGCATATGCACGCACCCACTCATATGTCCGCACGCACGCAGAATCAGGTTCTCTCCTAAGTGCCGTCAGACGCATTTTCTCTGGTGTTTCTGTAGATATTTACAATTTAGCTTTTGCACTGTGTAGCTGGAGTAGACACAAACAAAACCGTCCACGCTGGCCGAGCGGCTCTAGGTGCTTCAGCCCCGAACCGCGCGACTGCTCCGCTCACAGGCTCGAATCCTGCCTCGGTCTTGGATGTGTGTGATGTCCTTAGGTTAGTTAGGTTTAAGTAGTTCTAAGTTCTAGGGGACTGATGACCTCAGATGTTTAGTCCCATAGTGCTCAGAGCCATTTGAACACAAACAATATAGCTGTTCATGTGCTAGAATCGAAGCCCAGTACGCCGTAAAACGTCGGTTCGTTTCCCTTTACAAACAAAATGACTTTTAGAGTGGAACTGTACATACCAATTCGATAGAGTGGTCCAAAATGAATGCAATATTTGTTTTATCGATATGTATTAACAGGGATAATAAAACACGAAGAATAGACAGTAATTCAGCAGTGATTCGATGGAGCTGCGTGCTCGGCGGTAGCAGTCAGCGCATATCAGAGATGTGCTGTCGCTGCTGTAGTACAGGTTATACTTCGTGTGTTACCGTCCCTCTTGCAGTATATCGATAATAGGAATATCGCACTAATCTGGGATTGTCCTATCGAATGAGCACGTAATATTCCCCTTTAAAACTCATTTTGTTCGTAAGAGGAATAAAAATCGGCGCTTTTCGTCGTCATTGAGTTGCCATCAAAGTGACGAGCGCTCTTTGCTCGTGTTGAAAACAGCAACACAACACAAAAACGGAACTGAGAAATCTGTGAAAACACCAAAGGAACTTGGACTGATGACATGCAGAAGAGACACCGTATATACACTTATCAACCAGAACATTGTGATCACCTATCAGATAGCTGAAATGTCCACCTTTGCCGCGGATGACAGCGCTGAAGCGTCGTGGAGAGATCTGACACCACCGCTGCACCCGCAAGTCGCTTAAGTCTTCTAAATTCCGGGGAGGGAGGTGATGAGCTCTGATACCAAGTTCAATCACTTCCCAATATGTGCTCGGTAGAGTTCAGATCTTGCAAGTTAAGCGGCCGGCACATCAATTCGAATTCGTCACAGTGTTCCTCGAAGCACTCCATTACACTGCTGGCCTGGGGGTATGGTGCATTATCTTGTCGGAAAATGCAACTGCCGTTGGAAAACATGATCGCCATGAAAGGTTGTACATGGTCTGCAAGCAGTTTACGATACTTCTTGGCCTTCATGGTGCCTTGCACGGACTCCACTGGACTTATGATATACCCACTTGAATATTCCCCTGAGCGTAACGGAGCCGCCGCCGTCTCACGGTAGAGGTACCAAGGAGCTGTTTCCCTGGAAGACAACGGATTCGGGCCCTCTCATCGGTATGGTGAAGAAGGTATCGGGATTCATCAGACCATGCAACGCTGTGCCAACGCCCCAACGTCCATTGCCGATGGTCACGTGCCTATTTTACTTGTTGTTGCCGATGTCATGGTTTTAACATTAGCAGATGCATGGGTCGCCGACAGCGGAGGCCCTTCCTTAGGAGAGTTCGCTACACTACGTGTTCACACTTGTACTTTGCTCAGCATTAACGTCTGATATTAGTTCTTCCATATTTCTCTGCCTAATCTGTTTTACCAGTGTATCGAGCCTACGACATCCGGCATCTATGATGAGGAGTGGCTGTCCAACCTCACAACGTCTGGACGTGGTTTCACCTTGGTTTCGCGACGTGTTGAACACACCCACCACTGCACTCCTCGAACACCCGACAAGTCGAGCAGTTTTCGGAATGCTCGTGTCGAGCCTCTGCGCCATCACAATCTGCCCTCATTCTACACACGCTCACTGATACTATATGCCTGTCTCTGACTAACATTCATTCCTCGCCAGGTGCCGCTGCTGTCGCCTGGACGGCGATCATAGTGTTGTCGCCGATCAGTATATACAATTTTAAAAGGAATTCGAAACGAGTCTCTGGCAACGCTGAAAGTGTGTGCACCGTGACCAAGGTCACGTAGCATGAACTCTGTACCATTAGATCAACGAGGCGAAGCAATGTCAAATAGTATGGATATGTATACTCTCCGTTGTACGAATCGTGCTCGCACCACAACTTGGTTTCTTAGTTAAAGCTCTAAACTTATCCAGTTTACAACTAAACAATGGGGTGTCTTGTGTATTTCTTTCTGTTACTGATACATTTATTTAAACATTACCATATGACGAGAAATTGTTACAAACTTAAACGACCACTTTGTTTCGTCCATGACAGAAGTAAGACCAATACAAAATAATAATAGATACAGTAACATCGTCTGTATTCAATGGGGTACAGAAAACACATTAAGTTAGCTACATTTCATTCCACATTATTCTAACCACAATAATGCCATTCTGTACTTTTGACGTCCAGGCATATCTTCATAGAGAAGGCAGAAACACGTACATACACTTTAGAGATGTTCAAGTGGCCAGATTGTATTCGTGAAAACTTCGTTTGATCATACTTTGCTAAACCCTACGCAACACAACTGCAACCACCCTTGTTGAAGCGTCATGTACGTGACCTGTATGGCCGTGTATATCCATGGGTGGAGTGCTATTAAACTGTTCCTTTAAGTGTCCGCAGAAATAAAATGTAATGGGTTAATATACGGGGAACGTGGAGATTAGGACATTGGATGTCCACGACAAATCAGTTTCCATGAAAAAATTTATTTTAATAGTTTCATATGTCCGTTCCAAAGTGCGGCTGTGGATCAGTGCCACAACCATAGCTTGGTCCAAACAACATTTAAAACGTTTTTTAACGCTTCAGGCAAAGTTTTGCTAAGAAACGTAGATACAGGGTCACATTCAGGTCTATTCGATATCCGGTACTGCCTGACAATGTCAGGGATTCTTCACCGAGGTGACTGGTGAAATGTTTCGAGAATCGAATCCTCAGTTTGTGGAGCACGTCTAGTCCTTAGACGACATCTTCTCGTTATTTGGGGTCGAAGATTACTGGTTTCTTGAAGGTGTTGCTCCAGTCGGCCAAGAACATGCTTATCGGCATAACGCCTTTTCGGTACCATGTAGCACACGCACGAGCAGCAGAAGAAATAGCTTCGGTACTGGAGGTACCCAGCACCCTATAAAAATCTCCACCACCTCAGGCGTTATCTCTTGTCAATAAAGACCATCGAAAATCGGGAAGGACGATTCAAGAAGTTTTTCTTCTTTTAGAGATCTATCTCCGTCGAACCAGCACGCCTCACAGTGACTGGTTATTGCCTTCGACGTTAGCAGGGAAAATCCCGCTTGGTGGTGATGTATCAGCTGATCATCGGTGCACGTCTTCTTCCAAGTGTGTATGAATAACAGTTTCGCAAATCGAATCCGCACAATAGAAGAGGGGAAACGTATCAGCTGATACTATCATGGATTATCCAGCTGATGAGGTGGGTTGTTGAAAGAAATCCAGAGAAAATTCGAGAAATATTGTCGTACTTATGGTTTTTGACAAGTGAACCATGTCGGTCGTTAAGGTGATTCCATAAATTGTGGGCTGATCTGCCACAGCCACCAAACAGGTAGCGTACAACATGCCCTCCAATCCAGTGTTTGCGAAGCTTAGCTTCATGGTTCAGGTAGGTTTGACATTACAGCCGTCTACACAGTAAGATATGACGGCAGTTATGGTAGGCGGGGTGATACACGTTGACCTGTACATTCAGATTCACTGCGTGATGGGAGAGTATCGCCAGCCCCTCGTTGTCAAAAAAGGCCTTCCTAAATGCATCAGATCTGATGTTGCTAGATAAACTTTTGTCTTGAATGCGGATGAGGAATCCTATACCGAATTCCAAATGCGACATCTGTTTTTCACCTTTGTTCTGTATTTCAGCTTTCATTATTTGCAATAATTAGTTAATTTTTGTCATCGGCCTGTAAGACGTCATGGTCTCCGGACGTACATTGCTTACAAATTCCGCACTCACAATCATATTCCGCACATCAAGACACTTCATTCGAAAGCTAACTCGATAAGATAAAGTCAATGTTGTATGAATTCATGTAGCCGATATGCAATTAACAAGTAAGCGCACCGTGGTTGAAATACTTGAGGCTGATGTACACACCTAGATTCCATACATGACTGTCATAGAAACTTTTAGTTTGGGAGGGAAACCACACAATGGGACCCTGGTCCCTTCAGAGCATGACCCAGCCTATTTCGGCCGGTGACCACCCATGTAGCAGACAGTGGTGGGCCCGAGTGAAAATGGGGAACAAACCCATGTTCGACTTAAAAGCAAATTCCGCGATACATTGTGTGGGAGCGGCCATCCTGTGCATTCTTTACACATAGCACGCAGTTTCAGAGACATCCATAGGGAGACAGCAAAACGAAACGTCATTCTCCCATTTTAGAAGAGCAATGCTGATGATATTTCTGATGCCTTGAGCTGAAAGAATAATGGAAGAGACTGAAAGATACACCCCTTCATGTCTGGCGTGGAGAGGCGCCGTTCCATTGTCGCTCTTGGAGCGAGCAACAAGTCTCTCCTCAGCACTTCACTGGGAGAGCACCTCTGTCGAGGGCAAATCAAAGTACTACTCTATATTGAGTACTTGGGATTAAGCGATGTTCACTGTGTGGGCCGACACAGTGCACTGTGAACGGACCGAGTTATAGTTAAACGCCTGTGAGCGAATTTTGAGTGGCATCCCAGTGGACTGGTTATGTGACCAGTGTACCATGCCAATAGTTAGACTAGGGGCGAATAAGAATCCTTGATTTCATCAAGGCACAGGGAGAGTTTGATTGGGGAAGGTCAATCCAGATAGAACGAGAGTTATCTTATATGTCAGCAGCGAGCGGCGCAGACAGCAGTCATCGCAGCTTATGGTATTGTGCGCTATTGCGAGCCCCATATTTCCTCCACAACAATACGCTCCAATGTATTTCACACGCGACAGCCTCAACCATACCTATCAACATTCTAAAGGATAATTATTCACGTTGAGTAGGCTCACCACTCAGCCATTCTGCCATGTCAACAACAATCTTAAATTTTGTATAGAAATTTCATTAGCGAATCCTATTTGATAGGTAACTTCACATTCCGAAAAGAACCAGGATATAACTAGTTAAATTCATATCTAAAAGTGCAATTGTGATTTCTCAGAATTTTTGCAAAATAAATAATAACTTTCGTAAGTTTCATATTTTTCTTACACTAACTAGCACTACTCCACTATCTAAGTATCCCACTAGTTACGTAAGGAATTTTGTGAAATTTTGTGTCATTTCCTTACAGCAGATGACTCCAGGAGATATTTATTGCTGAAAGTTTTTCAGTCATTTCTCTCTAGAACGTTAGGAGCTGCTGTCTGACCTCTGTAGTAGTGTAGGAGAGGAATTTGCATCTTGCAGGAGCTACAGAGTAAAGGGTACATCTCAGATTAATCCGTTCCCCAGAATAACAGATCAACCCCACATCTCAGAGAATGGCGACCCTGCCAGAACAGGTAAAATAGGTAAGCTGCCAGGATAGGTGAAATAGGTAACCTGCCAGGATAGGTAAAATAGGTAAGCTACCTGGATAGGAAAGTGTCAGGATAGTTAGGTATGGCAGGTCACAGCAGTAGCACTTTATTTCATATATTAAATAGCCATTTGCAAAGATTTGGATCAGAAGAGGTACAAGTAGTGAAGAAAGTAGAATTGTAGGGAAAAGGGCTAGTGTTATTGTGTTGGAAAAATTTCTATTTTTCTACAATTTTTGTGTAGCTCTTAGGGCATTGAATTTTTAGGTGATAGGCACAGACACAGGGTGACACAGAGACGCAGTGTGACGCAGCATCATATAAATTAGAATTAAAAAATGATCTTTTTCTCACTTTGCAAGCGCATAGGTAGAGAGATTGGAGACTGTAGCAGAGAAGACAGAACATTAGCCGAGAAGTCACGACGTTGTTGTTGTTGTTGGTTCAACCAACTGGTAAGTGGTCATGCAGTTTTGTAGATAGGGTTGTAGTGTGTTAAGGAATTTCCACTTTAACGAGAGCACAAGCCGAAAGGTTACGTGAGAGACAGCAAGTAGACAAGATGGGGGACAATCAACCAGATAGACAGCAAGTAAACGAGCTTATTGACAATAGGACAGAAGGTGAACTTGAAAATAGGAAAGACGGTGAATCAGAGAATGGTACAGTCGGGGAGCTGCAGAATCAGCAGGCTCAGTTAGACTGGGATAAAATTGAGACAGACAGACACACGGGAATCGAGGGATGAGAACATCGAATTTCCAGAATATGAAATTCCAGGTAGCCAGAAATAGACAGCCCACGTAGGAAATGGCAAAGATTAGAAGCGAAACGAGCACAGGAAACACGTTTGTTTGCCCCATATTCAGGGACAGAATACGCGTCAATACAGTCAATGAACCGGCAGTTAGCTAACGTTCAATGAGAAGTAGACAGTGAGGAAGAGGGTAAACATTTAGAATACGTCGAACCTATCGTACACATTCTAAATACGCCCCAACAGCAGACACAGAATTTTTCGGAGTTACGAGCGCCACGAAAAGGTTCCGTAACAGACGCAACTGTACCTGCAAACACAAGACATACACAACAGAGAGGGCAGAATGCGGAGTTGTTTGCATCACGTGATGGTTCAATGACAAACGCAACTAGTACTCAACACAGACAGCACGGGTTATTGCAGTTATCAAACATAGAAACGCCACAGCATAGCCCAGTAAACGACGTAACTGACCGAGTAGAAAACAATAGATCGAGAATACGTAGTTCAGCTGAAGGTAGTGTTACAGGACAGGACGCGCTCAGGGAGATGTTACAAAAATGAACGTTAGTATGACGAAACAGAATACACAGATAACAAAACAGTATCAGGAATAGAAACAGGATAATCAGGAATTGAAACAGGACAATCAGGCCATTAGACACAGATCCAACAGGTTAAAATCCAGAAGGAAGAACGGATCGCCAGAACTGATAGTCAGATCACTCCGATAAACAAAGACGCGAAAGAATCCAAAGAAAAAATTCAGGTACTAACACAAGGTCAGTAGCAATTACGCACTGACGTGGACTAGGTGTAATTGAACATGGTAAACATTGACAAAAAGGTGGAACGTTTTACGAAAAAAGGCACTCGAACAGCAATACAAATTTCGGAAGAACAAGCAATTCAAAGCAAGGTCGCAAAGGTTGCACTGAAAAAGTATGATCAGCGGATTAATAAAATAGAACTTAAAAACAAAGATCAGTTTGAAAATCCTCGAACAGAGTTGATACAAACTATCGAAGAAAAGACCGAGACCGATTACACCTGTAGCGAAACAACTGACGCGTCAAGCATTAATTCAGTACACAAACACGCACCGTCTAAGATAGTTCAAGTAGAACCAAGGCTGGGCGTAACACTCCCGCAGAAATCGAAACAGGAAACCCCGATTAAAGTAATACATGATATGCCACAGGACCAGGCCACATACATTCAGCCGGTACCAATCGAAAGACAGGCAACTGAACCAGTAAATCCAATGACACAACATAATAGCAGCACAGGTACTATACCACGAACGTGCATTAGGAGAGATTTAAAATGGAATGATCTTATAAAGTTGATCGTCGGTAAATCAGATGCCAGACTGAGATTCGTTGGAAGAATCCTAAGGAAATTCAGTTCGAAAACAAAGGAATTAGGTTACAGTACGCTTGTTCGTTTACTGCTTGAATACTGCTCAGCAGTGTGGGATCCGTACGAGATAGGGTTGATAGAAGAGATAGAGAAGATCCAACGGAGAGCAGCGCGCTTCGTTACGGGATCATTTAGTAATCGCGAAAGCGTTACGGAGATGATAGATAAACTCCAGTGGAAGACTCTGCAGGAGAGACGCTCAGTAGCTCGGTACGGGCGTTTGTTAAAGTTTCGAGACGGGATCATTTAGTAATCGCGAAAGCGTTACGGAGATGATAGATAAACTCCAGTGGAAGACTCTCCAGGAGAGACGCTCAGTAGTTCGGTACGGGCGTTTGTTAAAGTTTCGAGAACATACCTTAACCAAAGAGTCAAGCAGTATATTGCTCCCTCCTACGTATATCTCGCGAAGAGACGATGAGGATAAAATCAGAGAGATTAGAGCCCACACAGAAGCATACCGACAATCCTTCTTGCCACGAATAATACGAGACAGGAATAGAAGGGAGAACCGATAGAGGTACTCAGGGTACCCTCCGCCACACACCGTCAGGTGGCTTGCGGAGTATGAATGTTGATGTAGATGTAGATGAAAATGAACGACGAGAGTAGAAACACACGAACAACATTTTTGTCCCCCAATGATAAGATATGACTCGGATATGAGTCAGGAAATTGAGAATAGGCAGACAGGCAGTAGCTTACCAGAGAATAAACACGACGACACAAGCAATGGCAGATTATCTGAGTCCATGAATCAGCCACAAACCGGATTTATGAGTAGATATGATAGAGACCACTTCCTTTTAGTTATAAAATTTCAACATTTCAAGATAGAAGGCGGTAGCTTGCATGCACGCACATTCATCGAACAGCTTCAAGTAGGCTTACCAAACCACTGGAGCGTAGCTCACAAACTTGACTTCATTTGTGCACACATGACAGGGACAGTAGCAGAAGTGATGCAAAAGATCGCGGCTAGGATACCAGTATGTCTTACCTACAGTTCAGAACAGCATTTCTCGGAAGATGTTGGTCCAAGAAGGCGCAGAACAAAATTAAATACGAGTTACTTCAGATGACACGATATGAAGACTCAGGAGGGAAAAGCGTGGTAAAATTCTTTGATACAATGGACAAAAGGAATCAATGCCTAGACAAACCATACAGTAACCGAGAACTGATACGCCTGTGTAGAACATGCCACGCAGTTTCAGAGATAGTCACAGGGAACAGCAAACGCCAAACACCAATGCTACAGGTTTCGGGATTGGTCGCCTTAAACGAAACGTCATTCTTCCGTTTGAGAAGAGCAATGTTAATTGGCAGACGATATTTATGACCCCTTGAGCTGACGGAATAATGGAAGAGACCGAAAGATATACCCCTTCATGTCTGGCGTGGAGATGCGCCATTCCATGTCGCTGTTGGAGCGAGGAACAAGTCTCTCCTCAGTACTTCACTGGGAGACCACCTCTGTCGAGAGCGAATAGATGTCCTACTCTATATTGAGTACTTGAGATTAAGCGTTGTACACTGTGTGGGCCAACACACTCATTGTGCAGTGTTAACGGTCAGAGCTGTAGTTAAACACCTGTGAGCGAATTTTGAGTGGCATCGCAGTGGACTGGTTATGTAACAGGTGTACCACGCCAATAGTTAGACTAGGGGCGAATAGGAATCCTTGTCATCATCAAGGCACAGGGAGAGTTTTATTTGCGAAAGTCAATCAAGATAGAACGAGAGTTATCTTATTTGTCCGCAGCGAGTGGCGCACCGCAGTCATCGCTGCTTACGATATTGTGCGCTACAGCTATTGCGAGACCCATGTTACCTCCACAACAATACACTCCACTGCGTTTCACACGCGACGGCCTCGACGGGAGCCACAGGGTAAAGTGTACATCTCAGATTAATCCGTTCCGCAAAATAACAGAAAAACAGATCAACCCCACACCTCAGAAGCTGTATATCAAAGAAACGTAAATAATATGAGCCACTGTTGGTGAATCGTTTAGTGATTTATCTCAAAAAGAACGTAGCTACCTCCAACCGCTCTGTCTTTAGTAATTTTGTTATTAAAGTCGGCCCTGTGTCGTTTGGTAACGCAGTCCGTTTTGCAGTAAACAGCAGGAGTTGTAGTTGCTAGCACACTGAATTTTGAAATTATTCACGTAATCGGATAGGTATTATCGGCAACATGAACATAAAGGCAAATAACTGGACCGATCACATAAAGCAAGAGCAATAATGAAAATTTATAAAGACATGTCATTCTGAGATATTACACAAAGTAATGAAAATTAAATAAAGGTAATCTTGATTTAACATAAAAGGGAGACCGTTTGTTCCCTCTAAAACGTATCCGGATATTTTTTCAAAGTTCAGTTTATATTAAATATTTATGTGTGTGTGTACAATTTACAATACAGCATTTTTATTGTAATGAAAAGTTTTGTATGCTATATGTTTCATGAATAATTACTAGAACGAGTACTACGAAGACAGCTAAAAGAAAACCTAGTAAAGCGAAAGAGGCATGTGTTGGTGCAACGGAAAACAGAAAATGTGAGATGTCATTGATTGTTCTTGGGCTACTTTTTCGTGCCATCACGCTGCTCTCCTACACTTGTTCAAAGATCAAGTTAAGGTTCATCTCTTAGAATTACTTCTAGGTTCACTCTTGTACCTAATTACGAAATTAGCACACACATCATCGAAACGTAGGCTCACCTATTGCACATGTGTAGCAAGACTGTTTCGTTTTTCTTTTTTTGTCTTAGACCTATAAAAATTGCAACCACAGTTCATTGTAATTTTAGGCTGTTGAAAGTTTACTATTAGTTATTTCGTAGTACGGTAAAAATAGTGACGCAAGTAAATACAGCATCAGTTGAATTCAGTCATTTCGATCGGACGAATAAAAATGTTAAGCAGACACCGAGCGATGTAAAATCCCATGCTAACCGTGATGGTATTATACCTGAGGCTAGTCAACTTGTAGATCCGTTGGGGGAATTTCTTAGAACGTTGTAAGCAGTGGCTACGACTATACACACCGTCTTAAAAGGCATAAGCAAAATTCTATCTGCGCATATGGAAATATCGTCAAAATAGGAGTTTTCGAAATACGAAGTTTCATAACTAAAAATTTCTCAGAAAGGCTTACCTGAAGCATTACAGACACTGATGGAGGAGGCAGAGTTGAAAGGTTCGCCACAATCTTCCTTAACGGAAAAAGTTCGGGTGCTGTCCGCTAAGATAAAAAAATAGGCAGTCAAACAGTTGTCAATGAGAAAGTCAATTTTTTTTCGAAAGTTCTCAGAATACATACCTGAAAAGGATTTTCACATTAATGAAAATTAAATCGTGAGTTTAGGTTAGTTGTGCCACAGCTTAGTGAAGAAGTGTTATCCAAACCAAACAGTTCAGCGGAATTTCTGAAAACTGTTTCACACCAATTTAAAGTCACGCTGACTAACGACTTTACAAAATATTTGTTTCAAGGAAAGACGTAGTACAACCCACACGCGGTACTTCAGTTTAGCAGGCAGCAGCAAACTAAACTTGTTTCAAGAAACCAGTCACAAAATGACGTGTTGTGCGTTATGGATCCCACGTCTACACTCCTCGCAGTTTTTCTAGAAGAGAGTTTGCTCAAAAATACACAATGTCAAGTTTTTTCACCTAAAATAAAAGAACCCACTCCGTCGTTTTTATCAGGTCGTTCACGGGTGTACCACCAAGAGCGTGGTCTGGTTTACAGAAGCTACAATTTATTACAGGTTCTATTTCCTTTTCTTTTTTCTGTGTGAGGGGTATCCTTTGGGAGATCTTATGAGCAGTTTGGAACAGTGTTTTCATTGAAGCACTGGTCTGCGGGAATACGAGAGCGACTTAGGAAGGAGTTAATTAGCCCACAGCCCTTCTATGGCCGCCAACGTAGTTTGTGCAAGGGCTTAGGGAAGCACATAAACAAGACGTGGTAATGGGATGAGATGAAGTCCCACAAGGATGTGTTGTCGATTTCAAAATGAAGCTGCCGATACAGTTACTAGAGTAACTGATACATCGACCACACACAAATCGAGAACTTTGCATGTCTGTATTAGCCTCGATTGACCTTATCCATGAAGACACTAAAGTGAAAACAGTTAGCTTGGTTAGCCAACCAGTGCCAGCAGGTAATCGGAATAAACGTCTACTTAGTCTATTATGCCATAAGGCAAGCCGGATATTCCCGCGACACATGTCCTCAAGACGATTCCAGTTCCGCCGCTAAAAATTAAAGAAGTCAGAGGAACGTAGGCACATTCACAGATACAAAACGAGTCAGATTAGATTAGATTAGATTAATACTTGTTCCATAGATCATGAATACGACACTTCGTAATGATGTGGAACGTGTCAGGTTAATAAAAGATGACTGTACAAGAAATTACATTACACAAAATATTGCATGACACTAATCATAAAGTTTTTTTTTTTTTACTTAGTTTATATCTAAAAATTCAGCCAATGAGTAGAAGGAGTTGTCATCTAGAAATTCTTTTAATTTATTTTTAAATGTTAGTTGGCTATCTGTCAGGCTTTTGATGCTGTTTGGTAGGTACCCAAAGACTTTTGTGGCAGCATAACTTACCCCTTTCTGTGCCAAAGTCAGATTTAACCCTGCATAGTAAAGATCATCCTTTCACTGGTGTTATAGGTATGCACACTGCTATTACTTTTGAATTGGGTTGGATTATTATCAACAAATTTCATAAGGGAATATATATACTGTGAGGTTACTGTGAGGATCCCTAGATCCTTAAATAGATGTCTGCAGGATGACCGTGGGTGGGCTCCAGCAATTATTCTGATTACACGTTTTTGTGCAATGAATACTTTTCTACTCAACGATGAATTACCCCAGAATATGATGCCATACGAAAGCAGTGAATGAAAGTAGGCATAGTAAGCTAATTTACTGAGATTCTTATCACCAAAATTTGCAATAACCCTAATAGCACATGTAGCTGAACTCAGACGTTTCAGCAGACCATCAATGTGTTGCTTCCAGTTTAACCTATCATCAATGGACACACCTAAAATTTTTGAAAATTCTACCTTAGCTACAGACTTCTGTTCAAATTCTATATTTATTACTGGAGTTTTTCCATTTACTGTACGGAACTGTATATACTGTGTTTTATCAAAATTTAAAGAGAGTCCGTTTGCTGAGAACTACTTAATAATTTTGTGAAAAACATCATTTACAATTACATCACTTAGCTCTTGGTTTTTGGATGTTATTACTATACTTGTATCATCAGCAAAAAGAACTAACTTTGCATCTTCATCAATGTGGAATGGTAAGTCATTAATGTATATCACGAACAGTAAAGGACCTAAGACCGAACCCTGTGGGACCCCGTGCTTGATAGCACCCCAGTTTGAGGAATCAGCTGTTGTTTTAACATTACACGAACCACTTATTTCAACTTTCTGCATTCTTCCAGTTAAGTATGAATTAAACCATTTGTGCACTGCCCCACTCAAACCATAATGATTTAGCTTATCTAAAAGAATTCCATGATTTACACAATCAAAGGCCTTTGAGAGATCACAAAAAATACCAATGGGTGATGTCAGGTTATTCAGAGCATTTAATATTTGATCAGTGAAAGCATATATAGCATTTTCTGTTGAAAAGCCTTTCTGAAAACCAAACTGACATTTTGTTAGTACTTTATTTTTACAAATATGGGAGGCTACTCTTGAATACATTACTTTCTCAAAAATTTTTGATAGAGCTGTCAGAAGAGAGATTGGGCGGTAGTTGTTGACATCCAACATATCCCCCTTTTTATGCAATGGCTTTACAATGGCATATTTCAGTCTATCAGGGAAAACACCCTGCTCCAAAGAGCTATTACCTACGTGGCTGAGAATCCTACTTATCTGTGGGGAACAAGCTTTAAGTACTTTGCTGGAAATGCCATCAATTCCGTAAGAGCTTTCACTTTTCAGTGAGTTTATTAATTTACTGATTTCAGAGTGAGAGGTTGGTGGAATTACAGTTGTTTCAAACTGCGCAGGTATGGCCTGTTCTATTAATAGCCTTGCCTCTTGTAGTGAAGATCTAGATCCTATTTTCTCCACAACATTTAAAAAATGATTATTCAAAAAATTTTCAATTTCTGATTGTTTGTTAGTGCACTTGTCATTCAGTTTTATTGCACTAAAGTCTTCCTGTGCTCTTGGTTGAACTGTTTCCCTTTCAATAATATTCCAAATTGCTTTAATTTTATTATCAGAGTTACTGATCTCAGACATGATACACATGCTTCTGGACTTTTTAATAACTTTTCTTAGTACCGCACAATAGTTTTTATAATATTGAACAATTTCGGGGTCAGTACTCCCTCTTGCTGTTAGATACAGTTCTCTTTTACGGTTGCAAGATATTCTTATTCCTTTAGTTAGCCAAGGTTTTTTATATGTTTTCTTGGAATTATGTTTAACTATTTTCTTGGAAAAACAATTTTCAAATACCCTTAAAAATGTATTGTGAGGTAAGTTATATTTCAAGTTTGCATCAGGTTCCTTATACACTTCATCCCAGTCTAGCTGCTGTAGGCTTTCCCTAAAGTTTGCAATATTTATATTGTTAATTGAATGCGCTGCTTTGAAAGTCTGATTTATTATACTGCATGGAGCTATGTCATGTACTGTAACAAGCTGTGCACTATGATCTGAAAGACCATTCTCAACAGGATAAGCATTTATGTCCTTAAACTTATCTTGGTCTATAAAAAAGTTATCTATCAATGTACTGCTGTTCTTTGTTATCCGAGTAGGAAAATCAATGACAGAGCTCAAATTGAAAGAACTGAGTAATACTAAAAGGTCATTCTTCCTATTACACTCTTTCAGGGAATCAACATTGAAATCCCCACAAATGATAATTTGCTTCCCTCTGTCTGACAGATAGCACAACAAAGCATTCAAGTTTTCTAGAAATAGCTGGAAATTCCCTGAGGGGGACCTATACACTGTTACAATTATGAAAGTGCCATCATTTAGTTTAAGTTCAGTGGCACATGCTTCCATATGTTGCTCTACACAAAATTTTTTAGTTTCAAAATTTTTTGCACTGTGGAAGCTTTTGACATATATGGCAACTCCTCCTCTCATCATATTATCTCTACTTACATGTGCAGCTAATTTGTACCCATTGATGCTAACCTTTTGCATATCAGTGACAATGTGATGCTCAGACAGGCATAGTATATCTATTACATTCTTGGTTTCTATATCTTCTAAACAAAGCAGAAGCTCATCAATTTTATTCTTCAATCCCCCAATATTTTGATGAAATATACTAACAGTATTTTTCACTTTACTTTTGTGAGTATCTTGAACTTTTTTAACATCTTTAGTACTTGCCTGGCTGAGTTTCCCACTGGACACTAATCTTACACTAAAAAAGAGTTTCCAGCATGAGATGTAGTTCCTCCCCCCTTTAAATTTCCTGCTATCAGCCCAGCCAGTTTACCCTTCCCTTTCCTGTTGAGGTGTAGGCCATGTCTAGTAAAGTCCCACCTACAGAGTGAATCAACAGGAACCACACCAATGTGTGACCCTGCACCAGATCCAAGTAGCCGTTCCAACTCCAAATTAACTCTCCTGACAGAAGAGGTCAAATGAGGTCGGTCGTGGCGCTCCAGAACCGACACAAACCCAACACTGGTATGATTCGATGCCGATGCAATCTTTGCCAGGTCAATACTGTTGCCCGGCCGACCTACAATAACCACGGTGTCTTCCTTAGTAAAACCTTTACATAGTGAACCTAAATCCTCTGTAACCTGCCCAAGTTCAGCACTAGGTTTGAAAAAACTTGTGACCTGGTAATCGAACCCTAATTCATCATGCAGAAGTTGGCCCACACCCCTAGCATGCGAACTACCTAGCAACAAGACTTTCTTTCTCTTTGCAGACTTCCCTACATTATTAATCAATTTGCTGCTGAAAGCTTGTTGAGCCCTGTCTACATCTACTTCTGTGAGAGGCTCATCAGTTTCTGACTGAGGCAACAGGTCAAACCTATTTTGTACATTAATAACAAAGCTGTCAGAAGAATATCTTGGCCTGTTCCTCATGCCTGTTGCCACTTCCCACCCCTGTTTACCCTTCTCCCCCCTTAACCTGCCCAGTTCTCGCCTGGCCTCATCTAACCCAGCCTGAAGGGCAGCAATTTTCCCCTCCCGTTCCACAATCTTCCTATCTCTACTGCATAGCCTACAGAACCACTGATGAGTCTCGCTCATTTTCCCAATTCCCACGCCACTACAGTCGCCCCAATGAAAAAAGTTACTACATCCATCAGTCATGGTAGCGTGTGACCAAAGAGGTGAAGTAACCTATGGAACAAAGATACAGGAAATCATTTTCAATCGAACACAATAAATAACTGTCAAAACCAAACCAAAGCACCATACAGATCAGAAGTTGTTTGACTAGAGCGCGTGAGTCGTTGTAGTTGAGGTGGCTGCAGGAAGTCATCAAGACCATTTCGCTCTCGAATATTGGAAGCGGAAAGGAGTATGAGCAATAATAACGATCACTTATACCCACTGTGCTACAGTAATGAGGTAGACATTAGTGATGATCTAGCTTCAGATTTTAATAAGCCTAATGATCAGCATTATACTGTATCTCAGTCCGCTTTAAATGCTATGGTTAGCAATATGTGAGGAGCGATCAAAAAGTTCCCATCTCAGTCTGTTGTAAATGCTATGGTTAGCAATGCATAAGGAGCGATCAAATAGTCCGCACTTGAGGTCTTTGCTGCACCGTATATGCAATATAGCAAGACTGATACGAGTGCATAGGCACCGACATATAGGCAAACTAGTGTGGTACTTCTGTCTTTACCACGTGCGTGCGCTGAAACGTGAGCTATGGCGACGTTATTATCAAATGCCTTAGACAGAAAGTACGTGCTGTTGTTTTTTTCTTGGCTTCCGAAAGACGAACGCTTTCAAACATCCATCAAAAAATTAATAATGTGTATGGGGCAGCATGTCCGTCGAAAACAACTGTTGTGTAGTGGTGCGTCAAGTCCAGTGCTGATTCATAATAACGCACGTTCCTATCTCGCAGCTGCCGTAATGCAGAAGCCACGCCAACACAAATGGGATACACTCGTGCACCTGTCCTAAAATCCTGATGTCTTCCAAATGAAGACAGGTAACTCAACTGGCCACTTTAATTCTTACGCTCCCACTTTCGAAAGCCATGTCTTCTCGTGGATACATAACTCGTTTGTTGATGTACAATGAAGAAATGAATTTCATAGAGACCGAAATTTATCTAATCAGTGGACGATAATGGTCGGGCAGTGGACTGATTCGTAGTGCATCATAAGCTGCCAGCCACCTAACAGTATAGCCGTTGACTCTGATAGGTCTTCGTGCACGAACCTCCTACTCGAGCACCTGACGATGCTATTTTACGTTCCAACCGTTACAACAACAACCACCTGAATAAATGGTAGAACAGTCGAATGCGTGTAGCGCCAAACCTACGCGACATATGTCTTAGTTTCGATGCTAATTATTTTTATTTTTGTTGGTGTCGGAGTGCGTTGCTGTATATGACATAAAATGAGGATGATGACCTCTCAAATTAAATCGGACGCGGCCTTATGCCTGCAAAATTAGTACCGCAATACTGCAGAAAATTCATGACTTAAGTTTGGCCCATATTTATTGAAAATTAAATCCTGCTGTTGTAAAATGTCCTTCATACAAAGTTCATAGTATGAGATTAACCTATGTTACTGTTGTTTCTAGTACGATTATCGTGCAAAAAATTATAAACCAGAATATGATATGCAAATTTTTAGGCCTTCGGCGTATTGAATATAAAATCAACGATGTATTATCTGTCACGTGTATTGTAACGAACGCCAGTAAATCATGTTATAAAAATGTAAGTAGAAAATTTACAAGAGAAAGAGAGGAGAAAGAAATTCGTTCGATAGTGGGATCGAACTTACGAACCTAAGCATAATAGCCTGCGACTTACCACGGTACGTCGCCGCGCTATTTCGCATTCTCTAATCTTGTTTACACATCATAAGCAAATACATCTCGTCGATATCTTCAACGGAAGCCCACTGGGGCGAACGGTTTTTAGATTAAGACACCGCTCGCTTTAAACCACATCACCATTCAGTCAATTCCCCCATCCTACACTCGACAGCCTGCACGAGGCTCTGTTTTTTAGTTCTGATGTCCAACTTTGTACGACAAAACCTTGGTGTTCTAGCAACGTTGGTATTTCCTTATTTTCTTCATAATATTGCGCAAATTGCAACCGAATGAAACGTTTATTCAATCGTCAAGGTTTTGTAAATTATAATTCCAGTTTGTTCTTTGCTAAACAGTGGTACTCAGTTCAGCATCGCGTCCCTCGTGCCTTAATTTACGCACCGTCTGCTTGCTCTGCTTTAATATTTTTCTTGCACATTCAGTCAACTTTTCCGTCATTACTGTCAACGCTTACTCCTCACAGTCGCCAATAAACCAAATTTTGTTAACAACAGGCTTCCACCGTCTGGTAGTCACGTTCGCTACAGTAACTGGAAACTAAGTGTACCTCGTCACGCCATCGAGGCCGGCCGTGGTGACCGAGCGGTTCTAGGCGCTTCAGTCAGGAACCACGCGTTTGCTACGATCGCAAGATTCGAATCCTGCCTCGGGCGTGGATGTGTGTGATGTCCTTAGGTTCATTAGGTTTAAGTAGTTCTAAGTTTAAGAGAGTGATGACCTCAGATGATGTTAAGCACTATAGTGCTTGGAGTCATTTGAACCATTTGAACGTGATGAAGTTTACATATAAGTGTACGGTTCTCTTTTCCGAGCAGTAGAACCAACACTGACGGAAAAATAAACACGAAACACAATGAGGCTGTACTGAAGGAGATATTGAGTGCAAAGCGGGTTTGGGAATTACTGTTGTTACTGTTTTCATCAGCTAGTACCGAAATTTCATGGCACAAGTTCCTTTGCAAACAAGACACACAGCCCACACATTCGATATAAGTATTGTTGAAGCAATAATTGTAGGGCAGAGAAGACACTAAGATAAATGAGAGAATTTATTGTTGCTGCAGTTCATGGGGAATATATGAAATTATTACATTTACAGACCAATAGCAAAAGAGGTTCAGATGTACAAGGAATAGACCTAGGCTGAAACACCAATATCACTACGTGATGTAGCCTCCAAAATGGTTCAAATGGCTCTGTGCACTATGCGACTTAACATCGGTGGTCATCAGAACTTAGATCTACTTAAACCTCACTAACCGAAGGACATCACACACCTCCATGCCCGAGGCAGGATTCGAACCTGCAACCGTAGCAGTCACCCGGATCCAGACTGAAGCGCCTAGAACCGCTCGGCCACAGCGGCTGGCGATGTAGCCTCAACAGGTGGCAATGCACGCACTGATTCCGGTATCCACTCTATCGTTTGGATGGCGAATTGTCACGCCTGCTCGACCTGTTCACGTAGTTCTCTTAGAATTTTCGCCCGTAGATCGTGCTGGCCAGTCGAGACCAGGAGGAAAGGGTGGATGAAATGGTAATCCTCTTAAAAGCAAGAGGGCTGGTCGAAATTCCAGAACACGACGAACATCGCTAGCAAAACGATCAGAAATGTCAAGAGAAGTAGATGGAATGAGAAACTTGAAGAAGCAAACACAGTCTTTAAGAAACACGAATCACGTATATTTTTCATGGAAATGAAGAGCCGAATTAAAGGCTTCGAGGCAAATGAAACCTTCGTAATAGCGAGTTCGAAAATTTTCACGCAGTCTGAGAGGCCACACGTCGTGAGTTAAGGGTTATAATGGGACTGTGCTTTGTGGGCGTGCGGAACAAGGCCAATTGTGGGGGAATGCTTCTACATTGCCCCTGCTCGTCCTAAATTGCCAAGCCTACGATGTTCTGCTGTCGGCTGCGCCCACGCATTCATCCGCCCACTACTTATGCTTCCTTTTGTTGTTGTTGGTGGCCAGTCCCATTGCCTCTTCTTCCATCATATCTCTCACTCTCTTCCAGACACTCTGAACTACCATTCTCTTGGCATACTCTGTGTTTCTCAGATTATCTGTCAAGACACCATTATAATACCACTCCACAAGAAAGCGGACAAGAAAATGCTGGACAACTGTATAGCTCTCTTAAACATAGAGTAGAAGGTTTTGTCGGGAATCTTGCTGAACAGAGTTAAAGAACAACTAGCGCCGACAATAAGAGAGTACCAGCGTGGCTTCAAAAAGGGAGGAACTGTACTGAACAGATATTTTGAATAAAAAGGGTAATAGAAGACGCACAAGAAGGGAAAAAACACAATAGTGACATTTGTGGACTTTCAAAAGGCCTACGATGAAGTTGACAGAAGTACTCTGTTTGATGTGTTAGAAGATAGAGGACTGGATGCCACAACACACGCAATAATAAAGGAAACGTTAAGTGACACTACTGCTACCATGAGGCATCACAGTGCGCTGCCAGACAGCTTCGAAATAAAAACAAGTGTCCGGCCAGGAGGATGGACTCTCACCAGTCTTATATCACCTGGTTTTGGACGAAGTAGTGAGGCAGTGGAGACAACTAAATATTAAGATGAAGATCAAAGGTGTACAAATACGGTACAAGGTCAAACATAATGCAATAGTGGACTGCCTAGCATTCGCAGATGACATGGCACTCTTAAATGATACAGAATAAGATGCAAAGACAGCATTAAAAAACTAGCCGAAACAGCAGAAAAGGTCGGGCTGAAGATTGCATATAAGAAGACCAAGACATTGAACACTGAGGCTGACTGGAAGATAGATGGAGAAGTGGTTGAAAATGTCAACAATTTTCGCTGTTTGGGGGAGAAGATAATTGGTGGCATACAGAGAAATAGAAGCGCAGTAGCCAGGGCTCAGCTTTTGCAGAAGCTTCTTTGTGTGATGAAACAATATATGGCAAGAAAAATCAGCCACGGATTGCCAAACTGCGACATTACACAGCAGTTGCTAGTAATGCTGCTCTCTATGCAACAGGAACGAACACAATCGGCAAGAGAGCCTGTATAGAGTTGGAGAAGGAGGAGCAGAAAATTCTGAGAGACATATGGGGCACTAAAAAACATGGGGCTATCTGGATACACAGAACACGACAGGAACTGTATGAAAACATTGGACCCATATCGCGCGAAATACGGAAGAGGAGGTTACGTTTTATTGGGCACATAATGAGAATGCATGAGGAGAGGCTGACTAAGAAGATACGGAATCCAACATGTCATACGGGAAACAACTGGGTGAAGGAAGTCAGAGATGACTGGAAGGCTGTAAGAATAAAAGAAAGGAATCTGCAGGCAATAGTACAGGACAGGCAGAAGTACAGGGTGATCCAACAGTCAGTATGAATTTGAAAACCACGGAATAATGTAGATAGAGAGATACAAATTGACACACGTGCTTGGAATGACATGGGGTTTTATTATAACCGAAAAAAACAAAGTTCACAAAATGTCCGACAGATGGCGCGTGAAAGATCTCTTGCCGGCGTCGTTTGGTAATGATCGTGTGCTCAGCCGCCACTTCCGTCATGCTTGGCCTCCCTCGTCTCCATACCTCAGTCCGTGCCATTATTGGCTTTGGGACTACCTGAAGTCGCAAGTGTATCGTGATCGACCGACATCTCTAGGGATGCTGAAAGACAACATCCGACGCCAATGCCTCACCATAACTCCGGATATGCTCTACAGTGCTGTTCACAAAATTCGTCAACTACAGCTATTGTTGAGGAATGATGGTGGACATATTGAGCATCTTTGCTTTGTCTCACTTTGTTATGCTAATTTTTAAAGTTTTTTTTTTGTTCTAATAAAACCCCATGTTACTCCAAGCATGCGCGTCAATTTGCACCTTGCTATCTACATTATTCCGTAATTTATTTAGTTTCCAAATTTATACTGACTTTTTGATCACCCGGTATAAAGGATTGGTGGATGGTCCCAGGTGGCCAGACACTAAAATCAAAGTTGTCTTAACAGAAGAAGAAAGAAAGAGCAGAAGTGAAAAAATGGAGAGGTATTCGGAAGAAAGAAGACGTGTAAAACAAGTCACACTTGGTCCTGAAGGGTCCTAACGAAGCGAAAGAAGAAAACTACCTATTGACCATTCTTATGCATAACAGTGTAGATGAGTGAGAACCAAACATACTCAGTCTTCTACCTAGGTAACCACCGTCAGTGATTCATTTACTATGGAACATCCATAATGGAATATCTATTTAGCAGAACTAACTAAAGTGAGTAATATAAGCTAAAAAGGGGGGAGGGCGGGGTTTGCAGGAGGAAAGGAATGGGCGAGCAGAATATAGAGTGTTACAGGGGCAAGTGGATGGATAGGATTGAGATGGTGTAATACAGTAGTGGAATCAATGTTTCGAATATACCAGTCTGAATAGATAAGGTAACATCTCCAAAAAGCAATGGTTATATGTGTTCACTGAGATTACTCTCTAACTAATATTTGTTCTGCGAACTCACCCATCCCGTTAGTTCAATATTATAAACAGCACTCTCACAAAAAACAGGAGAACGCCGCCATATAGGAGCGCAAAAGGACTGTTGGTTACGGGAAGAGTATGTTTTAAATAAGAAGAGAGCATAAAGGCAAGCAGTAGTCCACATGGAAATGCATCATCACAAAGTATAAATGTAATAAAACAAAATGAGAGTTTCACTCTGCAGCGGAGTAAGCGTTGATATGAAATTTCCTGCAGGTTAAAACGGTTCCGGACCGAGACTCGAACTCGGGACCTTTGCCTTTTGCGGCCAAGTGCTCTACCTACATTTTTTTTTTAAATATCCACTACGTTTCTTCGAGATTCGAACCCGGGTTTTCTGATTTCCAACCAATTGCGCTATTTTGTTTCTTGTTTTTTCCTTTTTTCTAAAAAAATCTCTGTTCGTTGCATCTGCTCGGGGCGGACGTCGTAAGACATCCGTTTAAGTTCGTTGTTGATCGATTAACTCAGATTTTTTAATGCAGAAGGCATCTAACCCTCTGTCCTAGCACGCTGAGCTACCGTGTCGGTAAACCAACTGAGCTACACAAGCACAACTTATGCCCATTCCTGACAGCTTTACTTCTGCCAGTACCTCGTCTCCTACATTCCTCCTACCTTTGGAACGTAGGAGACGAGGTACTGGCAGAAGTAAGGCTGTGAGGACGGGGCGTGAGTCGTGCTTGGATAGCCCAGTTACGGCGGCACCGTAGTTCAGCGTTTTCGGTCAGAGGGTTAGTTGCCCTGTGTAATAAAAAACTGAGTTAATCGATCAACAACGAACTTAAAAGGGTGTCTTACGACGTCAACCCAGATCAGATGCAACGAACGAAAACGAACAAAATGAAATTTAAAAAAAAAAAGTTGGCACAGCACTTGCCACGAAAGGCAAAGGTGCCTGGTTCGAGTCCCGATTTGGCACACAGTTTTAATCTGCCAGGAAGTGTAATAAAACAGTTAAAAATCTTAAGTTAATAACTCAAAAGTATTTTAGAGCATGAGTTGCACAAAGAGGCAATGTAAAAAATTATCAAAATGTGCAAAAAACGGTTGAAATGAAATTCGACCTGCTGATTAAATACATTATCAGATTTTATTATCTCTTTCCAAAAAATCTCGACCTCTTTTAAGATGTCAAGACGCAAGCCATCAGTCACATTGTGCACACTTCATCGTTAACTTTGCAGCACCCGCTAGACGACCTTTGGCTCTCAGATCCTAGCCGAATGGCGTCTTTTGGGCTAAGTCTAGATGTCCTTTAAAGAGAGTAAGAAATAATCCGCCGATCTAACCAACATAAAAGGAATCGCATGTGCCACATTGTAATTTGTGTACTCCTATACCTGACAAGTTATATAACCTCGTACTGTTTCCGTGTCTCTATTTCTCTAGTTTATGTGTCAAAACACCTCAGACAGGCTTCTGCCCGGAAGCCAATACTAAATCTCTTACGAAATTCGATGCTAACTTATATGTACTGTACAACTGGGTTCTGCAGATTTCCTTTAGCGACTGGGAAGAGTGGGGTTTTGTAATAAGTTTAGTTCTTCCGTTTCTCCTCATCAGATAGTGGCCGTCTATTAAGTAGCCTAATTATGGAGTGAAGAAAGATAATTGTATGCTTAATAGGGTGCGTTGAATCTTTCACAATAATGTCGTCAGACTGTGTCGGATTACATATGATAGGGAAGCCTACACTTCCTCCTAGGCTTGTTACGAGAAAATATAGGAAATCTATATTATTATCAACCACAGCCTCTAGCGTGTAACTGATGTTCTGCTTTTTATTTCCTTTCAGTCATCTGTCTTCTCTCTAGTTTGATGTAGCCCGCCATGAATTCCTGTACTTTGCCAATCTCTTCAGTTCAGAGTAGCACTTTCAACCGACGTCCTCATTTACTTGCCGGATGTGTTCCAATCTTTGTCTTCCTCTACAGTTTTTCCCTCTATAGCTCCACTTGGTAGCATGGAAGTCATTCCCTGATCTCCTAACAGATGTCCTATGATCCTGTGTCTTCTCCTTACAATGTTTTCCACGTATTCCTTTCCTCTCTGACTCTGTGCAGAACCTCCTCATTCCTTACCATAACAGTCCTCCTAATTTTCAACGTTAGTCTATAGCAAGAAAGTTTTTCGATTCTCTTCTGTTCCAGTTTCCCCATAGTCCATGTTTCACTACAGTACAATACTGGGCTTCAGACGTAAAGTCTCAGAGATTTCTTCCTCAAATTAAGGCCCAGGTTTGATACTAGTAGACTTGTCTTGGCCAAGGATGTCCTTTTTGACAGTGCTAGTCTCTTTCCGAAGTCCTCCTCACTAGGGCCGTGATAACTTACAGGTATTTTGCAGGATTCCTTAACTTCAACTACTTCTTGACCATCAATCCGGATGTTAAGTTTATCTCTGATCTCATTTCTAGTACTTGTCATCTCATTCATCTTGTTTGTCTTAGCCTCAATCCATATCATATACTCATTGGACTCTCGATTGCATTCAGCAGATCATATAAATCTTCTGCACATTCAGTCATGATAGTAATCGTATCAGCGAATCGGATCATTGATATGCAAGGTGATCAGAAAGTCAGTATAAATTTGAAAACTGAATAAATCACGGAATAATTTAGACAGAGAGGTAGAAATTGACACAAATGCTTGGAATGACATGGGGTTTTATTAGAACCAAAAAATACAAATTTTCAAAAAGTTTCCGACAGATGGCGCTTCATCTGACCAGAATAGCAATAATTAGCATAACAAAGTAAGGCAAAGCAAAGATGATGTTCTTTACAGGAAATGCTCAATATCTCCACCATCATTCCTCAACAATAGCTGTAGTCGAGGAATAATGTGAACAGCACTGTAAAGCATGTCCGGAGTTATGGTGAGGCATTGGCGTTGAATGTTTCATTCAGCATCACTAGAGATGTCGGTCGATCAAGATACATTTACAACTTCAGGTAACCTCAAAGCCAATAATATCACGGACTGAGGTCTGGGGACCTGGGAGGCGAATCACGACGAAAGTGGCGACTGAACACATGGTCATCAGCAAACGACGCGCGCAATAAATCTTTCACGCGTCTAGCAATACTTTGTTTTTGTTTTTGTTGTTGTTGTAATGAAACCCCATGTCATTCCAAGCAAGTGTGTAAATTTGTTCCTCTCTATGCTGAATATTAGATGGGTAGATCACATAACTAATGAAGAGGTATTAAATAGGTTTGGGGAGAAGAGAAGTTCGTGGCACAACTTGACTAGAAGAAGGGATCGGTTGGTAGGACATGTCTTGAGGCATCAAGAGATCAACAATTTGGTATTGGAGAGCAGCGTGGAGGGTAAAAGTCGTAGAGGGAGACCAAGAGATGAATACACTAAGCAGATACAGAAGTATGTAGGTTGCAGTAGGTACTGGGCGATGAAGAAGCTTGCACAGGATAGAGCAGCATGGAGAGCTGCATCAAACCAGTCTCAGGACTGAAGACCACAACAACAACATCTACATTGTTCCGTGGTTTATTAAGTTTTCAAATTTATACTGACTTTTTGATCACCCGGTACTTTCACCTTCAATTTTAATTCCATTCCTGAACCTTTATAATACTTCCATTATTCCTCCCTCGGTATATAGACTGAGACGCAGGAGCGAAAGACTACATCCCACTCTTACACCCTTTTTAATCCGAGTACATCCTTCTTCACAGTCTATTCTTATAATTCCATCTTTTCTGTTTTACATATTGTATATTAAACGTCTCTCCCTAAAGCTTAAACCAATTTTTCTCAGTTTTTCGAACATCTAGAATCATTTTACGTTGTCGAACGCTTTTTCCGGGTTGACAAATCCTATGGACGTATCTTGATTTTTTTTAGTCTTGTTTCTATTACCAACCGCAACGTCAGAATTGCCTCTCTGGTACCTTTACCTTTCCAAAATCCAAGCTGATCGTCATCTAACAAATCCTTAATTTTCTTTACCCTTTTTCTGCATATTATTCTTGTCAGCAACTTGGATGCATGAGCTGTTAAGTTGACAGTGCGATAATTCTCGCATTTGTAAACTCTTGCAGTCTTCGCAACGGTAAGGATGATATGTTTCCGAAAGTCAGATGGTATGTCGCCAGACAGACATCCGACGAATCTACTCACTCATAGAGGCTTTCAGTACACTCTTTCTACTTATCCGCTCCATCCTCTGCATTTAACAGTGGAATTCCAGTTGCATTCTTAATTTCACGACCCTTGCTATAATTTCAACGAAGGTTGTTTTAACTTTACTATATGCCGAGACAGTCCTTTCGACAACCATTTTCTTTCTCGATTTATTCACATTTTTATGCTGCCATTTCGTCTTAGCTTCCCTGTACTTCCTATTTAGTTCGTTGGTCAGCGACGTGTATTTTTGTATTCCTGAATCTCCCTGAACAGTTTTGTACATCCTTCTTTCATCGATGAAATGAAGTCTTTCTTCTGTTACCCATGGTTTCTCCGCAGTTGTCTGCTTTGTACCTATTTTTTTCTTTCCGACTTCTGTGATAGCCCTTTTTACCGATGTCTTTTCCTCTTCAGCTGTTCTGTATACAGGTATCCCTTATTGCTGCATCTACATCCTGACAGACTTCAAGCCTATCTCGTCATTCCTTAGAACTTCCGTATTCCACTTCTTTATTCATTGATTCTTCCTGACTTAAATATCGCCTACCATTGATCACTGCTATAGTGTGATTTGAGTATGTATCTACCCTTGGATACGCCTTGCAGTCCAGTATCTGATTTCGGAATCTCTGTCTGACGATGATGTAATCTTTCTGTATTACCTGGACGTTTCCAAGTACGTCTCTTCCTCTTGTGATTCTAGACAGAGTATTCGCTATTATTAGCTGAAATTTATAGCAGAACTGTTCACAACAAAAAACTCTCTTTCCTACCTTCTTTTCATCATGAATCGTACTCCCAGTAACCATTTTCTGCTACTGTTGATATTATCCTATACTAACCTGATCATAAATCCATGTCTTCTTTCCATTTCACTTCACTGACCCCTATTATATCTGGATTGAGCCTTTGAATTTCCCTTTTTATATTTTTTAGCTTCCCTACCACGTTCAAGCATCTGACATTCCACGTCCCGACACTTAGAACGCTATCCTTCCGTTCTGTTGTACAAGGCTGTTACCTTGTAACCATCTAGGTTCCTTTCCCACCTTCCTCAGTTCCACCCATCATCCACCCATATTCAGTTCCCCTCTTCTTTCCCCAGTCGGTGTTCTAATTCTAATGCGTGAAAGTTTTCACATGACTATAGAAGACAACCTTTTATTGTTACGTTGCACATAGAATGGTTCAAATGGCTATAAGCACTATGGGACTTAACACCTGAGATCATCAGTCCACTAGACAGAACTACTACCTGACTACCCTAAGGACATCAGACACATCCATACCCGAGGCAGGATACGAACCTGCGACCGTAGAAGCAGCGCGGTTCAGGATTGAAGTGCCTAGAACCTCTAGGTCAAAGAGGCCGGCTCGTTGCACATGAGTTTTTGTTACCACTCACAGATTTCTTTTCGCTTTGAACGCGCTCAAAAGCAGTCATTGTGTATTTTAATATGTGCACCGGCCTATCCCTTTTCTGTCAGTGGTTATAAGATTATTACCAGGGTAGCCGGCCGAAGTGGCCGTGCGGTTCTAGTCGTTGCAGTCTGGAACCGCGAGATCGCTACGGTCGCAGGTTCGAATCCTACCTCGGGCATGGATGTGTGTGATGTCCTTAGGTTAGGTTTAACTAGTTCTAGTCCTAGGGGACTGATGACCTCAGAAGTTGAGTCCCATAGTGCTCAGAGCAATTTGAACCATTTATTTTACGACGGTATTGCTACCGGGATGGTTGTGGTCAGTATTAACGGGCTTAAGAAGCGTGACGTTATAAATTCTATTGCTATAATGAACTAGGTAATGAAATATATGTGTTATATGATGTATTTATTACCTTATATTCTTATGGTTTCACTGTCAATAAAAATATATTGGAGCTTAAAGGTCTTCTACATTTTAGCTGATGTAGTTAAATAATGTGTACAGTGTATCATCAATAACGTTACTGTCATTTGTTGTCCTGCTGATTGGCCATTGGTGGCCCTACGAAGTATGACGCAGAGGTCTTCGCAAAGTTCTTCAATTCCTTTAGTTCGTACCATTTTTTATGTTGTTACATGGGTGCTTCAGCTTTTCATATTGAAATATGAACTGTGTATTATTATGTACGCTAAAGACATTTTAGTGTTATATTGATTGGCCACTGGCAACGCTACGAGTCTTGACGCATATGAGTAGGCAAGATTTCTTTCATACAGTCATATTTTATAATGTGACTGTGTTTTAACATCAAGGTAAGAGGTATATTATTCACGGTAAGATGTAAATGTTATTTTGAAATATAGGAAAATATAACAAACAGCTTCCCCATGACGTGCTCCCTTCTGATTCTTCAGTTTGCTTAACGACATTCAGTGCTCTCGTAACAATGTTTTGCTGAATGGAGTACTGGACTGCCGTACGCTAATAGTACTTTGCACTCAGCCACTGATACAAGCAAAATAGCCAGCGTACACACATCATAGTTCCACTGTAGGACTTACATGGTATGTAATCATTCAGTGAAACGTACTTGAACTGTGACTGAATTTATGTGGTGTATGCGTTAAATTTAACACGGTACACACTGCTTTCGAATATGATGTGAAAATGGACAAAAATTCGAAACTGGTCACCATTTAAATCAGAAACAAATGTTTGTGCATCTTTGAGGGTGTTGTAACTTCTTTGACTCATAGTAAGTTGCTGCCTATTGGCATCTAGCCGGCTGCAGTCGGTAAGTATGGATTCATTACTCAAGATCCTATGACATTAAGCTATTATGTAGTACAGAGTAATAAAAAACCTGCTCCGTTGTCCTGCGTAGTCTGGTTTAGTATTTCTGTTATTTCTTAATTAATTTTTTTGCACGATTCCTGCAGCAGCTACGCAGAAACGCGTGTGCTACGAACGGGGCAGTAAATGACCTTACTTTTAAAGTTGTCTAGAAGTTCAGGAAGTAAGTCTAGCACACTAGAATATACTGCTCTCCGACTGTAAGTCGTACCGACGAGTTAAATGTTTTTCTGCTCAATTACAGGAGTAGGGAAGTGATAGGTTGGCTTCCACAAACATTTCGCAGAGCAGCCCAGACCCCCGGAAAACCGTTTTGTCATCGTACTGTGTTTACTTGTCACAGTAAGTAATTAATTTAATGAACGGCATAACGCTTCCATTAGCTCCGGAGATTATGGAATGAACACATTGTTACTTTGTCCCACAGCGTCGTGGATTTCGTTTCCTTAATTAAATTTATGTTCACTGGCATCTTTACTAGCAATTTGTCAGAGGTGTCAGACGGAACGTTATTTTACAATCTCAACTACTGTGCGTCGTACAGGGAACATTAGTACGTCAGCTACTAGAAAGAGCGCTTCTCCTGTAACCTGTAATTCACCATACAATTGAGAGTTGCCACATAGCAGCTCCCTTTCAAAATTTTATAAAATCACTGCTAGTACACTGTACTCCGAATTATGTAACGGGTCTAGCCATCAGACTAAAATTGATTACCGACATAAAATGAAATTTTAATAATCCATGTTTTTAAATTGGACTAAGAACAATAACTTAGTTTCTCCTAGCCCTACACATATTCATAACTACACAGAGAGACCTGAAAATTTCTGATTGTGAATTTATTAACCTTATGAAAATGCATGTAAAATTTAAAACAGAATACTTGTTCATGCATCAGTTAGTGAGTAGTGTAACAGCAAGGAGGTGAAGTACTCATGCATTAATTACATATTTCATGCACGAAATTTTTTTAATTTTGAAACCATAAAAGTACTATCATCGTTATCAAAAATTAGCGATCGCAAATTTTAAGTGCTGTGTAGATAGGGTTAGGAATCTCTATGGGGCTAGAAGAAAAAAGATGACAGGTGCTACCGAACTTTTTTACCCACGTCCATACACCTAGCAAGCAGATCAACAAGAAAGTGAATTATTGTTGCTTTGTCATCCATTTCTTAGCTATGTTTAAAATTTCAAATCTATATCTCATTTGGAAGTAAGTTTAAAATCAGTTGCAAAATTTGTACTGAACAGACACAAGTGAAAGCGATCTAACAGAGAATGGTGAGAATAAACCTATATACGGTGTTGATATAAGCTCCACTTCCACTTCTGGCCTACATTTTGAAGGATATTTTCAGTTGAAAGTTTAATTAAATGCTATCAGAATCAATTTAGTTTGTGGGAACAAATCATATCCAACTGAATAGTGGAAGACAGTACTTTTGTACTATGTATTTGACGAGTGGTTATCATTAGTTAGAGGTGGCTCCAGAGGATCGTCCAAAAACTGCTTTCTCCAAACCTGGAGGCCATTACCAGTACATTACAATGCCATACGGTTTGAAAAACGCCCCGGCAACGTTTCAGAGGTTCCTAGACTGTGTCTTGAGGGGTTTGAAATCACGGCAGTGTCTTCTCTGTTCGGATGACACTATAGTGATTTTAAGTGGTATGGAGCAACACAGACAATGGTTAAAGCAAGTATTTACGAGGTTAAGAGCAGCTCGTTTGACGTTGAGCATGGAGAAGTGTCATTTCGCATTAGAAGAAGTAAAATATTTGGGTCACATTATCAGTACGGACGGAGTGCGAACAGATCAGTGGTTGGTGAAGGCTGTAAGAGATTTTCTGGAACAGAAAACAGTTAATGAAGGGCAGTCATTCATCAGAAATTGCAATTTCTGTCGAAAGTTTGTGAAGGGTTTTGCAGATTTAGCACAGCCGCTGACGCGATTGTCACGGAAGGGTGTGAAATTTGAGTGGACAGAAGAGTGTCAGAAAGCGTTTGACAAACTGAAAGAAATGTTAACATCAAGTCGGGTTCTTGTGTTTCCAGATTGGGAAAAGGAGTTTATACTAGCATGTGATGCATCGAATCAAACATTGGGGTGTGTTCTTAGTCAGGAAACTGATGGGAAAGAACATTCTGTAGCTTATGCGGCTAGGCAGTTGAATGTAGCAGAGATGAATTACTCAACAAACGAAAGGGAGATGCTTAGCATAATCTATGGGATCACATATTTTAAATGTTATTTATATAGGAGAAGATTTCGAGTAGTGACAGATCATACTGCGTTGAAGTGGTTGTTCGGGTTGAAGGATCCTTCCACTTGACTCGCAACATGGGCTGTGAGGCTTAGTGAATTCGACTACGAGGTGGTCCACAAGCCTGGAAAGAAGCACGGTAATGCGGGTGCACGAAGTAGGAAGGTGGCAAAAGTAGAAGTCATAGGTTATGACCTAGCGGCATGGCGAGAATTACAGGACATGGACAACGATTGCAAATTGTATCGGTCACAGCCACAGGTTAATGTGTACGACGGTCTTATGTACAGGGAAACGAAGTTAAGTTCAAGGGTAGTAGTGCCAGCGAAGTTGAGGGATGAGGTTTTACAGGAAGCACATGATCACGTGTTATCCTGTCATGGAGGAGCGACGAATGGGAGAGTGGTGGAGAGGTTTTGGTGAAGAGGTAGGAAAGTAGATGTGGATCAGTATGTCAAGAATTGTATACCGCGTGCACAGAGGGCAGATTTGAGCCGGAAACAGATAGAGCTACAACGATTACCGGGAGCAATATGTACATTCCCTTTGCTGGGGATTAATGTCTTAGGATCTTTTAGGTGAACACCACCGGCGAACAGATTCGATCTGACAATAATAGACCATTTTTTGAGGTATGTGGAGTGGGTGGCTATGCCTAATCAACAGGCAGCAATGGTCGCGCAAGCGTTAGTAAATAACTGGATTTTGAAGTTTGGTGTACCAGAGAGAATAATTACTGACCATGTCGAATTTAATGTTTAATGAAGGAACTGCGTAAATTGTTGAACATTAAGATGTTGAGGAGGCAAACGGAAGGACAGAACGGGTACACATTAACAATCGGGAAGATGCTGAGTTTTTATGTGGATTCTCATCACCACCATTGTAAGAGCATACAGTGATGAAGTCCATACAAATACCGGTTTGTCACCATATGAGGTAGTGTACGGGCTAAAAAATGCCTTTACCGTTTGATTTAGTGAAGCTACAGAAAGGAAGAACCGGTAAACAGTACGTCAATTCGTGAGAACAATTCGGCAGGATAGGAAACGGGTATAAAAGGTGAATGCAAAGGCTTTGGAAAGGTATGAAGACGTAGTAAAACGGTAAGAAAGTTTACCGCAATATAGAGTGGGCCACTGGGTAATGCTGTCCAGCCCCTATACGCAAAAAGGGAAAACGAAGAAGTTCCTCACGAGATATCAAGGGCCATACCAAGTTGTTGAAACCACATCTCCCGTTAATGTTAAGCTTCAGCTGCCAACTAAAATGACGATAGTACACATCGGGTGGTTACGCCCATTTGAGGGTTGTCCAAATGTGATTCGAGGCGTGTCACAGGAAGGAAAGAGGAAGAAAGAGAGAGTGAAGAGAGGTGCTAAGCACAGAGAAAACCAGGAAGATAGAGTACAGTATGAAGTACCGTATGCTTTGCGATCTAGAATGTAGTAGAGCATTTGTGGTTTTTTTTTTCTTGTCATGTATCACTTGGTAGGCGTAGAGTAATTGGGCATTGTATTTTATATGTGTTTTCGAGTATTGTGAGCCTTCTAGGGGTAACAGTCTTTTTGAAGAGGGAGGAAGGTTGATGGTGATCCCTGTCCTCAGGTCACTGAAAAGGGAAGTGTAGCGTCTGACGTACGTGGAGTGTTGGAGGAGAAGTCAAACGCAGTTCTGGAAAAATAAATGCATCTGAGCAAATTTTGAGGCAAAGCCGTAATAAGTAGGTGTTGAACGTTGTCAGAGTCGTACGATTTCTTGTTTTAATTTTTAGTTATCGACTGTGCTGGATCAGGAAAGTTGTGTTTATTGCACCAGTTCATATAACGTAAATTTAAGTTTGAAAGTAGCCACACAATAGGTGTTGGGTTTGGATCAAAAATAGTGAATGTTGGAGGAAAGTCTGTGACGCTACAAATGTGGGACACATGCTCGGTGCAGTTATTTTTAGGCAGGGGGAAAGGAATAGAGTGTCCAAGGGTCATCGTGGAGCAAAAATTGAGGTTGCAACGGGTCGGACTGCATTGGACCTTCTCTATCTACGAAAATTTGGTAGTAGTAGCAAGTTGTTTTGAGCGGGGAGTATTTGCAGAAGTGAAAGATATAGAGCTCGAGGGGAGCGGAATTTTCATCACTGGAACTAGGTGTAACATAATAGGACTAACCATCCATCTGCCAGTGTCAATATCAGGAGCCATGCAATTGAATTTTACGCAGCAACAGCTGTACTGGCCAGAGACCACTTTAGAGTTTTTGCCAGGCAGAATCCGACCTTTTTAAATCAAACCCTGGATTCAGGTCTGTTGTCATCCGTAAACCATTTCATTCTAGAGCAGGAGAGGCACATATCAGCCGAACAGCTTGTTCAATATGTCGCTCAGTATAGGGAAAGGCAACGGTAAATAACGATCATTTAGAGCATCTCTATGCCTGTTTCTAATCAGGTGGAGAGGCAATTCGCTGAGGGATACGAGGTTAGTCCTAGTAGACTGGATACAGAGGTTATAGGTAAGGACTTGTACGTGCGTTCAGCGGAGTGGTTATCCATTAAAGTTTTTTTATGTTTTCTTCTCATGTCATTATGAGCACGTCTGAGTTTTCTAATAGTAAGTAAGTATGTCAGAAGTGCCAATCCAAACAAGGTTATGAGTTACTGTAAGGAAGACCCAGGGTCCGGGTCTTTCTGAAGAGGGGAATAATGTTGAGGAACCACCGTTTAGGATAGGGAAAGGTAGTTTTATGCGGTATTCGGAGAATGAGTTACAGCCAGGTGCAGGCCATATTGCAGTAAGTTATGAATACCAGCAGTTCCGAAGGCAAATAGGGGCCACAGGGGCGTAGAACTGCCGGAGAGGGCGCACACAGCAGTTTGCATGGCGCAAGTCACAGGCAGAAGAGGGCCAGTGGCCAACATAAGTGCTATGCATGCGTGACACGAAGCGGCACACTTGGCAAAACAGAGGGGCACAGCTGAGTATAAATACGCGCCGTTTTCTAACGAGATTCATTCTAGTGTGGCAGCTCTCCTGGACTGAGGGACGTATCACACCACTGAGTTACACGCGTTACACGCATCAACAGATGGGGGACCAGTGTCCCAGTCCACGGAGGGTCGTTGGTTCTACCCTCTGCGGCTAACATGGGGTCCGCAGCCAGACAGCAGCGGGCCTCTCTTAGCCTCGCTACTGCGGACAGTCGACTCGGCTCCCGACACACGCCGAACACTCTCTGAGGCGAGGGCCGCAGATTCGGATGCCCGATAGTGGGTAAGGAGAAGGACGCCCCTGGCCGCCCACGGCTCTTACCGACGAGCGCTGAGTCGGCTGCTGGTGCAGCTATCCTGACATTATCAGAACCGAGCTGGCCGGCCGGCCAAGGTCAGCATAATGCAGCATTACGTTGCACAGGCGGCTGGGGTGCTTCCTCAGCAGTGACCCAAACCCAGGTGAACGGAGCACGGTAGCGGGAACAAACAAATCATTTGGGAAGTTCTTGCTGAGTTTTAATATGGCACCTCCTGGCACCCACCCACTACAATGGGTATAACCATGTGCCATGTCTCTGTGCTGATCTGAATATGGTTCCACATCGTTTACTCTCATTAATGTGACCACCAGTCGAAAGCTGCTGCAAGACGTACACGAAGAGAGTCTTTCCTCAACGCTCCCCCTCATAACAACTCACAGTCACTCCCAACACGTCTGTTGCCTCCACAGATCAGTGACCCTTCTATCTGTCCTTCCACCCGACCTTATTCGATTCCCCCCCCCCCCCCCCCACCTTTTTCACTGGATAGTGTTAAAAGTTTTAAACACGGAAGTTTTGGCATGCCCTAGAAGATAATAACTGGTTTGACCTCATTAATCCTTTACGTTGCACGTCAGTTTGTGTTACCGATCACTTTCTGTTCGATGTGAATGGACCTCAGGGCACCCATACTATGGTCCTATTCTTTTTTAACAATGGTTGTAAGACTGTAAGTAGGGGATGATTCTGGCTCGTATTAATTGCGTTTCTAAGCATGATGAACGTTTAATGCTATTATGCAATAGATGGTACAACATATGTGATATATTACGATTTCTTAACCTTTTACATATGCACTGCAATATGTTTCAATGTCAATAAAAATGTAATGGAGCTTTGACATGTTATTACTTAACTAATCTTGGATGTCTTAGCTTATGTGATTGGACTGTGTGTCATCATTTACGTTTTTCATTTATTGGTGAACTGGCTGGCCACTGGTGGCTCCAGGAAATACGACACGGAACATTTGTAAAGTTGTTTTTGTCGATATTACGTTTTAACTTATCTGGGAGATATTAGCTTTTGCATAAAAAGTGTGAATTGTGTACCATTATGTAACTTAGTCGTTTTGGTGCTGTACTGGCTAGCTATTGGCGGCGTTACTAGGTGTGACACATGTGTTGCCAAGAATTCTTTTATACATGCATCTTTTATACTACGTCTTTGTTTCAACAGGTTCCGCATGACGCACTCCCTTCAGCCCCTCTATCTCAGTTTACCTAATGATGTTCAGTGTTCACGTAATATTGTTTTACAGCTCGCAGCACTGGACTGTCATAACAAATTAGTATCTTGCACTTAGTTTCTCATACAAGCAATGCAGCCAGGGTAAACACATTATGGTGTTATGGTAGGACTTATGTAACATGTAATTATCTTGGCAAACGCACTTATACTTCGTTTTTTTGTTTTTTTTTAATGATAGCTACCCTTCCAACTCTGGTCGAGAGTCTTGCTTTTTTTAAAAAAAAAAATTCTTTATTAATACAACAAAATAAAGAAAGCTATGGACATAATTAATCTACTCTAATGCTAGACCATTCTGTAGCGTTAGAGCTGTGCCAGATGATCTATAAACCTACTTTTGTGGCCTGCTCACCGAGCTAACCCCAGTGAGCGTGTCCCTGGCACTGGGCTGGCCGAATTACTTAACACCGCTGCGGTCCCTACTCTTGACAGTGTTCCATAATTTAGTTTCCATAGTTATCCCTTTGCTGACACTACTTAACATGGTCTTACATGTGTTAATTGTAACACGATGTCCTCTGTTCATCTCCGTCACAGCGGGATAATGGACTAAGGTTATTAACTGCTCGTCATTTAAATAAGCACAACCTTTTGAGCAATTTTGACGGTTTTGTAATTTCATTGAGAGTCAGTTAGGTACTGAAAGGTGCCGACAGGGATGTTGGGCCATGGGGACCCTATGGCAATGGACAGCTGAGCTAGGTTTCTTGTTTGTGGATCCATGGCTCGAACGTCCCAATCGAGGTATCACAGATTCTCCATTAGATTTCAATCTGGGGACTTTCATGCCCAGCGGCATACGCTAAACGCATTCTGATGCTCTTCGAATCACGTACATGCTGTGGGCACTGTGTGACACGTTACATTATCCTACTGGTAGGTCCACCGTGCTGAGGAAAAACAAACTGCATTAGATGTAAACTTGGTTCCTACGAAAATGAAGAGATCACCATGGGAATGCCCTGAAAATATTCCCCAGACCTTCAGACACCGTCCTTGCTGCTGAAATGGCCATCTGCCCGATAGAGCACAAAGCGTGATTCATCTGAAAAAGGCTACTTGTTGCCACTCAGTGAACATCAAGTTGCCGTAGTGGTTGCTTACGTCAACCTTCATCACCGATGAACAGCAGTCAGTACATGACGTGAGGTAAGTACCTGCTGCAGAGCCCATATGTAGTAAAGCTGGTTGAGCAGCCCTTGAGGAGACGCTATTAGTAGCCCCTTGTTCATCACGGAGATCATTTTTGCAACAACTACACGTCTCTTCGTCCGTACGGTTCTCCGCAACCATCGTTCGTCTATGATCGGTGGTGCACCAAAGTTACCTCGGTGCCAGTTTTCTGTAGCGCCCTCACGACGGTGTACTTTAGGCACGGCGGCACGCAACTTGCTTACAGACTTAGCCGTTTCTCAAATAATTCCACACTCAGCGCGAAAGACAATGATCGTGTTCTTCTGGACATCAGGTTGCGGCGGGGAGCGGCGAAACTCTTCTTACACGCACGCCTCCTTGAAGTTTCAGACTTTTCAGCTGGAAAAAGGTATAGAAAAATCAGCTTGATGCGTCAATCCTTTCGACACATCGAAATTAAACACATAACCAGTTCATAGTTGCGATACACTTCTTTATTACAAACACACACACAAATCTTTCATACCTTACTCAAGCAATTTTCACTAGTTAAAACAATGTACATAAAACCCCATTAACAAAATTTAACTGATAAAACTGAATGCTTCATGACTTACAGATAAACTGGCTTCCATATCAAATTCTAAAACAGATTCCATGGACTGATTTTATTCCATTGAAGCAAATTGAAGTATTTTCAGATTATTCCACTCGACGAAGCTTCTCTTTGGAATTACTCACACGCACGAGGTTCACAGCATTTCATGGCCAGTATATACAGGGTGTTTCAAAAATGACCGGTATATTTGAAACGGCAATACAAACTAAACGAGCAGCGATAGAAATACACCGCTTGTTGCAATATGCTTGGGACAACAGTACATTTTCAGGCAGACGAACTTTCGAAATTACAGTAGTTACAATTGTCAACAACAGATGGCGCTGCGGTCGGGGAAACTCTGCAGTACGTTATTTTCCACATATGCACCATGCGTAGCAATAATATGGCGTAGTCTCTGAATGAAATTACCCGAAACCTTTGACAACGTGTCTGGCGGAATGCCTTCACATGCAGATGAGGTGTACTGCTTCAGCTGCTCAATTGTTTCTGGATTCTGGCGGTACAACTGGTCTTTCAAGTGTCCCCACAGAAAGAAGTCAGAGGGGTTCATGTCTGGCGAATAGGGAGGCCAATCCACGCCTCCTCCTGTATGTTTCGGATAGCCCAAAGCAATCACACGATCATCGAAATATTCATTCAGGAAATTAAGGACGTCGGCCGTGCGATGTGGCCGGGCACCATCTTGCATAAACCACGAGGTGATCGCAGTGTCGTCTAAGGCAGTTTGTACCGCCACAAATTCACGAAGAATGTCCAGATAGCGTGATGCAGTAATCGCTTCGGATCTGAAAAATGGGCCAATGATTCCTTTGGAAGAAATGGCTGCCCAGACCAGTACTTTTTGAGGAGGCAGGGACGATGGGACTGCAACATGGGGCTTTTCGGTTCCCCATATGCGCCAGTTCTGTTTATTGACGAAGCCGTCCAGGTAAAAATAAGCTTCGTCAGTAAACCAAATGCTGCCCACACGCATATCGCCGTCATCAATCCTGTGCACTATACCGTCAGCGAATGTCTCTCTTACAGCAATGGTAGCGGCGCTGAGGGGTAGCCGCATTTGAATTTTGTATGGATAGAGGTGTAAACTCTGCCGCATCAGACGATACGTGGACATTGGCGCCATTTGGACCGCACCTGCAAAACGGTGAACGGAAACCCGAGGCCGCTGTTGGATCACCTCCTGCACTAGCTGTGCGTTGCCCTCTGTGGTTGCCGTACGCGGTCGCCCTACCTTTCCAGCACGTTCATCCATCACGTTCCCAGTCCGTTGAAATTTTTCAAACAGATCCTTTATTGTATCGCTTTTCGGTCCTTTGGTTACATTAAACCTCCGTTGAAAACTTCGTCTTGTTGCAACAACACTGTGTTCTAGGCGATGGAATTCCAACACCAGAAAAATCCTGTGTTTTAAGGAATAAACCATGCTGTCCACAGCACACTTGCTCGTTGTGAACAGCACACGCTTACAGAAAGACGACGTACAGAATGGCGCACCCACAAACTGCGTTGTCTTCTATATCTTTCACATCACTTGCAGCGCCATCTGTTATTGAAAATTGTAACTACTGTAATTTCGAAAGTTTGTGCGCCTGAAAATGTACTGTTGTGCCAAGCATATTGCAACAAACGGTGTATTTCTATCGCTGCTCGTTTCGTTTTTATTGCCGTTTCAAATATACCGGTCATTTTTGAAACACCCTCTAATAATAGCATCTTAAATAGTCTTAACATGAAGCCATTTCAACCATTTCAGAATTTAATCAAGGAATTTTCACTAATTAAAGCAATGTTCATCAAACTCCATTAAAAAATTTAACTGATATCACTGAATGCTTCACCACTTGCATAAGAAGTGGCTTCCTCACAACCCACATCAAATTCTAAAACTGATTCCATGGAATGATTTTAAAGAATTGTAACAAATTAAAGGGATTATTGATTAATACACTCGACTAACCTCCCCGTTACAAGGGAACCTCACTATCGCACCCCCCGCAACCCCACCATATATTTAGTTATAAGTTGGCACAGTGGATAGAGTTTGAAAAACTGAACACAGATCAATCGAGAATACAGGAAGAAGTTGTGTGGAACTATGAAAAAATAAGCAAAATATACAAACTGAGTAGTCCATGCGCGACATAGGCAACATGAAGGATAGTGTAGGCTCAAGAGCGCCGTGATCCCGTGGTTAGCGTGAGCAGCAGCGGAGCGAGAGGTCCTTGGTTCAAGTCTTCCCTCTAGTGTAAAGTTTACTTTCTTTATTTTCGCAAAGTTATGGTCTGTCCGTTCGTTCATTGACGTCTCTGTTCACTGTAATAAGTTTAGTGTCTGTGTTTTGCGACCGCACCGCAAAACCGTGCGATTACTAGACGAAAGGACGTGCCTCTCCAATGGGAACCGAAAACATTTGATCGCAAGTTCATAGGTCAACCGATTCCTCCACAGGAGAACACGTCTGATATGTTCTACACGACACTGGTGACGGCATGTGCGTGACATGACTGGAATATGTTGTCGACCCATTTAACTTGTACACTTGGCGAATGGGTAAAAAGATTCTTCTACTTTGCCCGATTTAGGTTTCTTGCGAATGTGATAATCACTCCCAAAAAAGTGATGACGGACAGATAATAATTGTCTGAAAATAAATAGTTAAACTTTTCACTCGAGGGAAGATTTGAACCATGGACCCTTCATTCCGCAGTTGCTCATGCTAACCACGGGACCACGGCGCTCCTGAACTGACGTTATCCTTGAAGTTGTCTATCTTTCGCATAGACTACTCAGTTTTTATATTTTGCTTAGTTTTTCATAGTTCCACACAACTTCTTCCTGTTTTCTCCATTGGTCTGTGTTCAGTTTTTCAAGGCCTTTCCACTGTGCCAACTTATAACTAAATCTGAGGGGATTGCGATGGGGAGGCTCCCTTGTTAGTATTACTCAGAGGTACAAGGTTCACATACACCTCATGGCCGGAAAATAATAATAGGATTTTAAATAGTCTTAACATGAACCTATTTACAACCTTTACGTTGAAAATTACTAATGGATGCCAGCAGACCAAAAGGCGCTACCAAATAGAGGAGATCCACGGACGAGAAGGTAAAATGGAGCTATGCTCAACTTTGGGCCACAATTAAGAAAACCACAACCCTCCTCCGGAAAGATGGAATTGCCGGACAATAAACTCCCTCTTCCACCGTAATACCGCGATCGGAGTTTGCTCGCGTCGACCACTGCCAATTATTTGAAACATAAACACATCAGCGGCAAACAACATTCTGGCGCATCAGATAGACAAATATATCTGCCCAAGTGTTTATAAATCAACCTTCAATTATACACGGCACCAATGAACCCAAATCTGATTAACCTGGATGAGCACTTGCCCAGTAACGGCTCTTAAAACCTGATTAGCCAATTCTCTAGAAAAAGGAAATAAAATAATGACATAAAAACAGGAAAATTATTTCGGACCGCTCTTCAACATCAGGCACTGACTTACGTACTATTATGCATCACCTATAGCTACGCATTAAGCACGGATTCATATCTGTTTGTTGTGCGTAGCTAGCGCTCCCTTAAATACCATCAACGTATCAGACGCCCAGACCAAGTACAGTGACAAGTAACTGAAACAACCAAGACAGTTTTCTGTGCACTCGGGTATCCAGTTAATGTGAACAGAACGTACCAAAAAACAATTCGACGACTCCAGTTCATTCACTTTGAGTAACATGTGACAGACGCGAAGGAAATCTGTAAATCAACTCTCCAGGAAATCCCAAACACAGTCGGCAGCGGATCTGCATTCAAACGCCGAAACACGCCGCAGCAGCTTCCCACGCTCCTTCGTCGTACCGACTCGGCCACTCGCCAGCGCCACACCTCACTATCTCTCACACGGCTGATACACCAACCGACGTCCTTGCAGAGTGCGCGAACCGCAGTTAAATAGCCATCCACCAAAGACGCGAAGAAGACAAGCGGGCATAGAAAATCGACTTACAACGAACGGGATGACAATCGATGGAGACTGGCGCCCACAGCTCATCAGTTCACAGTTGCACACATCATAACCTCAAATCGCACTAAAACTGCTTTTTCGATGGAACGACTAGCTAAATGAAGACCCGTGGTCTAGGTGTAGCTTCTCTGATTAGTAATGAACACGTTTCCGATCGGTGATATGAAACCAACCAACGCTTAAACTTTGATTAATAATCTGCATTGGCAGCCGAAGACTTCGGCATAAGAAGTCACCGTCACTCTGCCAGCGGACTTGGCAAAGCGAGCGGAGGATCAGACCTAGGTTCACGGCACTATCTTGTCCTTAGAATGCAAAATTGGCCCTAAAGACGGCAGAATCAGCCATGATCAACGGCATAAGGATGCAGAAGACATGCATTAAAGACACAAAACGTATATCCACAGGACATGTGGCCTGTAATTGACAAAAATGTCATGATGGTCTCTCCATTGGCAAAAGATTCTGGAATAGTCCACCAAGAGACAAAGATTGAATAATCAACGAAATAATAACGTTCTACGAGTCGGGGAGTGGAAATTCAGAAGCTTAAAAGTTGTAAGAAGCTACAACATCCGAAAAGGAAAATTCAAAGGCTCAATCTACATGTAGTAGTGGTCTGTAAAGTGAAATGGAAAGAAGATACGAATTACTGGTCAGATAAGTATAGGGTAATATCAAGAAAAATGGTTCAAATGGCTCTGAGCACTATGGGACTTACCATCTGTGGTCATCAGTCCCCTAGAACTTAGAACTACTTAAACCTAACTATCCGAAGGACAACACACACATCCATGCCCGAGGCAGGATTGGAACCTGCGGATGTAGCGGTCGCGCGGCTCCAGACTGTAACGCCTAGAACCGCTCGGCCACTCCGGCCGGCGGTAATACCAACAGCAACAGCAAGTGGTGTAATGGGACTGGGATTCGTTATGAATACGAAGGTATGGCAGAGAGTGGGTTACTGTTGACACTTCTGTGGTACAGTCTTTCTTATCAGAATCGACAGCAAACCAGCCCTGACAACGATAGTTCAACTAAACATGCTAATATCGCAAGCGGAAGATTAAAATATACAGAAATTGTATGACGATACTGAAATGGTAATACGATACTCAAAGAGAAATGCGTCCGCATTTCGTGGTCTCGGTGTCGCGTTCTCGCTTCCCGACCACAGGCTCCCGGGCTCGATTCCGAGCGGGGTCAGGGATTTTCACCTTCCTCTAAATGAATGGATGTTTGTGTTGCCCTCATCATTTCATCATTATTCATGAAAGTGGAGACATTGGACTGAGCAAATGTTGGGAATTTGTTCGGACGCTGATAACAGCTCAGTTGAGTACCCCATAATCCAAACATCATCATCATCATCATCATCACCATCATCAAAGAGAGATGAAAATCTAATAGTTATGGGGGATTGGAGTGCAGTTGTAGGGGAAGGAGTACAAGACAATATTACTGAAGAATATGGGCTTAAAACTAGGAATGAGACAGGAGAAAGACTAAGTGAGTTCTGTAGTAAATTTCAGCTAATATCAAGGATTATTCTGTTCAAGAAAAAACAAGAGCAGGAGGTTTACTTCGAAAAATCCAGGTGAAACGGAAGATTTCAGTTAGATTACATCATGGTCAGACAGACCTTCTGAAATAAGATTCTGGATTTAAAGGAGTACCCACAAGCAGATATACTCAAATCACAATGTTCTAGAGATGATGTTTAAGAGATTAGTCAGGAAGAATCAATACTCAAAGAAGTAGGATTCGGAAGTACTAAGGAATGACGAGATACCCTTGAAGTTCTCTAAGGTGGTGGATATAGCAGTAAACAATAGTCAGTAGGCAGTACAGTTGCAAAGGAATGGACAACTCCAAAAATTGCAATCGCAGAAGCTGCAAACAAAAACATACGTCCAGAGAACGTAACTGTAAATAAACCATAGGTAACTGAAGAAATACTTAGGCTGATCGATTAAAGAAGGAGGTACAAGTGTTCATGGAAATTCAGCAATACAGAAATTGAAGTGACTGAGGAATGAAATAAATATGAGATGCAGGGACGCTAAGTCGAAATGGATGCTTAAAAACCTGAATAAATCGGTAATGAAATGGTTGTCGGAAGGACTCACTCAGCATCGTAAAGTTAAAACAACCTTCGCTGAAATTAAACGTAAAGGCCGTAACATTATGATTGCAACAGAAATTCCACTGTTAAATGCAGAGCAGAGGGCAGTTTGGTGGAAAGAGTATATAAGGCGTCCATGAGAGGGGGGGGGGGGGGGGGGAGATTTGTCTGATGTCATAAAAGAAGAAACAGAAGTCGATTTAGAAGACATAGGGGATCCAGTATTAGAGACAGAAGTTAAGAGAGGTTTTGGGGAACTAAGATCAATAAGAAGGGATAGATACATTCCATCAGAATTTCTTAAGTCATTAGGGGAAGTGACAATAAAACGACTATTCACGTTGCTGTGTACAATGTATGAATCTGCCAGTATACCAGCTGACTTTCGGGAAATATCATACACACAATTCCTAAGACTGCAAGAGCTTACAAGTACGAGAATTATCGAAATATCAGCGTAATAGCTCATGCATCTCAGCTGCTGACAAGACCTACATACAGAAGAATGAAAAGAAAACTGAGGATGTGCTAGGTGACGATGAGTTAGGATTTGTCGACATGGAAAAGGCGTTCGACGATGTAAAGTGGTGCAAGATGTTCGAAAAATAGTAGTAGGCTATAGGGAGAGACGGGTAAGATACAATATGTAAAAGAAGCAGGATATAATGAGAAGAATGGAGGTCCACGAAAAAAATGTTGGGATTGGAAAGGATGTATGACAGGGATGTAGTATTTCGTACTATCTGTTCTGGATCAACCCCCAATTCCTTAGTACCATATTAATTATCACCTCTCATATATCCTCTTTTTCTGCAGTATCTAATGCGAAAAGTGTCACTCTCATGAGTGGTTAAATTCTTTTTCCTTAAAATTGTATAATTACATTTCTTCCTTGTATTTCCAACCTCATGGAATCCTCTTTGAAATCTAGGTTCCTTTTGTATTTATTTGTAAATCTACCCATATCAACATGGCCAAACTTAAACCTTGAATTATCAGGAAGTTATGTTAAAACCGTATGTCATTTATTTTAAGAGGCGACAACACCTCATATTTAACAGGTTTCTAAATCTCTCCTATGGCTACAATTATTTGAATCCCCACAACAGGCGTTATTACTAATTTCTCGTTCTTTAGCGAGGCATCTAAGTACTTTTGACAAACAGCACAAACGTCACGGCCACTGTCAGCTAAACACTGCACTTCTTCCCCATGTACCACTAACTTATGCACAGGTTGGTCTGTGTTCTTCCCATTGTCACTGACTTCAGATTCATCTAGGAAATCATGCACAACTTAGCCTGCATAGAGATTACACGGACATATTTAGGATTATTGTCACTATTTATCCTCTTAGTAGCATTCTATCTGTCCACTAATGACAAACCAAAACACCTTCACACATCACCTTTCTCTTCCTGAACCCCTCCAAACCATTACTTAACTGACCCTGGGTATGGTCCTCCTCACTATACGCCTTTGTCCTAAGTACAAAGAAATTCTCAATAACCGTCTCCACAATACTTCTCTCGTGCTAATCCTGCAATTGCTTACTGTTGGTGCTCTCCTATTCTTCTTGAAGAGATTACTCGTCTGTTACATTGCACACGTTTCCGTGTTGATTCGAACCTGTGTCATCATCTGTACATACACAGATCAAAGTCCTATTACTGCAGTCTTCACTTCACCTTTTCCTTTTCAAAACGTCGTCTAAGCCACCATTAAAGTCACATATTTCGATGTTATTTGCCTCATTTGTCTGATTCATAATGTCCATATCATTAGTCCCTAATTTAGCCACTTCTTCGTTATGCCTCACAAAGGAATTTATTATTAATTTTAAACAACCATTTTCCTTCTTGCAAACGTCAGCGTCTTCACGGACGGTATGCTGTTTCCCATGATCCGTTGTTCTGCCCTCTCTCCGGCTCGCACTCCCCTCTGTTGTCTGTTTTGGAATCATATTGTCATATAATATATCGCAATCAATACAACGTGCTTCATCGGATCTAGTTTGCCTGTCTGCCGTAACATGGCGGCCGCCTCTGGCGCCTCTACCTCTACCATTACCCCGAGATACACCAGCCCTGTTTACATTTACATTCTGTTGAGGTTCCGAGTAGTTCGGAGAACTAAATGTTTTATTAGCCTGCTCCTCCTCCTGTTCATTAGTTTCTCTACTTTAAAAAAATGGCTCTGAGCACTATGGGACTCAACTTCTAAGGTCGTTAGTCCCCTAGTTTCTCTACTCTTTCCAGATAATTAATAAATATATTAATATCGTACCTGGGAGTAGCAATTATTTTGTTACGCCAGTGCATAGGCGTCTTCCCATCTAAAGCCATTATAATCTGTTTGGCTCCAATTTGTTAGCGAGATACGATAAATTAACCACCCACTTTAAAGCCATTCTTTTCAATATTTGTGCACTTTGAACATTCGCGTGCCAAGTGTCCATAATATTTCCCTATTTGTCGTTTTATCAAATCATATCCATTTGATAATATCCTTTATATAAGAGGCGATATTACTCTTTTGTAGCGCGTAGTGGAATTGACATCATTCGGTCGATGAAGCATAAGGGCGTTGCACGTCCGTCCACGCAATTACCATATTTTTTACACGTTAAACATAATTTGACCTATGCTGGTCATTTGTTATTACATGGCGATGAAGTGGCGTTGTTCGTTTACTCACTTGTTATTTTTAATAATAAGATGAATAATTAATCAAGTAATATTCTTCATTCAGTGAGTTACCAATAAGAATTATATCTACATCAACTGATAAAAAACACGTACTCGACCATCAGTGTACAGGTTAAGCGAGATTATTGCATTATGGCGTTTACATACTGCACTTTCGCTGTTTTATGTGCTATGTGATCTTTCATTAATAGCGATGGGTGCGTTATGCAGCATTCGTTAAGAAACCGCCGATATATTCTACTAGTGTGAGTCAGGGTAGCGTGTTCGAACTTATATAAATTCATTTACTATTTGTTACATTTTAGTCATTACCTGGCGCAGCGGTTTATGTTCAAGATTTCCAAACTTTCTATAAGTAGTGGTCCTCGCCATGTTGATTTGCAGCGCGTTATCTAGTCCTACTTAGTTTCACGTGAGCTCCCGAGGGCCACCGCACGGCGTTCATGGAGAAGAGGCGCACGCCAGAGTTTAAGTTAAGTTTTGGTGTTGACTTAGTACTTATGTACTCTTTTACATCCGGTTCATGTAGGTCACCCTGGCTCATGTCAAATAAATCATTATCTCTAAAATTACTCAGTCTGTTATTAAAACAGCTGGTATCCTGTTCCCTAACTACGTCTGTTAAAATATTTTGTTCCTGTTTCTGTCCCACAAATGGAGATGTTGAAAATTAGGAACTGAAACATCAGTAATTTCTATTTCACCCACAATTTCTCCGACTTGACTGACTGACACTACCATCAATCTAAATCACATCCTCTTCCTTTATAGCTACAGACTTATCATACACTTCCATTTTAAAAAGTCTTTTGATACAAGCAAACAACAGATGAACTAAACTTAAATACCACGACTCTACTCTCGATACACACAAGTAATTTCTAGTTTTCCAAAGAACGAACGAATATACTAATTTTCGTTTGGCAAAGAAACATTACAGCCAAGGAGCATCTAACCCGCTCATTTCCGCGCATATATACAGAACCAATCAAAAGTGGCTACTGAATCAGTAAAGTCAATTGCCCTAAATAAATCTATGAAACCCAGAAACATAAAATTAATTCACTCTTAACAAAGCTTCTTTACTGAAATCTTATTTCCACAGTAACATAAACTGCCTAAACAGTTTCAACAAATTCCCCGGTACCTGGTACGAATGTCTAACAAACAAGTCGTTCTCCAATATTCCTCACATGACAAATTACCTTGCTGTATAGTATAAAGACTTTACATAAACAGCATTTCACAATCGCATTCTCGTAACTAAGCACAATTATAGCAATAATTAAAAAACAATTAGATATTTAACAAACAGAACCGGAAGTAAAACAGATAGTATTTTGACAGCAGCTTTACCAGCGTTCGTCAAATAGTGACCTCTATCAGGTGTCATAGAAACTACATACACTACAGTAGTATGACGCCACCTGTCCCGCGCGTGATTCATACTGCAAGTTTGATTGGACTGGATTGCTTGGGGGAAGAGACCAAACAGCGAGGTCATGGCTCTCATCGGATTAGGGAAGGACGGGGAAGGAGGTCGGCCGTGCCCTTTCAAAGGAACCATCACGGCATTTGCCTGGAGCGATTTAGGGAAATCAAGGAAAACCTAAATCGGGATGACCGGACGCGGGATTGAACCGTCGTCCTCCCGTACTCGAGTTCAGTGTGCTAACCACTGCACCACATCGCTCGGTGCACGTTTGATCACTGCTGCAGTTTCCTATCTGAAACGTGTGACGGAGACACGCTACACCTCAAGGTACATCACTCCATTTCTGCATTTCGACAAAGACCACACCGTTTCCCGCGTCCCCCCGGCACGCCTTGTATGCCCTCTACTGCTAGTGCTTTTGTGAATGGTTCTAGCACGTTGACGTCGAACATGGGATATGGCGACGTCAGTGTGACTGGAGTGTGTACTTATTTTAATGCAAATGATCAGTAGTCTGCGAACTCAGAACTAGAAAATTAAGTCACTATCTGACAAACATTTCAAATCTAGCACGTCCAGATGACACTTGTCGCTAAATGTGCAGAATAATTTTCACTGTAGTTAATGTTGTTCAGCACCTGAGCTCGTCTTATAATACTAATTCTTTAATAAGTTCTTATCTCAATGTCTTCACCAAATTAGTAATTAATAGCCTTCTTCTACCTTGCCTTACGCGTAGTCTGCGTTTACTACTGAATATCAGTTACGGTTCCAAGTAACATTTGTGCTTTCTCAATCACAAAAACAAAATTATGTGTGCCTCCAGGGCTGTCAAACAAGTCTCTGCCAGTAAAAAAATTATAGTGATCGAAATATTATCCACAGTATGACAAACAACACAAATGTAGAGAGTAGGTAGTAAAGAGTTGCTACACAACACGAAGAAATCCACGTGAGCTGTCTTGTAGTCCAATGGTTCCCAATCTGGGGTAATTACCCCATCAGGTGTAACATGTAATTTTTGTGAGTGATAAAAACGAAAATGTTCATTTGCGTTTCGGTCACGAAACCTAGTTTACTTTTAAAAGAGAATTAGTGTTTCGTAAGACTGTAATTCTGATTATATATGTTGTCAATGAATACATAGCTACATTTTTTTTCCCAATACTGACATTAACTCGTCTCACAATGCCGGAAAGTTAGAGTTTGTGAAACGAATGTATTAATATTATTTTCCAATTAGCCCACGCACTGCACGCATACTTCGTAGTTCGTACCACATGTAGGTGAGGTAAAGTTGAGACATGTACATCACGTACGCATAAGTATTTCTTGAAAATTGACCATAAATTATTTTGTTATTCAAAGGCTGTGGTGGAGCAAGTGTCGCTAGGGAGGGGGGTGGTGGAGCGGAGTATGATTTGCAACAAGAGTCTACCCTGACTGTAGACAGTTAGCTTTCTTCTTTGAAGAAGAGTTGTAAGTAAATTAGGAATCCACTGAGAAATGCTTCACCATTCTGTGAAAACAGGTTGTTAGGAACAATCAGTACCAAATTACCCATAAGTTTTTTGGTAAAATAACACACCCACAAACACTATATATCATTTACCTTCCGTCATTTTAAAAACTGAAGTGCTGAAAGATTCCTTTTCTTTCTAAAATTTCGTTAGACGCTGATTCTGATAAAGGAGGAGCGAGGAGGGAAGAGGTGTTAGTTAATATCTGATGGCAATAGGGAGTAACGGTCTCAGAAAGATTAGGAACCACTGTTGTAATCGAATAAACTATTTGGTATCCATCTCTCCAAAGCACCGTCAGCTCTTTAAAATCAACTGGAACACAATGAGTTGGTCTTTCTCTTTTTCCAGGCCTAGTGATGAAGACAATCATATCTGTTTTCCTACAACATATAGATCGTTGATAACGTTGATCATGAACAGTTATACAGGGTAGAACGTCCTCTCACAAAATGTTAAGAGCGTAGTTTCATTCATGGGTAAAGATGAATAATCGAGCGAATTAGTCTTCAACGATTATAGAATGCTACACATCGCTATTTCACTTTCAGCAAATGATTGGTGCTACATTGTTCCTCGAATATCACATCATCGCACCGAAGGTGTTAGAAACTTGTAACAAATTCCTCAGATCTTGTCGTGTAGTACCACAAATGTGCAGAAATCAAGCAGCATCGGCTGTATTGAGGAACTGATCCATTCACTTTTTGTGACATTATTTAAAATATATCCATTATATTCGCAGTCCACGTCTTAGTGCTAGGGTAATCGCAAGAGAAGTTAATTGCGAATGCTAGCTTCAACTAGGACGTGGAAGAGATATTCTCTATGGCTTCATTGTCACATTTCTTTCAATGTTTCTAATAGCTTTCTGTGGACCAATTAATTACTTCGCGGTACACTTAATCACCCTTCCGCGCTCCGTAATGTAGAGAACACTAAGCGAAAATAAGTGTTGTCAGTATTTACTTGATTTTCATTCATCCGCACATCCCATATGAGCGGCATAGACTTCTCTGAGGTGTCGCGTTTGCCCGCAAGAGGCAGCTTTAAGCCCAGGAATTGTTTTTAATGTGTGAGAGGGCCACATAAATGAAATTGTCGAACACCTTAGGCCCCTTTGTTCCCGTCGGCGTGTGTGTGTCAATCAGTTCTTGTGTGGTTCCTCTTCACTGTGTTACCGAACAGCTAATTCCGTGCTCTCAGTCTCTCTCACGACGCTGGAATATTACTTTAGAATGTAAATAAACATCGTACACTTTTCTGCAGTACAGACCGAGAGTTTCCGCTTGATGGTGAAGATCAGTGCTACGGAGTAGATTAGAGAATAGTAAATCTCTTAACTTAACCGGCTTCTGAACCATCTGAAATTTTCCTGCTACCCGAAATGAAACTATCACTCTCCTACAGACTGTGTGTTGTGATGAAAGATACGTACAGACTACAAATGTGTGCTATAAATTAGGTGAAAGTTGGATTTTTACGCTGGTGAACAACACGGTAAGAACGCTGCAATTTGAGGAAGCTGTCCTGCAGCATGTGGAGAGGGATCCTTCAATCAGCTCATACAATTGCAAGTAACATGGGTACGAATCAGACCAATGTAAGAACAGTCCTTCGAGACCAATTGTTACTTCCATTTCACTTACAGCGTGTCCACAACCTGGAACCAGTTGATTATCCACCCACAGCACAGTTTTCGCAGTGGTACCTGAAACAGTGTGAAATGCATCCTACATTTCCATCTTCTTTGTTGTGTGGGGAGAGGTGTGAAACATTGTTTACGCAACTCCTGTAGCATCAGAAGAGGATCTGGTTGCTCGGATAGTAGCAGCAGCAGGAAAAATTCAGGATACTCCTGGGGTTTTTGCCCGTGTCAGACAGAACATGATACGATGGTGTAACCTTTGTTTACCTGTCAATGGAGGAATTTTTGAAAATATACTGTCATTGAAACTGGGTTGTGTTAATTTGTTGCCTCTTTCTCATAAAAAAAAGAAAAAGTGTTTGTTGGTTTAATTAATTTGCCCCAGTGAAATCTTCCTCTACCGGTTTAAATACTCCTCATAGGGAAAAATGACATTATGGAAAAATATTTGTTTTGATGCCCCCTACAACCTCCCAGAATTTGTCGGTTTAAATACTTTTCACCCTATACGCAGACGCAGTACAGTTTGTGCTACAAATTTACACCTACCATACGGCTTTAGACAAAGCCAACTCAAAGCATTGTCTGATATAGGCAATAATTAGAAAGAATTTGGAAGGTACTAATGTCATTTGTATACGAAATGTTACATTTCTTTTTGTATCCATCGACATCTGAAGCTATGACTGTAATCCGCAGGACACATGACGGTGAATTTCGCGGAGGTTATAGCTGCTACCAGTCTCCTTCCGCGCCTCTTCTTGACGTCCCGCCAAACCCCTGCACCGTCATTGTTCATATCTCAAATGGCCTGTATGAAGAATGACTGCGACCATTCCTTCGTTCGCTCTCTGTTTTCTGAGATATTTCTCGTTGCGCGAGAGGTATGTCGGAGGTATGATGTTTGTATCTCCCTTCAGTGTACTTTCTCGAAATTTCAACTTCAAAATTTCTCTACAACACAACGACTTCCTTTTATCGCCTGACAATGGAGTTATTTCAGAAATTCGGTAAAGCCCTGGTGTTAACTGAACGATCTTATGATGAAACGCGCCACTCATAGTTGGATCGTGTGCACATCTTTCATTGATCCGCTCAAGTACTATGGAAGATCGTGTTTTTTGTCAGCTAGGTGGCAGGGGAACAGTAACAGCCACAGTCAATATTTTTCATCATTATTCATTGCTAGATGGGCATTCTCTTATTAAAAGGGTGAATGGCCTTTCAGACCGTGATGCACAAATTTTAACACCAAAAGGCTTTTGTACTCAAACAAATGTCACATATAATTACCAACTATGTAGGAACGTTAACCCAACAGCAACAGAGTTTTTTAAACCTTGTCAAGGAGCAAGAGTGGCCAGATGTTTATAGCGCTGATAACTTAGATGATAAATATAGTGCTTTCCTTAACACATTTCTCATGTTCTTTGATATGTTTTCCATTCAAACGTTCTAAATGGGGTACTAGCAGTAATAGGCAGCCTGGGTGGCTGTCTAGTGGGATCAGAATGCAGTCTAGAACAAAGTGGGAATTACATCAAAATTTTGCAAGTAGTCACAATGAAGCTAAAGGAACTCGTTACAGATAGTACTGTACGGTGCTTAAAAATTTATTAGGAAGGCAAAGAGAATGTGGTATGCAAATAGGATAGCTAATTCACAAGATAAAATTAAAACCATGAGGTCAGTTGAGAAGGAAGTCTCTGGTCAGCAGCACAAAGTCGATGATATAAAGTCAGTTCCCAGTAAAAATATTTCTCTTACTGATAAGTCAGATATATGTACAGTATTTAACTATAACTTTCGGTGAATTGCTGTTGAATTAAATAAAAATTTAGTTTCTACGGGGAATCATACAACTTTCTTGGCAAATGCCTTTCCGAGACTGATGTCTGAAATACTCCTCTGCGATACAGACAAGGGGAAGAGTGAGTCAATAATTACATCAGTGGAGAATAAGGACTCTCTTGGTTATGATCAAGTCCTAGCAGAATATTAAAGTACTGTGGTGCATATTTTAGCCCTGTATTTAGACATTTTGTACCTTTTCTTTTACGAAGGGTCAGTTTCCTGAACGATTAAAGAACTCAGTAGTAAAGCAGCTTTATGAAAAGGGGGAAAGGGATAATGTAGATAATTTCAGACCTATTTCTATACCATCAGTGTTTGTTAAAGTTATTTAAAAGTCTGTGTATGTGTGGATAACCGATCACTTTATATCACACGATTTGTTATCAAATGTACAGTTCGGTTTTAGAAGTCGTTTAACAACTGCAAATTCCATATTCTCTTTTCTCTGCGAGGCACTGGATGGGTTAAGCAAAAGGATTCGAATGCAAGGCATATTTTTTTATTTAACTAAGGCTTTTGCGTTAATCACAAAATATTGCTCCAGAAGTTGGACCATTACGGAATACAGGAAGTAGCTCACAAGTGGTTCACCTCTTACTTTAGCAACAGACAGCAGAAGGTCATTTTTTTGCCATATTGAGAATGGCTGTGATGTGGGGTCTGAGTGGGCTACAGACAGGGGAAGGGGATCCCAAGGGATCAGTATTGGGGCCAATCCTCCTCCTTTTTTATATGAATGATGTAACCTCTACTATTCTGGCAACTCTAAAATATTTCTATTTGCTGATGACACTATCTTGGTAGTAAAGGATGTTGAGTGCAACATTGGCTTGGTTTAAAAACTGCAGTTCATGACCTAAGCTCATGGCTTGTAGAAAATGAACTGATGCTAAATCACAGTAAGACTCGGTTTTTCAGTTTCTAACACACAATTCAACAAAACTTGACGTTTCAATTTTACACAATGAGCATATGAAACTGAACAGTTCAAATTTCTAGGAGTTCAGATAGGCGGTAATCTGTCGTGGAAAGCCCACGTTGAGGCTCTTGTTCAAAGACTTAAGCTGCCATTTTTACTATTCGAACAGTATCTCAAGTAAGCGATCTTTCGACACGAAAATTAGTCTACTCTATTTTTGTTCGCTTATGTCAATGGTATTATATTTTGAAATAACTCCTCCCATTCTCAAACGATATTTTTGGGCAGTAAGTGGTGTAACTTCACGAAACCCTTGTGGACCCCTGTTCACGAGTCTGGGTATTATGGCATTGGCCTCTCCTTACTGTCATTTCTTGTTAACAATACCATCTTTTTCTCAAGAATAAGCAACTTTCACTCAGTTAATCAAATCCACATTTGGATAGGACTGGCGGCCGGTGGCCGAACCAATCTAGGCGCTTCTGTCTGGAACCGCGTGACCGCTACGTTCGCAGGTTTGAATCCTGTCTCTGGCGTGGATGTGTGTGATCGCCTTAGGTTAGTTAGGTTTAAATATTTCTAAGTTCTAGGGGACTTATGACCTCAGATGTTAAGTTCCATAGTGTTCAGATCACGTTGAACAATTTTTTTTTTTCATCGGATTTCCTTAACTCCTGTGCGGAAATGTGTGGAGTTTAATGCTGCATCCATTTTCAATAAGTTACCACTCGAATTCAAAAATCTTTGCAGTAATCCAAACGCTTTCAAATCTAAACTGAAGAGATTCCTCATGGGTCACTCCTTCTATTATGTTGAGGAGTTTGCTCAAAAATTTTGCTGATTCTTGTTGTATTGTTGATTGCGTTTAGGTCTATTTAAACTTATTGATTGACTTTCTTCGGGTATATAAATATTTTATTGTTATCTGTTATTACTTTTATGTTGTAATTTCACGTACTTACATGCTCCATAACCTTGGAGATTTGCTCCTCAATTTTGTTCTACGGAACTTGTGTAAATAAATAAACAAATAAGGTCTCCTGACTGATGAGCACTAATGAAGAATCAGTGGAATTAATATTCTGTAAGCCACTTCTTCAGCGAAAGAATTACATTTCTTCAACGTGACATCTCTTATTCCGTGTTGAGGAGTTCTTCGGGTTATAGGGTACAGTTTAACTGACCATAAGTTACTTGGTGCATATTCCAATTATACTGCCTATTATCCCCTAAGAGGCCCCATACTGAAGCTTTAGTAGTTCAATTTTTAATTTCCGGTTTAAATATTACTGTGTATGCTAATTTTTATCAAACTGGTTTTACTTTTTGTTGTTTGGTATGTGTTGACAGCCTTGTATCGACAGTGGTTGACGTGTTACTGTTATGCTGGTCCGGGGAAGGGATGCGTCTTCCTTCTGCTTTGGTGACATTCCCGTCATCGCATGAGGCCTAAGTGTTGGAAGGCCACATGCGATTCTGAGGCTCTCCCGTTGCGGTCTCTAGTTGAGTAGGTTGTTGCTATTCTTTTGGTATCTGGCCAAGGGAGCGTGCCGCCGAATTAACATATAATTCCAAGGCCCTTGTCGGCCTGTGATGAAACTCTTTGGGCAAACTGATCACTGAGTTTAGCGTTTCCTGTAAAAACATTAACGGTCATTGTCATTTTAATTGTGTTCTAGGATCCTGGTGTTTTATTTAAGTGCTTCGCGTGATCTATGTGGAACAGGCTTGTGGTCTGTCAGTGAAGTACTATTGTTGCTTTGGTTTTATGTATGGGTAGCCTTCGGGCACATTGGCTGTATCTTGTTTACATGAGAGCAAAATAATCAGTGGGGTGTATACGTTTTAACGTCTTTATTTAACGTTTGTTGAGCTTATATTCAAGTCCTGCTTTATTATCAGCCAATATTGTGATCTAGTTGCCAAAACAGAGTGCCGCCGCGGGTTTATTTATTTAATTAATTAACAGTCCGTAGTCGGCCCCCCACTGAATTGTACAGTTGACATTTTTTCGGTACTATTTATAGTCTCAAGTGTAGTGCATATGTCTTAATTGTGAATTTAATTTAAAAATGTTGACTGTTTATGTGTATTTTGCAGGAATATTGGTAACCGTCAGTTGGCTCATGATTTAATTGTTATAAAATAAAAATATTTGTTTTGGAATGATTAATGACGCATGAAGCTGGGCCATCCTATCACATGTTTTCCTTAAGTTAATACTGATCCCTGTTCCTGGCGTCAGTATCCTACTCCATACCATTATGTCTTAGTATCCTACTCCCAACCACTACATTTTCAGCCGCGTGTTCAAGCATCATCCTCTGTAGGGTGCGACGCTAGTTTTATAAACTATCATAAGCGAATTAACGCCATTGGCCGTTGGGCTGCGTTTTCCTGCAGAGTTGACATTTGGTATCGACATCTACATCTACGTGATTACTGTGCTATTCACAATAAAGTTGCTAGCAGAGTGTTCAATGAACACCTTCAAGCTGTCTCTCTACCGTTCCACTCTCGAAAGGCGCGCGGGTAAAATGAGCATTAAAATTTTTCTGTGCAAGCCCTGATTTCTCCTATTATATGGCAATGATCATTTCTCCCTATGAAGATGCATGCCAACAGAATGTTTTCGCAATCGGAGGAGAAAACTAAGTTTGAATTTTCATGAGAATATCCCGTCGAAACGAAAAACGCCTTTGTTTCAATAACTGCCACTCCAATTCACGTAACATGTCTGTGGCACTATCACCTCGATTTCGCTACCCCTCTTTGTACTTTTTCGGCGTCATCCGTCAGTCGGACCTGATGTGTATTCCACACTGCACAGCAATACTCCAGAATAGGCACACAAGCGTTGTGTAAGCAGTCTCTTTAGCAGACCTGTTGCAACTTCCACCTACCAATGAATCGGAGCCTTTGATTTTCCTCTACCCAAAGCATTATCTATTTGATCGTTCCAATGTAGGTTATTTTCAATTGAAATACCTAAGAATTTAGTTGAATTTGCAACCTCCAGGTCTGTGTGTACTATCACGTAATCGAAATGTAGTGGGTTTCTTTTAGTACTCATGTGAGTAACTTCACATTTTTCTATATTCAGGGTCTTCAGTATAAAGAGCTACTTGTGTTTCGCAAAAACGATATTTTCTGAATCCGTGCTGACTACGTGTCAATAAATCGTTTTCATCGAGGTACTTCATAATGTTCGAATACAGTATTTGTTCCAAAACCCTACTGCAAATCGACGTTAGTGATATGGGCCTGTAAATCAGTGGATTACTCCTACTTCTCTTTTTAGGTATTGGGATAACGCAACAATTTTTCAGTCCTTAGATATGGATCTTTGTTTGAGCGAGCGGTTGTACATAATTGCTAAATATGGATTTATTGTATCAGCATACTCTGAGAGAAACCTGACTCGTACACAATCTGGAACGGAGGCCTTGGGTTTATTTAGTAATTTAAGTTCCTTTTTTACACCGAGGATATCTACCTCTATGTTGCTCATCTTGACAGTAGTCCTTGATTGTAATTCAGAAATATTTACTTCGTCTTGTTTGATGAAGGAGTTTCGGAAAACCGTGTTTAATAACTTTTATTTAGTGGCACTGTCATCAGTGACTTCACCGTAGTTACCGCCCTGCGAAGGTATTGATTGCGTCTTGCCACTGGTGTGCTTTATGTATGACCAGAATCTCTTAGGGTTCTCTGCCATATTTCGTGACAGAATTTCGTTGTCGAATTTACTAAAAGCATCTCGCATTGAAGTATGTGCTGTATTTTGAACTTCTAAAAAACTTGGCCAATCTTGATGACTTTTCGTTCTTTTAAATTGGTCATGCTTTCTTCGCTGCTTGAGCAACAGCGATCTGACCAGCTTTCTGTACCATGATTGATCAGTACTATCACGTACGAATTTATGTGGTACGTATCTCTCAATTGCTGTCGATACAATCTCTCTGAAATCATTCCACGGCTTTTCTAGTGCTTACATTATCAGGTCGGAAGGAGTGGAGACTGTGTCTTAAAAAGACGTTAAGAGCATATTGATCAGCTTTTTTAAATAGATATACTTTGCGTTTCTTTTGGGTGGTTGTAGGTGTTACGGTATTCAGTCTATCAGCAACAGCCTTGTGGTCGATAAACCCTCTATTCGTTACGATACTCACTGTTTGTTCTGCATTATCTGTTGCTAAGGGGTCAAGTATGATGTCGCAACCATTTACGCTTCGAGAGAGCTCAGGAACGAACTGTTCAAAATTATTTTCTACGAAAGCATTCAGTACAGTTTCGGGTGACATTTTAAGCCTACCGCCGGCTTTAAACATATGATTTTTCCAGCATATCTAGGGTAGATTTAAGTTCCCACTGACTATAATTGTGTGAGTGGGTACCTATTTGAAATGAGACACAAGTCTTCTTATAACTACTCAACAACCATATCTTATGAGTCGCGGGGTCGGTAAAACGACCGAAGTAATAGTTTAGTCCGACTCTCAAGTATAACCCCTAACCATACTACTTCACATGAACTATCTAGTTCAATTTCACTACAAGGCAAACTACCTCTGACAGCAATAAACACTCCACCACCAACTGTATTTAATGTATCCTTTCTGAACTCTGTTAGATCGTTTGAAAAGAATTCGGCTGAATTTGTTTCCGGCATTAGTTAGCTTTCTGTACCTATAAGCATTTGAGCTTCAGTGTTTTCTATTAGGGCTTGGAGCTCTGGTTCTATCTCTACACAGCTACAACAATTTACAACTACAACACCGATTGTTTCTACAACTACTTTACTGTATCTTACCTGGCCCCTTTTAAACGAACGCCCTTTCTGTGGTTCCCTGAAACCTTCTAACCTAAAAAGCCGCCACGTCTCTACCACACAGACGCCGTGCTCTTTGTATCCACTCCTGTGTGTGACTCTGACCTATTAAGTGGAACCCGGAAACCAACGACCCGATTGCCCAAGTCAAGGAATCTGCTACCTACACTGTTACAGAACCACCTGAGCTTCTGATTCAGACCCTCCACTCGGCTCCGCACAAGAGGACCACGGTTGTATCGACGATGCTGCAGATGGTGAATTTCGCTTCCATCTCGCAAGTAAGACTGGCAGTCTTTACCATTATCGCTAGGCGCCTGAAACCAGAGACAATCTCCACCGATTAAAAGCGACAAGTGTAATTGGTACTGATGTAAATCACCACCTGCAGTTGGCTGCACCTTGTACTCTTCATGGCATCCATGAGCATCCTTTGCACATCCAGAATGACTCCCCCATGTATGCACACGGAGTGAACACGGGGTCCCTTCCCCTCCTTGGCATGCATATTCCTAAGGGGCGCCATTACATGCCTAACGTTGGAGCACCCGATTACCAGGAAACCCACCCACTGTGATGCCCAGACCTTGTGGGCCTTGAAGCTTTCTCTCTAACAGCGTTGACGATTGCATCCGGCTTAGAGACATCGTCAGCCACAGATAACGCAGGAAACCTGTTCGTCAAACGAACCAGGGAGGCCTCACTATCAACCCCTCAGAAAGTTTTTCCCTGCCTGCCTGACTTTGGAATGATATCCCACTAAACCATGGGTGAGGGTCAACCTCAGTGCAGGCAGTACCTGGGACTGATCAAGGGACACCTGGGACGTGCTCGACGTCGCTCGCATCCCCGTGTCCGGTCCCCCACAGTGATGTCCCTTGGCAGCAGCCTCAAGCTCTGTGACACAAGCCAACGCAGCCTGGAGCTGTGAGTGAAAGGTTGCCAACTGAGCTGGCATCCATACACAGCAATCACATTTCCTATCCATTACTGCAGTCGCTCCTGTTTTAAGCTCGTAAAAATGTGTAACAAACGAACGCTGTACTCGGCTTATTAGCAGCGGGAATTCGAAGTACTCTCTTACTGAGATCTAAATGACACTGAGCTACACTAACCAAAACGAACAAAAGCCTATACGATACGAGGCTCGATTTGAAGGTCGATAACAACGGCGGTACTGCACGCTACACTGTTATTAAAATAAATGGTTGTGCCTGGTAAGCACTGAAACAATCAAGGAATTACAAAAATATTACAGTAACTATTTACATATATAGTATATTATAGTAACTATTTACAGAGCCTGTAAATAAGTCGTTCCTGTAGGAAGGTCGTCAAAATATATAACAAACGAACGGTGTACTCTTACTTATTAGCAGCACGAACACGAGATGCTCAGTCTCTGACGGTATGTCCAGTCTCCGATCATGTAGGGTCCCAATTATGAGGTAATTTACGAGTCGATTTTCGATCAACTACTTTGATTTCGTTTCTTATTGTCTGTTGCGCAACGTATAAACGTTATTATTCTATATTTCGTAACTTGAGATGAGAATGTTGACTGAAAGACTTTGTATTTACTTTAACCACGCCAGAGTCACTGTCAGTGTTGATCAGTGGCAGACCTCTCATCAGTTACACTTTTGCTTATGGCAAATGTAAGTGACGGGAAAATGGGAATGCTGCTAAATTATTAATACCGATAAAGCCTCTTTTTCAAAATCGTTCAAAATTTTATTTTATAGCCGTTTTACATAACTACTAATATCTTACTACCGATATTAGACTGAAGACCCAGAGAAACTGGTACACCTGCCTAATATCATGTAGGGTCCAAGCGAGTACGCATAAGTGCCGCAACACGACGTGGCATGGACTCCATTAATGTCTGAAGTAGTGCTACAGCGACCTGACAGTATGAATCCAACAGAACTGTCCATAAATCGAAAGAGTGCGAGGAGGTGGAGATCTCTTCCGAACAGCACGTTGCAAGACATCCCAGATATGCTCAATAATATTCATGTCTGGGCAGTTTAGTGGGAAGCGGAAGTGTTTAAATTCAGAACAGTGTTCTTGAAGCCACTTTGTAGTAATTCTGGACGTGAGGGGTGTCGCACTGTCCTGCTGGAATCTCCCAAGTCCGTCGAAATGCACAATGGAAATGAATGGACCCATTTAGTTAGACAAGAGTCGTATCTAGACGTATCAGGAGTCCACTCACTACAACCACCACGCCACACAGCATTACAGCGCCTTCACCAGCTTAAACAGTCCCTTGGTGACATACACACTCCATAGATTCAGGAGTTTGTCTTTATACCTGTACACGTCCATCTGCTCGATAACATTTGAAACGAGATTCGTCCGACTGTTTCTAGTCATCAAAAGCCCAATTTCGATGTTGACGGGCTCAGGAGAGGCGTAAAGTTCTGTGTGGTGCAGTCATCAAGGGTACAAGAGTAGGCCTTCGGCTCCGAAGGCCCATATCAGTGATGTTTCGTTGAATATTTCACACTCTGACCCTTGATGATGACCCAGAATTGAAATCTGCAGATTTGAAGAAGGATTGCACTTCTGTCACATTGAAAGAATCTCTTCAGTCGTCGTTGGTGCTGTTCTTGCAGGATCTTATTCCGGGCGTAGCGACGTCGGAGATTTTACGTTTTACCGGATTCCTGATACTCAAGGTAAAGTATCCAAATGGTATCCTCATTTCATCGCTACCGAGGAAGAGCTGTATCTCATCGCTAGTGCGCCGATTACAACACCACGTTCAAACTCATTTAATTTTGATAACTTGCCACAGTAACAGCAGTAAGCGAGCTAACAACTGCTTCCAAACACTTCCTGCCTTATATAACCATTGCCTGCCGCACTGCCGTTATCTGCCTGTTTACATGTCTCTCTATCGGAACACGCATGTCTATACCATTTTCTTTGGCGCTTCAGTGTATAATTAAACATTCTGTGCTTGCATCCCAGTCCGCGCCTGATGCCCGTGCTCAGATATGCTTCACTGCGTTGTCGCGCGGCGTGAAGTGTACACGATGTATGAGAGACATGTGCTAACTTCATTATGTTAATTTATTTAGTCCTAACATTGTTCCTAACATTAACTATGGTCTCTTTTTTATATTGTAATAATGTGCATGTAGGACGAGGTATGAATGCTCCCTCGCAACGAAAGATTTTAACCACTTTCAGCAATCCCACCAAGTGAATCATTGACTCTCCTGAACAAGTCGTACACATTTCTGGACAGTAAAATATTGCCATGCAAATAGGAACTGCTTAGATGAGTGAGAAGTGGCCTTCTTCTGGGATATGGGAAATGATGATTGCGAAACTCCGTCTAAAAATCTTGTGACTTAAAAATTGTGCACACACCACATCCTAGCGTAAAAATTAGGTTCTTGGAATCATCAAGCACATAAGTAACAGTCCATAAGGTCTCTGTCGGACGTGGATCGATATTACTTGAAAAAAAAAGGATGTTTTGATTAGTGTTCCAACTTAAATATTTCACATGGTTACTGTGTTGGAGACGGCTCCTCATTTCATAGAACTAAAGAAGGGATACGTTCTCTGCTTTACCACAAGCGTCTCCAGCAAGCACTGATCCGCAATGGTGGTAACTGCAAGTTTCTTCCACCTCCGTACTGTAAAGGAGACGTCCACATAACCAGTTTTGCAAAGTGCGGCTGACGTAACCTCACTACACAAGTCTTTGCTTTCTTTGAGGAATCTGCAGAGTGTCGACCTACTAAACTTCCAACTTCACATGTACTATCTTCCCTAGAAACAATCTCACTAGCAGAAAGTTCACTCACGCAGACAAAAACATTCAGAAATTTAAATGGCTCTGAGCACTATGGGACTCAACTGCTGTGGTCATTAGTCCCCTAGAACTTAGAACTACTTAAACCTAACTAACCTAAGGACATCACACACATCCATGCCCGAGGCAGGATTCGAACCTGCGACCGTAGCAGTCGCACGGCTCCGGACTGCGCGCCTAGAACCGCGAGACCACCGCGGCCGGCTCAGAAATTTAAACAAAGCTAAATTATCGAATGTGGATACCGCAAGGAAAACGTTTGGAAGTGCACACGCAGATAAGAAGATGAAATGAAACACTGACGTAAACCTCTTCGCTCAATTAGGGCAGTGCCAGTTGTACTTAAGATTTCGCTAAAAGCGTGACCCGATTTCAATACAGTGTTACTTTAATTGAAATAGTTGAAAGGCAATGTGCAGCACCCTTCCAACGTTTTATTTGCAACAAAAATGAAAGTTATTTTAAATATAATTAATTTGCTTCAAATGTAATTTTGAAACTAAACAAAAAGTCTTTAAAGTAACCTAATTTTACAATTACATAATTGTCATAACAGTTCCTGCATCAAGTATGTCGAACTTTTAATTTTTTTTTTACACCCGCAAGAGGATTTAGAACGAGAAATATTTTTTTCACATTTTGCGATTTTTATTTAGCTATAATCTACATGGGTTGAAATTTTAAATTTTTTATGTGCATTACCTCAACAGCTAATAAAATCGGTAGTTTTTTGTTCAGAAGGCTGTAGATTGCTGTGTTATAAAGGCAAAATTACGTATTTGTATTGGTAGCACTGTCAAAAACCGTACCGTATCTTTTCATAGTAAAACCACGCATTGTATATCGAAGGGCTAACTTTTTGCTGAGGAAAACTGACGAATTGAATTGCAAATCTCTCAAAAAGTAAAGTATGACGTCAAAACGAAGTGCTTTTAAGGAACGTGTGTTTCATGGTTACAGATTTTCGAATAAAGGGAAACACTCAGTTCAACATGTGGAATGTGAAGTTACAGACAACGAAATACAGGCAAACTCGTCAGCATCTAGAGAAACACCCGTTGGTGCTTCGCAGATTAAAATAAAACTTTGTGATACACAGTTTTCTGAAAACGAAAGTGCTGTAGATGGTAGGTTAGGTTATATCCGATAGATTCACACATCCTAAGAAGGTTGTTAGGTCAAAGTGTGTGTTGTAAAACAAGTGGAGGGGCAGTTAGTTTATAAGAAGACAGGGGAGTATCAAAAGGACTAGCCAGGAAACGTATCGTTAATTGTAAATGCACTCACATTCATTTTGGAATTCTGACAAGTGTAATGATAATTATTTTGAAGTAAATTTTAAATGGTTTTATGGACTGAGAGCTATTGGCAAACGACACACTGTAGCAGAAACAATTTGTGCTGTGATAAATATGCCACGCCCAACTCGTAAAATCGACCACAATGCTGGATTTATTAGAGTTGCTGTGGAATCTGTTGCATGTGAGTCAATGAAGGGTGCAGCAATCGAAGCTGTTGAAATAAATGATGGTATGACCGACATACCAATGGCTTTAGATGGTACTTGGCAGAAGCGCGGCTACAGTTCTAAGAGTTTTGTTGCTATGTTGAGCAGTGTGGATACAGGATTGGTAATAGATTTCCGGATTTTAACCAAACATTAATATACATTTTATTGATTGGCGACTCCATGGAGTGTCCTGTGCACCACGACCAGATAATGGATATAATTGGAAGGCGAATCAGCATTGCTCCTATTTTTTGTTGTATTATCCGCAAAATTGATTTTTGTTCTCTTTGTGACCATCCTCAGTGCTGTAATATACAATTAAAATTGGTAGGCACTGGTATCAAGAAGCTTAGAGCGATCACATGATCTAAGCTTGGATTTGCGGATAACAAAACAAAAAAATACGACCAATGCTGATTCTCCTTCCAATTATATCCCTATAAGAGTAAATCAGGGAATGAAGAAAGGCGTATCTGTGACAGAAATTATGAAGGAACAAGTGGTGGTATGGAGGACTCTGCAGCTATTGACATTTTTAGTCGATCTGTGGACAAAAGGGTAGTGTGTAACACTAAGTTCTTAGGCGATGGAGACTCAAAAAGCAAATAACAGTGTAGTAGCTGCTCAGCATTATGGAGAGACGATTATCACAAAACTGGAATGTGTTGGTTATGTCCAGAATTACATGTGCAACTGAGTGAGGAAGCCGAATCAAAGTTTGAGAGACAAGAAACTTTCTGATTGTTAAACCATAGGAGACAGCCTGAGAGACAAAATGATTGATGAACTACAGCAGTATTTTGGGATGGCCATTAGAAATAATGCTGAGGATTTCTTGGAACTGAAGCAGGCAGTATGGGCTACCTTCATCCACAGACTGTCAACTGATGAAAAACTAGTACACCACCTTTGGCCTCCTAGACCTGATTTATGGTGCAGTTACTACAGTTCATATAACCATAAACATTATATCCGAGCAGCAGTCATGGATATCATAAAGCCTATTTGCAGAGACCTGGCAAATTCTGAATTACTGAAGATGTGTCTGCACGGTCAGACTCAAAATTCCAATGCGTCGTTCATAATCTTATATGGACTCGCTCACCGAAAAACGTTTCTGTTCCATTGAAGACACTAAATTGCGGGGTCAGTGATGCTGTTATTGCTTTTAATGATGGCAACTTTGGAGGGGTGAAAGTGCTACTGCATATGGGAATTAATCCTAGCGCAAACTGCATCAGAGAACTTGAACGGATGGTTAAGGTTCACATCGATAAAGCAGAGTCTGCAGCACAGTTGGCCACTAAGGAGTCGAGAAAGAAGAAAAGAAGAAAAAACTTCAAAAAGATCAAGAAAAACACATACAGTATGGTGCACTAAAAATAAAAAAAATTCCATGTATTTAGTGAGTTGCAGTCATTTGAAACTTTAGAAGCCGTTACAGAAAATTTACGTTTTCTGTTGCATTTTTCCATGCATCTCAGAAACCACTTGGAACAGAATATTAATATTTTAGGGTAGTAATAACACACATATGGCAACGGCCTTGCTGCAGTCGATACACCGATTCCCGAGCTTACCGAGGTTAAGCACTGTCGGGCGTGGTCGGCACTTGGATGAGTGACCGTCCAAGCCGCGGTAAGCTGTTGTAATTTTTTTTGGATGCACTTAGCCTCGTGCGGCCAATTGAGGAGCTACTCGACCGAATAGTAGAATACCATCATAACGACCGGGAGAGCGGATGACACGGCGGTTGGATGGTCCTGATGGCCCATTGTGGCCTGTAAACGGCGTGGTGGAATAACATACATATCCAGAGTCTACTGAACTGAAAGAAGAACATAATGTTTTGTATATTTAAGATTACGTATAAACAAGTACACAATATACATATTAAATGTGTGATTAAAAATTGTGCTTCCGAAATCAATGGCTGAAATGCAGTTATTGTAGTTTGGTAGACGCTGTTCATACAGTGTACTGTTCTGTAAGAGTTTCATGTCAGTGGCTACAGTGGTTCCTGAAATACATGGAAGCCAAGTCATTAAATTTAACATTGGCGGGATAGGGTGATCCAACTCCCCAACCTTCTACATTCTATTGCCACCAAACTGAAAGTTATTTTAAATAAAGTTAATTTGCTTCAAAACGTAATTTCGAAAGTAGACAAAAGTATTTGAAGTTACTTAATTTTTCTATTACATAACTGTCTTAACTTTTCCTGCATCAATTATGTGGAACTTTTTTTTCTTTTCTAGACACATAAGCTGAGAACCTTGTTTCACACACACATTATGTAGTTCCAAATGGTAAAAATATCAACAAAAGCTTTTGAAGAAGTAGAGGATATTCAATTTTTTAATTGCATCACATTTCCAATAACACAATAACTTAAATTTCTCTTCCGGCGAAGAATCAGACGTAAGTTCAGTATAAGTTTCGTGTTCCTCTACTGTCAGATGCGAGAGTACAGTGTTGATAATAAATGGGTATTTAATCAGCAAATTATTTTCTTACTTAATGTTCATTTGGAAAAGTACTGATCATTTGCTTCCGGTGCTGAATAGTTTCGTCTGTAATAGATTTTCCTGTTTCTACCCATTCATCTTCTAAGAAGACTTTTTTGGGTGCAGAACGCAAACTCGTGGGAGCACATCGATTTTTTTTTTAGCAGGAAAGTTTTCGTCTACAGTGAATGCCTTTACATGTATGCCCTGACAAGCCGAGTTATGTTCACTGCTATCCGCAAAAATGTCGTTGAAGTAGACAGTTGGAATCAGACAATTTCTATCAAATAATCACAATTACAATTCCAAATTGTTTTCCAAAAATGACGCAAGTAATTCATCCCTCAGCTATAAATTTTGGCTAGCACCTTTCGTCAACATAATTATCTTTGTCAGTAAGTAAAAGAAGAGTTGTATGTTCACTTCCCATGTCCTCACATAGTATTTCGTATAAGCTATTGTTTAGGGGTCAGGATTTTATGGAAATTATTTTGATGACCTGTTGAAGAGCATTCTTATACCTATGGGATAAGTTTTTACAGAAGGTACGTCTGTATGGCTCATGGAATGCCTATTAGTATCGACGGTTTTTCCAAAAGCTGATGAGCCCTATTTATTACGTCATACATAAACTGTGCCCCATTGGTACTGACGGAAATGGGCAACGCAGGTGTTATATGGTATTTCATTCTCTTCAAGTAAAGAATTTAGAAGAACACATATTTTAGGAGAACACATATTTCGTATGTGTTGGTAGAGATTTGCATAGAAGATCTTCCGTTAATGCGTTTTCGTGATGATATTTCATAATTAAATTAGTATAGCGACTCCTGCTATTCACTTTTGCGTGATGAAAATTTATACGACATGTGACGAAAAGTAAGTTCTTTAAGATAGGTTAATAAATATTTGATATCTGAGAGACCGTGTTATGCGAAAGTGAGATCTTAGCTGTATCTTTTGATAATTTTTCACTTGCCGTGTATTGTACTGCCTCCTTAGAGGAATGTTTAATAAGACTTTGAACGAGTAGGAGTGAGCATATTATGCTGTATGACAGGTGATAAAAGCCCTCGGTTGAATTTTAATCGAACTTTTTGTTGGTTGAAGCACATTTGTTTTTCAATTTAGAGATCGTCATGCTTTCAAGAGAGTAATTCAACTTTGTGTCCCTTTATCTCACCATGAACAGATTCCAAATAACGTACTTCTGGTGGATCCAGAGTGATTTTCTGGAGAACTTTGTTGCAAACAACATACAACAGATTGTCGTTGTTGTTCAAGAATCCTAAAGAGCTATCTGCCTCATCATACATCCTGCGTTTACTTGTAGGAACATTAACTGTCCCAACTTGACATGTTTTCATTGGTATCACTCGCACTGCTAACAAAGTTATCTAAAGCAAACCAGTCCCAAACTGAAAAGTTATGTTTTGCAGTAAAACGCTTCAGTGCAACTTTTTCAAGACACTTCTTCATTCTACTACAAAACATCGAAAACTATTTTAAGACAAAAGAACACACACTGCTACCTTTCTTAAGGCTGAATAAAGTGCGAATTGTTACTTACGTTGATAATACTGTGAACAGGGAGATATAAAATTCCAGCAAACAGTTCATAACGAATTTCGTAGCACAAACAAACGTTCCGTGTTGTGTCATGTACCTAAGAAGAAAAGGTCGATTGGCGGGAATTTAGAGATTTCACGTGAACGGTTTAATGTCCACTTTCATTTAGGCTGAAATGCACAAAAATCTTAGAAGCATAGAATAAAACTATATGTTTCTATAAGAAACATACATTCTTTTTCCTTATGAATTGAGATTACAAAGCTTAATGTGGCTCCTCCTTCTGATATTAGACAGCAGATGCTGTAGCACTGCGAAACGTCTAACTGTTCAGGCGTAAATTGCGTGCCACAGTCTAAGTCCCTTATATCTGAGTTTGCTATCAGCAAGGTTACGTCTTGTCCTTGATAAATGCAGTCTAATACGCTGTCGATGTCGCATTCGTACCGACTCCCCAGATTTGTAAGTGGAAGCGAGGATTGGTTGTTATTCTTTTTAAAAAAAAATGTTTTTCGGTTTATTAATTTCTTGGCTATTAAGAAAAAAGGCACGTAAATTGTGCGGAATCCTACACTAATCTCCATGGAACTCCAGTATTTCACGCAACACAATTTCACTAGCGCAACAGTAGATCACTAATATACTTGAGATTAGTTAGTTATTATCCGTGCATATCCATATTTCTGCTGTAAACAGCCATCTTTAGTGCATTTCAGTTTGTTGTAGTCTAACAAACGTGCAACAGTACATGTCACCATATGGCTTTTCTGGTATACTGCCTGTATGTCAGAAAAGTCATATGGTGATATGTACTGCTGGATGGTTGTTACATTAAAACTCATTCAAATACACTACAGATGACTATTTATTGAAGAAATATGGGTATGCAGAGATAATAAACAACCACTGGGATTGCCAAAGTTGATGGACGTCTGTCATTCCTTAAAATCTTTTGACATATTTTCTTGGTTTGTTGTCTAGTGTTGGGATAGAGATTAAGCTGCGTACCTGGCAGTGGTAAATTTCTTCATGCAATCTGTGGATTCTATCTCTTATGTTGACAGCTGGTTGAACACGCTCGCCGCCTTTTTATCTAGTGGTAAATTTTTATAGCGATATTCTGGAACAATTTGCAGTTAACAATAAATAAGAGGCTAGTAGCTCCCAATCCAGGAATGTAAACAGATGTTATTATAATCGTATTACAACCATAAAACATATTTTTTAATCTTCGTCACATTGTTTGCCATTATCCTTTTTAGGACTCATTCTAATGCATTTTTTCCGTCTAATATACACACATCAAAAGAAATTTGACATCACCCCAGTTCCCAGAACTACTGAAGCTAGACGTTGATTGTTTATATTGTATAACAGACACAGTCCCTTTGACAGTTAAGAGATGACACTAAACCGCCCAAAGATGGAAACAACCATTCATGAGCAGCGCCTATTAGACAGGGGAGGTTTGACTGCTGATCAGTTCCAGTCATTCACCAGGAAGGAGATAAACGTCTCGTGTTGTCTGTAGTTTAATCATGCATAGACGGACAATACTGTGGACCGATAGCATCCGCATATTTTCAATACCGCGATTAGATCCTGTCCGCATTGTTATTTTGCGCCAGGAAGGGCACTCAACAAGGGAAGTGCCCAGGCGACTCGGAGTGAACCAAAGTGATATTCTTCGGACATCGAGGAGGTACAGAGAGGAAGGAACTGTCGATGACATGCCTCCCTGAGTCGCCCAAGGCTACTACTGCAGTGGATGCCTGCTACCGACGGACTATGGCTCGGAGGAACCCCGACAGCAACACCACCATGTTGATTAATGCTTTTCGTGCACCCACAGGACGTCGTGTTACGACTCAAAATGTGCGCATTAGGCTGCATGATTGGCAGCATGACTCTAGACGTCAATGGCGAGATCCATCTCTGCAACTACGACACCATGCTGTGCGGTACAGAGGGGCACAACAACATGCCACATGGACCGGTCAGATTTGGCATCATCTCTATTCACCGATGAGTGTCAAATGTGCCTTCAACCAGACAATCGTCGGAAACGTGTCTGGAGGCAAACCCGGTCATTCTGAACGCCTTAGGCACACTGTACAGCGTGTGCAGCAATGTGGAGATTCCTTGCTGTTTTGGAGTGGCATTAAGTGGGTCTAACCTACGTCGCTGGTGGTCATGGAAGGCGCCGAAACGGCTGTACGATATGTGAATGTCTTCCTCCGACGGATAGTTGAACTATATCGGCAGCATTATGGCAAGGCATTCGTCTGCATGGACGACAATTCGCGCCCCCATCGTGCACATCTTGTGAATGACTTCTTTCAGGATAACGACATAGCTCGACTAGAGTGCCCACCATTTTCTTCAGACATGAACCGTATCTAAGATGCCTGGCTTGGACTGAAAAGCGCTATTTATGGACGACGTGACCAACCACTCAGACGGATGTAAGCCAAATCGCCGTTGAGGAGTGGACCTACAGTGCCTTGAAGAATTTTGGATCGTATGCCTCGACAAATACAGGCATGCATCAATGCAAGAAGACGTGCTATTGGGTATCAGAGGTGTGTACAGCAATCGGGACTACCACCTCCGAGGGTCTCGCTGTATGGTGGTACAAAATACAATGTGTGGTTTTCATGAGCAATAGAAAGGGCGGAAATGATGTTTATGTTAATATTTGTTCCAATGTTCTGAAGAGGTTCCGAAACTCTTGGAACCGAGGTGATGCAAATTTTTTTTAGATGTTTGTATGTATCTAGAAGTAAAGTCACTTTCTAAAGTGTAAGTTATGAACACGAGAAAAATATAACATTAGCAGATGGTATGTTAGTGGTGGAATGATTCACTGTGTAAAGTCGCTCCGCGTAGGTGAGCTGAACTCGCAGAAGCCGTGCAGCAACTACTGCTGTTTCCCAGTGCAACTGGACAGAACGCATAGCAGGAAGGCCTGATACACATTGCGTAGGTGCGTAACCAGTTTTGTCTGGCCTCCCATTGGATGGTGACACCCTGACCTCGCAACAAAACTCTGTTCTAAACTATGAGTATTTTACTCCAGCGTTCTACTAAATTTGGTACGATTGTCCCCATAGATCTCTCTCACCAAACTGTGTCTCACGACACGAAACATTTTGGGAACGGCAAGCTCAAAGAAAGATCATATTGGGAAGGATTTTCCTTTCCCGTAGCAAATTCTTGATAGTCTTGTACAGTCTTTAGTTCTTCCGATGCTTGCAAAAGTTTTCATTCACTGAATTATTAGTTTATTAACACCCAACGACGGTCTTAATTATATTGCTGTGGTCAACCGCAGATGAAATCACACGCTAGATGCGTGACATCAACAGATGTCGATTGGTGCGAAGTGTGCGTACGTGTAGGTGGAATTAGACAAAAGAGAAATCCACACACTGTCATCAGGCCACGTTTTGGGTTTCTCCCAAACGCACATTGCATACTTCCGAAGTCAGTTGTTCAGAAATAAAGTAATCTAGTTAAGCAATATGTAAATATGTGAGACGGAAATAGAAAAGGAACCTTTTATTGAAAATTTTGGATTTTGTACTTTCGTCGTTTTTATGTTCAGCATTAAATTCTGAACACCTCGTAAAAAAAAAGTAAATTAGATTTCGTTCTCTAATTTTAACTGGGTTTTGGCAGGGTTGAATATCGGTGATGGAAAAAATATATGTTTTTAGATACTGCTTTTTATAGTTTCACTTTATTACCACTGTTTGACATATTTAGAGAACAAATCCTGCAAATGTAATACTGATAAATTGTCCTTTGTCAAATGATATACAATTTTTTAAGTTACCATTACCCATTAACTGGTCCCAAGCTGAGAAAAATTTGCGTACACTGACCAGCTGTTTTTTGTCAAAATACAGGTATTTTTACTTTGTGTTATACCATCTCTTACATCAAATTTAGTTTTTGAATCCGTTAATGGGCTGAAAACCATCCAGAATTCACAATATACCATTACCGTGATACCGTATATCATGCTGAACTTCTAAAATACTTGTGTCTGAAGGTGTTGAAAATCGTTAACCAACAAGATTTTCGCCTCCTCTTCTATAGTTCTGTAATATCTGGCTGCTGACGTCCTTCCTCAGATTTCTCTATGTGGCTGACTTGATGATCTGCTTCAGGTTCTGGTTCTACTTCAGGACTCATAAAGTCTATTTATCCCTCTTTTCACTAAGTCCTGATGTTTTTAAAACGGTAATAATTTCGTTGTCGTGTCACCCGTGCTGGAACTAACGTGGTAGGAAAACCAAAGGAGCCTATTTTCTTTGGGAGAGATGCCACGCGCAAATTCTTGCCAGGACTATCTATTATACAATGTACACAAACTTAGTGTCTAACGATGAACTGAAGTTGGATGTATTTCATTATGTGAGGCACTTTGTTAACATTACTACTCCTTAAGGCAGTTAGCCAGTGATACAAATTCACAACAGTTTCACTTTTTTCATTTTTGACACGTGTTGTAGGTGTAGGTTTTTGTTGTTAGAGGAACGTCAACTGTTAGCTGGCTTCTTAGGTCCTCCAACGGAAAACTAGTAACATCTGTAGGCATATGTAACTCTCATATAAAAGGGATCACTTGTCTTCTTTGGCATTACAGTATTCGCAGAACGTTCTTTTATTTCCTTACGCTTCTGAGCTCCTTGGAATGCCATAAACATTTAGGAATTCTGTTTTGGGAAGCATTGCAGAGACACTTGTGAGATTTAGAAACTGGTCCTCTTGTCTTCCCAATTTTGTCCCCATAGCGAAAAAGAGGTCCTTTTTAAGAAAAATTACAGTTATTGCTTTCACAATATTACTGAGTCCTGTTGCCTTCAAACAAATTAAAATTGACACAAACCTCTATAAAATGAAGTAAATTACTGAAATATACAAAAGAGGAAAGGGAATAGATATTCTAGAAGTTATAGAAAGTTTTAGCTTTTAAGAGAATGACTGACAGTTGAAGGACCTAGATGAGCTCTAAATCCCCAAGGTATTTGACCGAAGTCTTACAGGCATTCCTGCTACAAATGATGTGTCATTTTGTAGCACTGCGGCTTGCTTAACAATTCAGCAACGCAGGGAAGCATCTGGAGTTATTCCCAGCGGTTTTCGCAAGAAAAAATGTTGTTTAATGTACCGGAAAACAGTCAGCATAATGGGAAGTACTAACGCAGGAGGAAGCATGTGAATTATAGAGTAGTTCTCATGTTAAACACCAGTCTTGGCGCCGGAAGTTTACGACTCGCAAGATTAAGAGGGTTGTCACACAGCGCGAAGAGTAGCAAGTGTGTTTTCCCAGCACTGATCTTTCATTGGGTGACATTAAAAACTGAGGTCACCAGTAACAAAGTCGGCACAAAGGAAAATTCAGTGGCCTGAAGGGCATAGTGGTGGAGGGTGATCAAAATTCTCGAGCAGGAGCAGCCTGGGCAAGGAATCTGAGAGCAAAGAGGTCAGTCAGATGGGGATATGTATTCACAGCTGCGAATGTGAACCGCCACTGTATACTGTAATGATGACAATAGAAACTTTTGCTAGACCGGCACTCTAAACCGAATTAAGCTCTGTACATAAGTGATCACCTTAACCGCTTTTCTCATTATTTCCTTATCATTTATTAAGTGGTAAAGAAGCCCCTATGTTGCGCTCTTTTGAGGCCCGAAAATATTTTAATAAGAACCGTTAACTGTTCTTTCTATTAATTCTGTGTTTTTCATCGACAAAATGAATTAACGAAGCAATGAACTAAAAAAAGGAATAGCCCAGGTACAAACCAAACTTTCACACCACGCAGTCGCATACCAGACCGCAGATTACACCATTCTTTAGTGGGAGAGTGTTGTACCGACCTATTTTTTACGAGGTCGATGCTTTGACTACAACTTTTCTGCATTTTCTATTTTTAATTTTTATTTATTAATTTTTTTAAATTTTTGCCTAAAGGAAATGATTTGTCCGAAAACTTGAAGTAAACTCTATGTAATTCCATGAGCAATTTGAGAGAAAAACAAGTTTAGTTAGTTTGGTGTCAAAAATTATCACTGCCCTTATTTTGCTTCTTGTATACGGAAACTGAACAGTAAAATAAGAACAACTGCATCAGCCGCGAATCGAATCCCGGCCTTCCCCAGTGCAGGCGAGCATTTTACCACTCCATTATTTTATTTTCTAGAAACACATTTAGAAATCTCCACATGCTTCGTCGACACTCCACGAGCGCCGCAGACTACCAAGTTTATTTATTTAATTGTAATTTTAGTTTTTAGTTTTTAATAACCAACGACAGGTAGAAGGATGCAAGGCGGGCAGGGGTCGAAATTCGAGGATTACCCCTGATCACGCACCATCCTTCTCCTCCCATCATCGAAGTGCGCTGTCTGAAGTTTCTTTTCAAAACATTATAAGGGAGCCATACGCTAAAAATTATGACGATAATGTGAACGAAAACGGGGCATCGTGGCACCTGGAATCATCTTACCGAAGTGGGCGGCCAGTAAGCTGCACACAGTCAGAGAGTGTTTCTGTTACAGTATGGGGATCGTGGAAAAATCACGTCTGCAAGTCAGCTTTTTCTCATACCCGGAACACCCAGGCTGGGCGGTGGGGGCCTATGAATGACGACACCAAACACTAGCAAGAATGTTGCGGTACTGCGTTCTCTTCGTTATGACCGTGAACTAGTCCATCATGTAAGGCCACAAATCGATGACTTCCATTCTTGCCGTCAGGGTACATGATATGAATCGTCATTCCTTTTACCCAGTTGACCGCATTCATATCGGTTATCGGAAAATAGACGGCGTCGGGATGAAAGAGGAAGAGGGGCACAATCGAAGAAAGGGGCCAGCATAGGAGCAAAGCCAATATCTGGTGGATTAGTTTACAGCAGTCAATGTTTTGGGTCACAATTCAGACTGTGTTCGTCCGTATCTGTCATTGAGCAGCGATGGCACATAGTATCGTAAATTAGGTGAATGGCATGTTGCCTTAGTCAGGAAATTTCTCGTTAGTGATTACACACCACATCGACCGCACTAAACTGGACAGGAAGGGTTTGTGAATGGCTCGCCAAACCCTCGTACAGTGGACCGTGGGGTA